>NC_056524.1:147373907-147380468 GCF_019175285.1 Sceloporus undulatus | reverse complement strand
TTTTTTTTCAGAGGAAAGAAAGGGCTTGAATGTTAGGATATTTGTAATAATTTTAGTTTTGAACAGGAATAGCTTCCAAGCAAACTAGAGTGGAGTCTGAATGCACGTCAGTGTCAAAGTTGCCCACTTTCCCCTCCCCCTCCCAACTCTTATGCCTTTTAGGAGCTGGCATACATGCAGAAATTGGGCAGTTTTTTTTATTGAAATAAAACTGTAATAGAGAGAAAAGCTTCTCCTGGTATATTTCTGCATGTTAAACTCTGGGAGTGGGAGGGGCAACCCAAGACTCTAATATTTTCTGCTCCCCACCAGATCTCATGGCAGGTTCATCCCTACTTGATTCATACAGTGAGCCCTTGGTATCTGCTCGGGTTTGGTTCCAGGACACACACACACACTCCCGTGAATACCAAAATCTGTGGGTGTTCAAGTCCCCTTAAATACAATGGCATAGTAAAATGGTGCTCCTTATATAAAATGGCAAAATCAAGGTTTATTGTTTAGAATTTATACTTTTAAAAACTATATTTTCAAGCTGTGGATGCTTGGATCCATAGATAATGAATCTGTGGATACAGCAGGCCAACTATATTTGCTCTCCACACCCCCTACCCCTATTTGTTTTCCAAAGAGCATGAGACCTTCCAGCCAAAATGGTTTAGAAGACCCTTGACATCAGGCTGCTTCTAAGTGAATGTTTTGTCCCCATGGATCTTAACAACCATGTTGCATGTTCTGCATGGATACAGAATGCTTTGGCCAGTGAAAATTTCCCTTTCCAGACACATTGGCTGACCAAATGAATATAAATAAAATTGACACAAACATAACAAGTAGCAGGACACTCAATAAAAAGTAACTCCCAAGATAGTCTTCACTGACTCTCCAGGTTACTCAGCTTGACTTATTCCAGTTAATCAGTGGGTGATTTCTTAAACATATCTGGTCTTAATGATGTTGAGCAGCAAAACTCATTTGCTTCAAATTTCTATATGAAAATTTAAACCAAACTAGATGCAATGAAACCATACTATTCAAAAACAATGTATGCACATTTTGCTGAAGCCTTCTCTAACCATTTCCCAGGATTCAACAAGTTAGGTTTCCATCAGGTCAACTTGACCAAAGCTGAAGCAGGGATGATGAAAAATTCCAGAGATTTCCCTTGTGTTGTCACTCTTTTTACTCTGCCCACTCCTCCTCCTTCTCCTGGGTAAAAGTTATTGTCATATTCCATGGAGGTTCAGGTAGGCAGATGAATGGAAAGCGTTCCTCTCCATTACTAGCTGCACTTGACTGGAGTCTCATTACATTACGATGGTGCTTTAGCAGGCGAATGGGCCTCGCGTCTGGGTTCCGAGCACCCCTCATACCTCCCTGATAACGTAAATTACCCTCCGCCTCATTGCTTCAAATGATCAAACATCAAATTGCAAGTAAAAAAAGAGGGGGGAAAGAAAGGGGGGAGAAACAAGAAAAGCTGAAGAGAACTGCAGGTTGAATCTTGACAGTCAGCAATGGAGATGCGTTCATGCCTCCTAAATGCTTGCTAAAGATGAATCCATCGATGGCTTGAAGCACAGTAATTTTGCTGACATTAAAGCACACCTGTAAAACCCAAACAAAGCTTTGTAACTCAAAGTCTGAGCCACCACACACAGAATTTCATGGCTCTTATAAAGGAAGGAAGGCAAGGTTGTAACCAATCTCTCTCCATCACAGGCAAAGCTGCTAAAGACAGATTTTCTCCATTGTTGTTTTTGTTGTTGCTGAAAAAAGTGACTACCATTCCTAGAATAAAAAACCCTCCAACCATGATGAAAATGCTTGCATCTGATTCAAGCTGGAAATAAGGTGGTGGGCTGGAGAGGAGGGGGACTTGGCAATTGTGTGCATGCATGCATGTGGAAGGATGGGGGGCTGGTCAACTCCACATCAAGAAATATGGATCTGGGGAGGGTAACGAGGCGCATTAGAAAGAAGAGGCCGTACGTCTTTTCTCAGTATTTAAACGTGTGCTTAATGTGGTGCTCAGTGAAATGGCTAATCTGATAATGCAAAGAGTGTTTGCTGTAGTATTCTCTGAAATGTTTACCACAGTATTTCATGGGGATTGTGTTTGGTAAAAAACAGGAATCACTCTAGCATACTGGGAAACGCTCATTGCACAATATAGCGGGAATATTAAGAGGTTTATTTAGAGGTGTATTTAGTGCACTATGAAAAGAGAGTTAAGTACAGGGCATTTTATTAATGATTTTAAGGGTGGGGATGAGAGTAATACACAGGAAAATTCTGAATAAGCAAAGTTATACTGAGACATCAGAGAAGATTCCTTGTACACTGATATTTGCTTTAATGCTTTGTTGAACTGAAATGGATTCATGTTTAAACAATCCAGCTAGGTGAGTAATTCATCATTCATTTTACCATTTATCCAAGAATTTTTTGCCTCATCTTCACTCATTGATTGTTTCAAATGCAGTTCCCTCACATCAACTCATTGTTCAGAATCATTCACTGGACAATTTCAGCAATGAATCATTGCAATATATATACAAATTAAATATTGGGGGAGGGATGAGTGTGTGTGTGAATATTCCAATATAAACTGGTGTATCAACAGCTTTAGTGGACTCATACTGCCTTAAGGTGAGGTGAGTTTGACTTGACTGGAGATGTTGGTCATACAGTGGACCCTTGTTATACGCTGGGATTTTGTTCCAAGATTCCCCTTGGATAACAAAATCCATGGATGCTCAAGTCCCATTAAATATAATGACATAGAAAAATGGTGTCCCTTATAAAAATGGAAAATCAAGGTTTGATATTTGAAATTTATACTTTTTTGGAACATTTTCAAACTGTGGATGCTTGAATCTGTGTATTAAAAAATACGTGTATAAGAAGGGCTAGCTGTATTTATGACCACATTCTGTTTCCTGACTGGACAAAGATAAGCACTATGGGATGGGAAACAGACTTTGGGCTGACTCCCATAAAAAGCTCTTGTGCAAAAGCTATTGGCTTTATAATGTTTTTCATTCACACCCTGAAAGATGCATGGGCTATAACAGTGGGACCCAGCTAGCTAGTTACTAGTTTACCAAAGAGCCAGTTGGAGTGTTAGCTGAAAGACTGGGGTCCCCACCCCCAGAACTGAAAGTGTTATGATAAGAGTCATAAATGTCCATGATGTATACACCCACATTGGCCAAATCCCTGTAGGTGTCTTATGCATACCTAAGTATTGGAAGTACTTGACATTTTTGTCTGAGGTAGATTGTAAGCCTGAGAGTGGGGAAATGTCAAATTAATTATTTGTAAGTTCTGTTGGGAGCCTTTTTGTCCAAAATGTGTGTGGGAGGGGGATAGTCTGGGTGGTGGATGGATGGATGGAATGGCCACATTCAGTTCAAGGTTGTGAAAGCAGAATGGTGCATGGTGTGCCAGTGTGTATGGGAGCATACATGCATTCACTTGTAAATCTGGTTGCACATTTGGTGTTTGTGTTCAACTGCACAACATTGCCATTCAATAGAATGGTGGCACAGTGCAATTGATGCATGGCCCTGCATGGAAAGATCTATGCTAGACAACTCCAATGTAGGATCTCTGCCATAATTTTTCCTGCAGTACAGGTTGCGATGCTTCAAGTACATTTAAAAATTGGGGGGGGGGGAGGAGGAAAAATCACACATAGGAAGAAAGACAGTTATAGATGCATGCTTATCATATTCTGGATCAGAGCTACAGGTAGCAGAGAACCAGATTGTTTGTCACAAATCCAATAAAAATTTTACACACCACAGAGCAAATAAATCAAAGGATTTGGATTCAAGGGTTTCTAGTACTGTTGATGCAGAACAGCTTGATCCATTATCCAGATGCAAGTCCAGCTGATTTCAGTATGGTTTAAAACAGCTATGTATAAAAGGATGTACTTTGGAGTAAACTTGAGAGTCCCCAAGGTTGCAATCCAAAGGGCAAAAATCTTAGACCATTTTTGTTTCCAATTTTTTCAAGTGGTCATGGATACAAACACATGTACTTTGGAAATGTGGAAAAGGGGTGTGTGTGTGTGTGTGTGTGTGTGTGTGTGTGTGTGTGTTGTGTGCTAGGCATAGCTAAGAACATTTTCATTTACTTGTGTTTCTGTGTCAGAACCAGTCTTGGAATCCAGTTACAATGTTAATCCATAAAAATATATATACATTGTTGTGGAGTTACATTGCTAATAGTAGGGTTAGGTTGGGGATTGTATCTATTTAGTTATTTAGGTTTACTTAGTTGTGTAGTTGGGTTTTGGGATATATATATATATCTCATGGTAACTGTTATTATCCTTGTTCTGTCTAAGAGTTATGGTGGAAGGGGGGTTGGGAGAGAATAGAAAAGTTAATTGCATATAGTGGTGGTTGGCAGATGGCAGAAAGTAGAGAAGCTAATTGCTATACTGTAGTTCTGTTAGAGAGCCTAGCGCGAGACTGGAATCATAGAATCATAGATCGCGGTTGGAAGAGACCACTAGGGCCATCCAGTCCAACCCCCTGTCATGCAGGAAATCCAAATCAAGCATCCCTGACGATGGCCTTCCAGCCTCGTTTTAAGACCTCCAAGAAGGAGACTCTATCACCCTCGAGGGAGTGCATTCCACTGTTGAACAGCCCTTACTGTCAGGAAGTTCCTCCTAATGTTCAGGTGGAATCTCTTTTCTGTAGCTTGCATCCATTGTTCCGGGTCCTGTTCTCTGGAGCAGCAGAAAACAAGCTTGCTCCCTCTTCCACATGACATCCTTTCTAAATATTTAAACGGGCTATCTTCACCTCTTAACTTCTTTTTCTCCAGGCTAAACATCCCAGCTCCTGAGTTGTTCCTCATAGGACATGGTTTCCAGACCCTTCACCATTTTTGTCACCCTCCTTGGACACGCTCCAGTTTCTCATGTCCTTTCGAATTTTGGCGCCCAGAACTGGACACAATATTCTAGGTGGGGCCTGACCAAAGCAGATACAGTGGCACCATTACTTCTTTGATCTCGACACCATACTTTTATTGATGCAGCCTAAAACAGCATTGGCCTTTTTAGCTGCCCCATCACACTGTTCACTCATGTCAACTTATTGCTACTTGGACTCCTAGTCCTTTCACACGTGTTTCATTCAGCCAGTGTCACCCATCCTATATCTGTGCATTTTATTTTTCACCCTAGTGCAATACTACATTTCTCCGTGTTGAATTTCATTTTTAGCTTTGCAGCTTTCTAGTGTATTCAGGTCATTTTGAATCTTGATCCTGTCCTCTGGGGTATTAGCTATTCCCCCTAATTTGGTGTCATCTGCAAATTTGAAAAGTATGCTTCAATTCTGTCATCCAGATCATGATAAAGATGTTGAATAGCACTGGGCCCAGGACAGAGCCCTGTGGGACCCCACTGGTCACTTCTCTCAGGTGAAAGGGCCATTGTTGAGCACCCTTTGGGTTCGGCGGTCAACCAGTTACATCCATTTAACAGTTCCTTTGCTAGCCCACATTTTACAAGTTGTTTGCAAGATGTCATGGGAAACTTGTCAAAGGCCTGTGAAATCAAGATATACTATTCAGCCAATTCCCTTCATCTACCAAGCTGGTAATTTTATCAAAGAAGAGATTAGGTTTGTCTGGCATCTGGAATGCTGGAGATCTGCGTTGTCAGGTCGCTACCATCCTGGGAAGTTGGTTGTTTTGGTGAGGTGAGTGTGGTGTGGTTTAGCTAGAGGTGGAAAGGGGGGCTGGGGGAAGGTTTAAAGGCTAACTTTTTTCCTTTAGCCCTCAGATTTCACAAAAACGTGTTATGGATCTCTTTTTTCTGCCTTATGCTCTACAATAAACTTTATTTCTTGGAATAGTTTCCTTGTGGATTACTGATCTGAGGATCCCAGATCTCACATTCTGTCTTAGTCATCCCTCCAATTTGCGGCTTTGATATTTGCGGCTTTGATTATTCATGGATTTCTTAATATGTTCTCTCTAGGACTTGTCTAGGTCCTCCCGTGCAACTCAGTGGTCAACTTAACTAAAAGTTGCACGAAAGACCATTTGGCTACTCCAGTCCTTCTATGGTCAGTGTATGTTGGACATTGACCACAGAGTTGCACTGGAGGACCTAGAGATTCCTAGAGAGGTTGTCTCTCAGGTAAAACATGTTTTTGTTATTTGCAGTTTTTCCATATTCACGGATTCTTGTTCCCCTAAGTCTAGTGAATATGGGGGACAACTGTACCTGATTTTATCTTTACCTATTTTCTCCAACAAATCCTTTCCCCGATTTAACAACAATCATTAATAACTTGGCCTGATTGTCTCTCATTAGCCCTTCACTAATTGTTTCAGGTTCAAGGGCAGATTGTAAGTTGTGGAATGTCTCTCCATTTTAAATAAAAAAAAAGTAAAAAGATTTTACATTTTAGTTCTTTCTTGCTATGTCAGATTCATTAACTTAGTTGAACAGAAATTGTTGATTGGCCACAGGTGTTACTGCAGATGTTCATCAATTTAAGAAGTTGCTTATTGACTCTGTTG
>NC_056524.1:147368576-147373882 GCF_019175285.1 Sceloporus undulatus | reverse complement strand
AATAATAATAATAATAATAATAATAATAATAATAATAATAATAATAAAGCAATTAAATCAAAATAACGTCATAGTCACGTCAAGCAAAGAATGATGGAGCAGAGGCCTTTATTCTACTGATGCAATTTACAGTCTCAGCCGAAAGCTGACACAACAGTCATCAGAAGGAGGGAGGGAAGGAAGGAAGGAAGGAAGGAAGGAAGGAAGGAAAAAAGGATGGACGGCTGATTATAAAGGAACTATCAAATTTGCAAAGAAACTTCATGCCCCCTTGGCCTTCTGGGAGTTGCTAAGTCGGTGTGTGTTTGTTGGGGGGGGAGAGCCCCCCCTCTTCTTCTTGAATCTTCCCTTGATGAATCCCAAGCTCCCATCAGTCCCTTTTGGCCCTGAGACTCTTCGCATTACCCTTTCCAGGGAGTTTAATGGGGACGCGGCGGAGTTTTCGCTGATCCGCAGCACTTTCCACCTCTGTCCCCGTTTTTATGGGTGCATTACAGCTAGGGGTTATATAAATGTTTTTTTGTCGGTGTTAACTGTAAATCCTAACGTTGGCCAAGAGCCCCAAGGCAAGCCAACCTTGGAGGAAGGGGGCTGGGTGGGGGGCTGGGGAGAGAAGGGGGAGAGGGAGGATCTCCCATTACTGCTGATTAAAAGGAGACTTTAATAAGCGTCTAATTCACTCATCGGGCGTTTTATGGAGAAATTAGAGAAGACAAACCTATCTCCAGCGGGGGATCGGGTGGGCTGAGGGGGGGGGTCCCTAGAAACCCTAATCCGGGGAAGGGCAGCCAGAGCCAGACAGACCTGAACGACCTTTGTGCCCCACAAGCCAGAAAAACGGGGAAATCGCCATGGAAGTGTGGGAATACGTTGGCAGGGCTGGACCTTTGGTTCTTGGAGGCGTCAGGAATCGGGATCCACGCCAAGGCAGTCAACAAACACAACAACAACAACAGATCCTAATCTCGGACACCGCAGAGGTCCAGCCCATGCCATCAGCCGAGCCTCCAAAGGAGTGACAAGGGCACAAACAGCTCCCCCAGGGACAAATGCCCGTTTTACCCTGAGCAATTTGCGGACACGGAGAATGCCTTCCTCCTGGCACAGAAGGCTCCTCCAGGTTTGCAAAGGGCCACCGTTTCCCTGCCAGCTTCCCTTCCTCCTCTTCTTCTTCTTCCTCTTCCTCCTCCTCCTCCTCCTGCTGGACCCCCAGAGTTTTCGGGGGCTGCTGGCCATGTCGCTGGCTGAGAAGCCAAGGTCCGCCGCTCCCTCTGAATGCCCCCCCGCTTCCCTAACGCCCACAAAGGGCAAGAGGAGGGCCACCTTTGCAGTTATCTCGCCATCTCGCCCCCAGGCCCAGCCTCCGAGCGAGGAGTGATGCTAGCGGTGGGTTTGGGTCCTGATCCTGGGCCCTAAGCACCCTCTCCTGCCCCCCGCTCCCCCCCAACTTGAGCCAAAGGTCCCTTCCCTCCGCTTTGCCTGGCTCTGCGCTTGTCGGGAGTCAGCCTGGGAGGTGAAGGGGGGGGCGGCCTGTTCAGTGCCCAGGCCTCTGACACAGATTCCCCCCCCCGGAGTCACAACAGGGAGAGAGGGAGGCAGAGGGGCCTGGGCTGGGGAAGCGCCAAAGGGGCTGGAGGGGCCCTGTGCAGCCGAGTGTGAAATTGCAGCCCAGGGGGCTTCTTCTTGTACCAGAAGCTCTCCAAAAGGCCTCGGGGGGGGGGGGGGGGGGGGGGGCCGGGGGGGGGGGGGGGGGGAGGGAGTTGGATCTGGGCATTGGAGGGGGGCAGAAGGGGGCAGAAGGGAGGAACTCTTCCGAGGGTCCCCCCTCCTCTGCCAAGCCAGCGCCCCCTCCGCCCAGGAGCAGGAGCGAGTGACTTCGGCAGGAGGGCGAGGGCACAGCAAGTCGAGACCCCTTGCAGCATCTCCAGGATAAGGAGGCAAAAGGGCTCGTCGGGGGCCTCTCGAGGCCTCTACCCCCTCCCCCCCTAAGCCTGTTGGGATACCCAAAGCCACCTGGAGCCCTTTCCAAAGCCGGAGCCTGCGGGCATCTCCCTTCGACATTTCTCCCCATCACCACCACCATCAGACAAGATCTGTCCCGCAGGGTGCCCACTGCTTGGCAGGCCCTCTTAGCCTTTTCCTCTGACACTTGGAGGGTGACACTTCCCTTACATATGGACCGATATGTACAGGAGTAGGAGGTGTTGAGTGTGGGACTGGGACGCTGCAGACCAGGGTTCGAATCCCTGCTCAGCCATGGGCAAGCCACACTCTCTCCGCCTGAGGATGGCCATGGCAACCGCCTTTGGAAGACACTTGCCCAGGAAAAAAATCGCATAACTGTTGTTGTTCACTGCCTCGAGTCGATCTCGATCCTTGGCGACCTTGCTGAAGCGACATCTCCAAGACCTTCCGTTCTCCACTGCTCTGCCCAGCTCCTGCAAACTGATCTCTTTGATAGAGTCCATCCATCTTGCATGCGGCCTTCCTCTCTTTCTACTTCCTAACATTACTGCCCCCCCCCCCCCCCCCAATATTCATGCCTTCTCAGTATGTGGCCAAAAGTCGGACAACCTGAGTTTTGTCATCTTGGCTTCTGGGGAGAGTAACTCCCTCACCTCGTAAACCCTAGGATGAGACATTCCCCATGACTGAGGGTCTCCCTAAGTCGAGAAACGACTGGAAGCCCCCCTCCAACCAACCAGCAAACCCTCTGGGCTGGTTCCCCGGCTAAACATGGGGGATAAAGTGGGAGAGGAGAGGGGGAGAGAAGAGTTCGGAAAGGCCGGCAAGGAGAAGATCAGCAAGAGAAGAACCGAGAGAAAGGAGGAGGAGGAGGAGGAGGAGGAGGAACAGCAGTAGAGGAAGAGGAGGCGGTAGCGAAGGAAGAATAAGGCAGGCAGTCTCGCCCTCAGGGCCTTTTCAGAAATGGATGCAAACTACAAGAAAAGAGATTCCACCTCAACATTAGGAAGAACTTCCTGACAGTCAGGGCTGTTCGACAGTGGAATACACTCCCTCAGAGTGTAGTGGAATCTCCTTCTTTGGAGGTCTTTAAGCAGAGGCTGGATGGCCATCTGTCAAAGGGGGATGCTTTGATTGAGAGTTCCTGCATGACAGAATGGGGTTGGACTGGATGGCCCTTGGGGACTCTCCCAACTCTAGGATTGTATGATTCTGTGTTTGCGGCAAGGTGGCACAAAAGGGACTAGGTGTAAATCCAACCCTCCTTGGTTTCAGCTTCTGAGGGAGGATCAGAGAGGAACAAGGGGGTCGGTTTGCTCAGTGGGGGGATGGAAGGTGCAAAGATCCCTATCTCCGCCCTCCCTCCCCCCCCCGCCGCCCACCGCCCAAGTTTATTTTTCCCCGTCCAAATTTCCGCAGAGAAGCGGTGGCCCCTTTTGAAGTGCAAATGCTCCGAGTTGGGAGGTGAGGGATGAATAGCCGGGACAGGAGGAGACCTGCTTTGATTTAGAAAAAAAAGAGGAGAAAGGAAGATCATTTAAAGGAAAAACGGGGGGAAAAGCAGCAAGCTTGACAGGCCTGGGCTTGGGGAGAGGTTGCCCAAAGATAACAGAGGGAATGGGGGGGGGGGATGCTTTCCAGTTTATTGGAAATCCGGCCCTTCCATCTGTTTTTTTTTCCTGGGGGGGGGATTCCGGGAGAAAGGATTTCAGGAGGACCCTTTTCTTGAGGAATTACTCCACCTCTTGTCCCCAGGATGATAGGAACTGCGAGGTGGCTTGGCTTGTCGATAAAACAATCCCTTTTGGAAGTCTTGCTCGAGAAGAGGCTGATTTCACACTGCAGAAATAACCCGTTCTGATACCGCTTTAACTGCCCTGGCTCCCTGCTAGGGAATTCTAGGTATTGTACTTCGTTGTGGCCCCAGAGAGAAGTGTGTGTGTGTGTGTGTGTGTGTGTGTGAGAGAGAGAGAGAGAGAGAGAGAGAGAGAGACAGAGAGAGAGAGTTTGGTTTAAATTACGTTTTTAACTTTTGCATGTTTTAAATTTTAACCTTATCGTGTTTTAATTCGGTGATTTTGTTATTATTATTTGTTTTTCAACGTGTTTAAAAACTAATTAGCCTAACTGAAACACTAGCAGGTTAAAATTTAAAACATGCAAAAGGGTTAAAATTTAAAACATACAAAAAGTGTTTTATATTGCGAACCGCCTTGGGTCCCTTTTTTGGGAGAAAGGCGGGATAGAAATAAAATAAATAGATAGATGGCAGTTAAAGCGGTATCAGATTTGGGCCTTCAGTGGTGGCCATTTTTCCCCTACCCTTTTCATTCAAAAAGTGTATCCTGTTTGTGAGAACGGGTTTTCTCCGCCTCTACTGCTAGTCCCTAAAATCAAACGCATTGTCTTCTACATATCGGATCCGCATATAAACCGCTTCAAGGACGAAATGAACGTGGGCCTCATAGCAAACTCTTCCCCCCAGAGAGAGAGGAAGAAGAAGACAACCCTGGCTTCTTGGGCCTAAATCTTACTCAGCTCAGCTAATATCTGAGGAAGGTGCAAGGATCGAAATTTAGAGGAACTACGGAAGTATAATCCTTTCCAGTCGCAGTTCTTTACAGACCCCCAAAGTTCTGCCCCAGTTGAAGAAATGAGATGATATTCCAGGGACAGCTTTGGTTTATATCCAGTTAGAAGATGCAAGAGAATTCAATGATATATCCGTCTGTAGAATCGTAGATATATTGTAGCACCTTTGAGACTAACTGAAAGAAAGAAGTTGGCAGCAGAAGCAGCTTTGCTAGACTTCAGTCTACTTCTTCAGATGCAATTGGATATAATAATAACAATAATAATAATAATAATGGAGAAAGACATCTTGTAGCACCTTTGAGACTGAAAGAAAGAAGGTGGCAGCACGAGCTTTCCTAGATTTCAGTCTACTTCCTCAGATGCACCTCAAATGCTAATAATGATAATAATAATAATATAAAGAGAGCTCTTGTACCACCTTTGAGACTCACTGTGAGAAAGAACTTGGCAGCATGGGCTTTCTTAGTCTTCTTCCTCAGATGCAGTTGGATATATTATTATTATTAATATTAATATAGATAGCTCTTGTATTATTATTATTATTATTATTAACCTTTATTTATGAAGCGCTGTAAATTTACACAGCGCTGTACATGCAATCTTTTTAGTTAGACGGTTTTGTAGTATCTTTGACACTCAGTGAAAGAAAGAACTTGGCAGCATGTGCTTTCTTAGACTTCAGTCTTCTTCCTCAGATGCAGTTGGATATATTATTATTATTAATATTAATATAGATAGCTCTTGTA
>NC_056524.1:147355130-147368566 GCF_019175285.1 Sceloporus undulatus | reverse complement strand
GTATCTTTGACACTCAGTGAAAGAAAGAACTTGGCAGCAGGAGATTTCGTAGACTTCAGTCTACTTCCTCAGATGTCTTTGGATATAATAGTTCGATAGAGCCAAATAAATAAATAAATAAACAAACAAAACTCTTGGTGCGTTTTCTGTGGCCTACTCCAAGACAGGTGTTTGTATATGTCAGGCAGTATATGACTCCTGGTGAAAGGGCTCCAGCTCCAGTGGATGGTAGATTAAGTTAAAACCCCGTTGGACTGTAACTTCTTTTCCCTGGGTCTGGCCAGGGAAGGCTGGCAGAAAGCAAACCTCACAGCGCCATCTACAGGCAGAGCTCGGGACAGGGCTTGCTCGCTTTTGCCTTTTGGCTGCGAGGAAACCAGGTTTTCCCTTCTGAATCCACCTGCGAAGCCCCCCCCCCCCTTTCCCCCGACTCCATCCCTGGCTTGGCCTGGGCCCAGGGAAGAAGCCCTCCTCCTTTCCAGAGCAGGGTCCGGGAAAATCCGGACGAGGAAGAAGGAGAAGGCCCCTTGGAAGCCGGGGATCAGGCAATCGTCGCATGCCAAGCGGAGGTGGGCACCAAGGAGATCCAGCGTGAAATAAAAGAGAAGGGCTACGATCGATATAAAAATTCAATGGCAAAAATGTTTGCCAGGGAAGGGAAAGTATACTGTGTAAATGTATCGCTTAGCAGGTATCGTTTCTATCCCATAGATACAGATATAGATATAAATATAGATAGATATCGTTTCTATCCCAGGTTCGTGTTTTTAGAAAAGTGACTTTTGGGCTGCATTCACGCTGAAGCAATAACCCGCTTTGGCACTGCTTTAACTGCCCTGGCTCAAGGCTATGGAATTCTGGGAGTTGGAGTTTGTTGTGGGGCCCAGAGCTCTGCGGAAGGTGGGGAAGCTCTGCTCTGGGCCCCACAACAAACTCCAACTCCCAGAATTCCATAGCCATGAGCCAGACAAAGAGTCAAAGCGGTGCCAAACCGGGTTATTGCCCCAGCGTGAATGCATCCCAAAAGTCGCTTTTCTAAAAACACGAACCTGGAATAGAAACGCAGGAGGATAAAAGTTGATCCGGCAAAATAATAATAATCATCATCATAATTATAAAAACAATAATAATAGGGTGAGAAGAAAAGCGACAACATCATAACGGAAAAACAAACAAAACAAAACAAACACCCGAGGCAGATCAAAGAAAGGTGGTTTTCTTTAAAAGAGGCGAAGTGAGCCGGCTTTCCCTTCCAAAGCCCCAGAAGGAAGCCCTTCCGGGGCTGCCAAGGCCTCGATCTCCCCATTCCCCTCCTCGGCAAGGACTCCACCAAAGCCCCCCATGAGAGGCCACCAATTCGCGGCCCCCAGGTTGTCTCCCTTGACCCAAAGTCCAGATCCAGGCGGAGGAGCGCTCGGCTGCCTGCCTGCTTGGCTTCCATTTGGGTGGGTGGGGGTTCTTACATTCCCACTTTTATGTGGGGCAGATCAGGTGAAGAAGGCCTCCTGCTTTGGAACAAAGCATGGCGGCAGGGAGATGGAGTTTAGCCCTGAAAGCTAAGGTGGAATAAAGAGGAAAGTACCCCTCTGCTTTTTCCTATCCCCCGGAGAAAGAGATCCTGGTCCAGGTGGGCTTGGAGTTGCTCCCTTTGGCTAGTTGTTTCAACACACCACACAAACAAACCACACAACTGTTCTTTGGGGTTCCTACGCCTTCGGATCCTTGGCCTCAAACCCCCAGAAATCTGATTCTCTTCCCTAACTCACTACCCTACAGCACTCCCTCCTCCTAGTCCTCCTCCTTCCTCTTCCTTTTTGTCTTTTCCCTCGTTGGACTGACAGAGAGCGGGGGCTCGGTGGCGTTGGCGAATCCGAGGTGTTGGAATCTATTGCCTTTGTCTGACAAGTCATCATCTCTCGGCGGGAGGGAGGGGGAGGGGAGGGGAGGGAGGGGGGGGTGGAGTGTGGTGTGTGTGGAGTGTGCCTTTGCTTCAGGGAGGAGGAGGAGGAGGAGGGGGGAGGCGCGGGGGGGTGCGATCTGGAGGGGGCTTTGCTGCTTTTAGAGAGGCACACACTGGCGGCGGCGGCCCCATTCTCCGGGCAAAGCTCGTGGCAAGCACATCCCCACCTTCGCGGGGAAAGAGGCGGCGTGGGGGACGGGGGGGGGGGATCGAGGGAAAGGGGAGAGAAGGGGGGAAGAGAAGAGAAGAGAGCCAAGGCTGTCAGGAACAGGCACAGCCTGAGTCGCCTCTTCCTCTTCCTCCTCTTCCTCCTCCACCGGCTCCGGGCCCCTCGGGAAGCGCTTGCCCCACCGATCCCGGATTGGCCCAACTTGCCCGGACCCTCGGCGCCCAAGGAGAGCAAGAGCAGCCCCGGCGGCCATGCCCGGCGTCTCCCCGAGCTGAGCGCCGCCCAGGCGGAGGAGGAAGAGGGCTCCGTCCGGCGGGAGCAGCGGCCTCGGCAGCCCGATTCTCCCCCAAGTCCAGAAGTTGCACCCCGGCGGCGACACCACGACGGCGGCGGCCTCAGCCGACTTCTTCCCCTTCCTCTGCCTTCCCATGGATATGCACTGCAAAGCAGACCCCTTCTCCGCCATGCACCGTGAGTACCGGGCGCGGGACCCCGGCCTCTGCCCCCGATCCTCCGCCGACAAGCCCCGCCGGGCCCCTTCCTTCCTTCCTTCCTTCCTTCCTTCCTTCCTTCCTTCCTTCCTTTCTCCCGGCTTCTTCCCTCGCTTGCGGACCTCCCTAGATAAAATGAACTCTGAAGAGTTACTTGAACCGGGGGGGGGGGGGGGGGGGGAAGGAATTTACAAAACCTTGGGTTTCAAATATTGGATCCACCTGCGCGATCCGATATAAAAACGCCCGTATCAACCTCTACCATTTCCATTCCGCTTCAGAGTTTCTATTAATTGGTTTAGACACGGCTAGACGGAGCAAAAAATTGCATCCCTAAGAGGAGCCCCGATTTATCTACTACTACTACTACTACTACTATTATTATTATGTATTAGAATTGCAGGCAATTCTCCTGCCTTTTCGGGAGCTTGGGTGGTGCTTGTGAATCTTTCATTTGGATCCCCCCCCCCCCCCCCCCGGGCCATGTGTAACAAAGACATCTCGCAAGCAATGTGTAAGAGAACCACCATCACCCCCAAGAATCCCCCCCCCAATTTACTAAGGGAACCCTTAGTAAAGCTGCACCGGAGGAAACAGGGCAGCGCTGGTCTGGGACCCCCCGAAAATGTAACGATTGCATTAAACGAATCCCTAAGAGCAAGTCCTAACTTTTGACAGCTTTACCTTGGAAGGATAATAAGTCCAACTATATCTATATCTATATCTATATCTATATCTATATGTATATACATATACATACACACACACACACATACATACACATACTTATACATATACACACACACCACTACTTCCAGGAAAAACAAATTAAAAAATGTGTTGAAATGGAAGGATATTTTTGAGACTGGAAGGCCGAGAGAGAAGGAGCAAAGTACATTTCATACTGCTTACCCCGACTGGAAAATGTTTGCTATCCATTTGTCTATGGATTTATTTATTTTTAAAGAAAATAGTGTCAGCATTTAGAGGCGGCTTTTTGTCGTCCGTCAATCACGGGCCTTTTATTAAATGAATCTAAAACGGTTCCAGCCTCCGTTACAACAAAATGGTCAAAGCCTCCGTTGGATTTGAAATGGTCTAAGAGGCCGGGTTTCTGCTTAGAGAGGTCTTGAACCATTTAAAGCCAAAATAAGGAGATGCATTGGGAGGCTGAATGATTTCCTAGTCTCTCTTTTGAAACGGAGGAATTCCACCTACTAGCTACTAACACAGAGAGAGTGACACGTAAACCGCATTCGCTATAAAAGAAGGACGGGGGACCGAAATAAAAGGGTCTAAATACAACTTGGGTCGGTGTGCCTGGGAAGACGCAGGTGCAAATAAACTGAATTATTAATTCCTTAATCTTTTTTGCATCTGTTGCCTTTTAATACTCTGTAATGCGAGTTATCAAAGGCGCCCTGAATTATTCAAGAACGAGGTGCCGGAGCAATTGCCTGCTTGTAACTTTAGAGGCAACATCTGCAAAAGGTGACCCACCAGACACACGAAGAAAACAAAAACAGACAGAGAGGGAGAAGGAGAAAGAAGGCCTCCTGGAAAAGGGAACGGAGGTGTCAGGAAGAGGTCCTCAAATCTCTTTCCTCCTCCGCCGATTTTGTGACTCCGAACCCAAAGCCGATCCCCACCGAAATGCTGGGCTTAGCTGCGGGAGGAAGGGACCAAACCTATTTGCTAGCAGGATCGGGATCGATCACAGGGCAAGGAGAATTCCCACTAAGTTCAGAGCCAATAAGTCAGTGTCACAAACACAGAGGAGGTGGGGGGGGGGGGGGGAGGAAGGAAGGTACCCGGCAAAAATACAAACAGATCGTTTTTCAGCAAGCCGCAAAAGCCATGTCGGTTTTTCCTCTCTCCTCCCACCTCGAGGGAAGCCGCAGCATGTGTGTATGTGTGTGTGATCCCTGTGTATCAGCTACTCTGGGTTGCCCTTGTGGGTTTCATCCCTCCAGGGATATGTGACCCTTTCTTCGCATAGGTCCCAGTCCTTTCCTGGCACCTGGAAAGGCAAAACCGCCGCCGCAGAGAAGGCGCAATTTCACTGCAGGTTGGCTTTGAAATCGATGGTCCCAGAGGGGAATTTTCAGGCTTCACGGGAGAAAGGGGACCTCGAATTAAAATAATATGAATATGAATATAATATGAAAACCGCACAGAGACAAGAAAGCCCCATGGAAAGCGTGCTCTGAACGCAGGATTCAAACCGCCTCCTTGACATTCCTAGCTCACGTTTCTATTATTATTATTATTACTATTATTATTATTATTATTATTTATTCTGTTTCCATGTTGTTGTATTGTTTTGACTTAAATCGCAAATAGTACACTGATGTTACAAAGGCAAATCCGCATCTTGAAGTCTTTCCGAACGGGAGGGAATAAAAGGGATTGTTAAAAAAACATATTAAGAATCTCTTCCAAAATGAAACAAACCACAAGTGAGGCTGAGTTTAAATGTCTTTCCACCGAAAATTAATGTATTAGGAGTCTCTTCAAAATGAAACAAAGTACAAGGCAGGTTGAGTTTACATTTCTTTCCGCTGAAAATTATTCCGTGGGACGATAGTGACAGCAGAAAGGAAAAATATAACATACTGGAGGAACTGTGATTGTTTTGGTTGAATTGTTTGTCATAATACCATGAAGAAATAGAACCATAACCTTTCACGACGGGAAGGCGGATTGGGGTCTAACTGGGCAGACCCATAGGAATGAGTAGGATTACGCCAGTGTAATACAGCCAAGAATCGGCACCGGGAGGTTGGAGCATTTGAGCCCAAAGCTGGAGAAGGAAGCGTTGGTGACCGACTGGTTAGCACAGCAGCCTTCCAAAGCTGGAGAAGGGAAATAAAAAGCGATAGGGAGCCCCAGCTTTGGTCCCGACCAGAGGAACTCTGGGCTTTTTTGGAAGGAGGTCTCCTCGGCTGCATCCACACTGGAGAGATAACCCGGTTTGGTACCGCTTTAACTGCCCTAGCTCAAGGCTATGGGATTCTGGGAGTTGGAGTTTGCTATGGGCTCCGCTCTGGGCCCCACAATAAACTCCAACTCCCAGAATACCATAGCAGACAAAGACTTAAAGCGTTGCCAAACCGAGTTATCTCTCCAGTGTGGATGCAGCCCAAACTGGCCCCAGACCCTCTCTTTTTTCCTAAGCCTGCGTCGGTCTTGAAGGGCCCCGACTAACGTCCCTTTCCCCCCTCCTTTCCCCGTGTCCTGCGTGGGTCCTTGTCTTTTCCTTCTCTCTCCCCAGCAGGGCACGGGGGTGTCAACCAGCTCGGGGGGGTGTTCGTCAACGGGAGGCCCCTGCCGGACGTGGTGAGGCAAAGGATCGTGGAACTGGCCCACCAAGGGGTCCGGCCCTGCGACATCTCCCGCCAGCTCCGGGTCAGCCACGGCTGCGTCAGCAAGATCCTCGGCAGGTGAGGCTCGGGAAGGGGATCCGGGCAGGGAAGGAAGGAAAGGAAAAAGAAGAAGAGGGGGCGGGAGGGCAGGCAGGGCGGCCGACCTCTTTCCCGGCTCCCTGGGGCACAGAGAGGGTCGCGATGCTCGCCCCCCACCCACCCACCCACCCCGTCCTCCTTCCTTCTTCTCCTTTTGCTTTCTTTTGTCTGGCACGCTCCGCAAACAGGGACCTGCTGTGGGTTCGGAAAGAGGGGGACAAGGCCACCCAGCCAAGCAACAAACCGATTGCCAGCCCTTTTGCTGTGAGACCAACCTGCAAGTCTCCCCTCCCCGCCTCCCAGCTAAGCCAGGCCGGGCCCTACTTCCTCGCCGCCCCCAGGTCAGCGGGAAAACAGCCGGACGAGGTGGTGGCGGTGGTGGTGGCCCAGGGCCTGGCCCCGGTGGGGGGTCGGGAGGAGAGGCATGCGGGAAGGGGCCCCGGGAAAAGGGAGAGTCCCCCTTTTAGCCTTTAGCAGGGGAGGGGGAGACACCTAAAACCAAAGGCTGGGGAGGAAACCGAAGCAGGGGGGAAAAGGGAGGGCTGCTTCTTTCTCCCCCTTGCCTGGCATGGAGGTCAAGGGGGCAGGCAGGGGAGTTGGGGTCCCTAGTCCAGCCCAACCAGGCCTGGTTTTTTGGGCCCTTCCTGGAGCTTCCCTCCCGTCGCTCTTGGCTCAGCCTAAAAAAAAAAAAAGAGAGAGAGAGAGAGAGAGACATTTAGAATCAGAATCATAAAGTTGGAAGAGACCACAAGGGCCATCCAGTCCAACCCCATTCTGCCATGCAGGAACTCTCAACCAAAGCTATCTATATCTACCTACCTATCTCTCTATCCCACCCACCCCTGCCTGCCTGCCTGCCCTGCCTGAGGGTCCCCTGGGGCGAGGGGCTTCCGAGGCGGGTAGAAAGGCCTCCTTGGGCCGCAGCTGACTTTGCCTTCTCCTCTCTTCCCTCCCTCCGGCAGGTACTACGAAACCGGCAGCATCAAGCCCGGGGTGATCGGCGGCTCCAAGCCCAAAGTCGCCACCCCGAAAGTCGTGGATAAAATCGCCGAGTACAAGAGGCAGAACCCCACCATGTTCGCCTGGGAGATCCGGGACCGGCTACTGGCCGAAGGGATCTGCGACAATGACACCGTCCCCAGCGTCTCCTCCATCAACCGGTAAGGCTCCCTCCATCTCTCTTTTGCACACACATACACACCAACACACACTTCCCCTTGTTCACAACAGCCCCCCCCCCCACAACCAAGCGGGAAAGGCAGCACCCTCGAGGACTGAGTCTTATCCCCCCCTTCCTCCTTGGCAAGCCTGGCTGCCCTCTTCGGTCCTAAACATACTGCAGAAATAATCCAGTTTGAGGACGCTTTAACTGGGAATTGCCGTTTATGCGGCGCCTGAGCTTTCTGCTAGAGAATACTAATACTAATACTACTACTACTACTACTACTAATAATAATAATAATAATAATGTATTTATACCCTGCTATCAGAGCGGCTTACATTTTCCTTTTTTAAAATTAGATCTTTCCCTGCCCTCAAGGCTAAATGTCTTACAAAACTATAGTTCCCAGACTTCCCTAGCTGGGAATTGTGGTTGATTGTGGCAGCCAGAGCTCTCTGACAGAGAAGGCTGAATGTCTCACAAAACAACAATCCCCAGAACTTCCTAGCACTGAGCCAGGGCAGTTCAAGCGGTCTCAAGCGGGGTTATTTCTGCGGTGTGTGTTTTGGACCTTCGTCCCCAAACCTCCGAGTCTTTTCCACGGAGGGCCTGAAAAGGGCGGGAAGGTGCCCCCCTCGCCCCCTTCAGTCCCCGCCGCCATGACACTCCTGCTGGGCTTTCCCTTTGGCTAGACTTGCCCAGGGCCCGGCTTTCCTTACTTCGCTCTGCCAGACTTCCCAAGGAGTGCTTATTAAGAACAACAGGGGCTGCATCCACAAACAAGTTTGGCACCACTTTTAGTCTTTGTCTGGCTCTTTGCTATGGAATTCTGAGAGTTGGAGTATGTTGTGGGGCCCCACAACATACTCCAACTCCCAGAATTCCATAGCAAAGAGCCAGACAAAGAGTTAAAGCAGTGACGAAACAGGTTTGTGTGGATGCAGCCCAAGAGGGAAAGCGTCGCCCGCCTCACCTCCCGCCAAAAACCCCCAAACCAATTCGGTTCCTGAGGTGGCCGGAAAGTGGCTGAGGAGTCGAGGAGTCGCATTATTAACATTATTGGCCCCTCTGGAAATGAAAACCTTCTTGGCAACTAAACCACAGCAAAGCCGAAAGGCTCCCTCTTTCCCGACGGTCGCAGCCCCACATTGCTGAGCCCTTCCAACACCAAATGGTTGTTGTTCGCCTTAAAAACAAACAAGGGTTCCCTCGCCCCCTTCCTTGCTCTCTGAGGGCCTTCTTGCCCTCAGCGCAATGGAGCTTCTTCCTGAAGGAAGAAAAGAAAGAGAGAGAGAAGAGGGTCTTCCCTGGCCACTGACTGACCCAATTAAAATAAATGAATAAATAAATATATATGACACGAAGAAAATAAACTGGAAAGAGATAATTCCTTTACAAAGAAGAGTGTCTCCTTCGCTCTTTGTGTTTTTGTATGCACACAAACACACACACACCTGCTGTGGTTTTTATATTTTTCTCACCAGCTAGATTTTGCTGATAGCACTTTCTATTTCATGTTCCCTCATGCCTTGTGCCTGCGCGCCCTTATTCTTTCCTTTCGTTTCTTTCCAAGTTTTGGGGCGATATGAGGTCTAATGGTGTACTGTATAAGTTGTCTTTTGACAGAGGGGTGGGGTAAAAAAAGTAAAGCATTTATTTATTTATTTATTTATTTATTATCAAGTCCAAATGTGAAAATGTTTGGCGTGGAATGGCAGTGTTATACATACAGTAGCCATCGAAAATTGAACAGGGTGACTAAAATGGTGAAGGGTCTGGAAACTATGCCCTATGAGGAACGACTGAGGGAGCTGGGGATGTTTAGCTTGGAGAAGAGAAGGTTAAGAGGTGATATGATAGCCCTCTTTAAATACTTGAAGGGATGTCATATTGAGCAATATTGTGACATTGAGCTTGTTTTCTGCTGCTCCAGAGAACAGGACCCGGAGCAATGGATGCAAGCTACTGGAAAAGAGATTCCTCCTCAACATTAGGAGGAACTTCCTGACAGTAAGAGCTGTTAGACAGTGGAACAAACTCCCTTGAAGTGTAGTGGAGTCTCCTTCCTTAGAGTTCTTTAAACAGAGGCTGGATGGCCATCTGTCAAAGGGGATGCTTTGATTGAGAGTTCCTGCATGGCAGGGGTTTGGACTGGATGGCCCTTAGGGTCTCTTCCAACTCTACGATTCTATGAATGTCTCCCAGAATTTCTAGATAGACTTCTCACTCCTACTACCCCTCTCTTTTTCTCTCACACACATAAATTGCAGTTATAAACTGTGCCTGTGTTGAGACAACTGTATCAGAATCACGCTGATAGGAGTGTGAAACACTGCACTGGGAGGGTTAGTTTGCATACCCACAAAAGGCGGAACAAACACGGAAACACAAATGGCATGTTGAAAGTGAAATATGCCACTGTCCGCTTTTCTTTGTGCGGATGTAGAAAAAGGTCCTGTGAGGTGATACGGCAATTGTTCTTTAGGGCAATTGTTCTTTAGGGCGATACACAATTAGTTTGCTATGTGGCAGTAATGTCAGCACACAAACATTCACTTGTCGCCAATCCCCAACACAAACATGTTGGTGCAGATTTTAAAATTTATCCATTTTCATGGCTACCTAACCTAGTTTGGGGGCTGCATGTTTATCTAAGAATTCAAGTAAAAAGCTCAGTGTTATAGGTAACTGTCTGCATGGGTATATTTTGGAATACACCAACTGAGGCACACATGTGTTTTCCGATCTAAATTGCAGAACAGGGCAGCTGCTGCGAGTATTAAAGATTATGAATCTCCATGTAGAAAAAAGTAATATAGAATGTGGCCCCATAGAGACACTTGTATCCAGATGGACATAACAGTCTATAGCATCTATCTCTACAGCTGCTTGGCTAAATAGTTAATCATGCAATACATACAAATTTTAGCCTTTTTTGTGTGAAAAGAAGCAATTTGCATTACAAGGCATAGAAACAATGCTTTGTTTTGATTCATGGGGTTGCAGTAGAAGATTTTATTTTGAATATTCTGACAATTAGTTCTAATTTTTCTAACTGGCGTCTTCTAGCAATGGCTTTTAATATTTTTCAAATGGATGTGGAATTATCCCAAATCATTTCAAAACAGCAGGTAAAATTAACTAGGAGAATGTACCTTGGCTTAAAAAAAGACACCCCCCCCCCCCCAGTCTCTCTCTGTAATGCATTACTAGCCTATCCCAGGAAATTATCCCTATGTGTGCCATCTGTATTAAAATGGTTATTAAGTTATGAAGAGACTAACATAATACTGATTAGCTAATTATACATCCTCCTAAAAAGCAACAAAAACACCCAAATTCTACTGTCTCAGCTAGCTACTGAAATAATAACAGTTTGACATTAGAAGATCTTTGAAGGTAGCTCTGGAAGGACACTCAGGGGATGGAAAAAGACACTGCCACAAAAGTGCACCAGTTGGTTTTATTTAGGATTTGAGAAGGAGAAGAGGGTTCCTCCTGAGTGCAGCAAAGTTTCCTTGGCTGGCGCAGAAAGCCTGGCACACCAAGGCATGGCATCATCAAGTACCCATCCTAGCTGGGGGGCTTCCATTAGAGAAGAGGCATACAGTCCGCTGCATGGGGAGTGTGAAAGCCGTGTGCATATGTTAAAAACCATGTCTACTGCAACACGCAGAACCCAATTCCTTAGCCATTCTGATTCCGCAAAAGCCCCATGTTTCCATAATATTTATCCATGGGCACAGCATTTATGTAGTCTTCTGCTATTATTGGTTTTCTGATCAGGGGCATAACATTTCACCCTTGGTTGTTGCATCAAGAGTTCTGAGTTTACTTCTAGGCAGCTGTTAGTTTACCTTTCAGTGTTGCATAGATAGCAGTTTAAGAATCTTCTAAGGGTAGTTGTAGTGGACACCAGGCATGTGAACATATAATGAGTACAATGTGAAGTCGAAGGCTTTCATAGCCGGCATCCATAGTTTTTTGTGGGGTTTTTGGAGCTATGTGGCCAACTCTTCTAAAACATGGCCACATAGCCTGAAAAACCCACAAAAACTATAATGAGTACATCCTCAAATAGTTACAACTGAAAATCAGGTGCTTATTAATTTGGCTCAGAAACTTTGTTTCGTTTGCCTTCAACCCCATCTGATCTTGCAAATAAGTTAAATATATTTGCATGACCACCATTTTGTTGTTAAATCTGATCAAACCTTTTGGCAAAATGTTCCCAGGAAACAGTATAAATATTATATACGAAGTACATCCTGAAAACATATATGAACTTTCTGCTTTGAGTAAGAGGACAGTTCTTCTAATAATTAAAGGCTACCGTGGAGCAGATTTGAAAATGCCAGAGTCTCCACATATTTGTGCCTTCTTTTCATTGACTAGTTCATTCCAGGCACTGCTTCCTAGAATCTGAGGTATGTAAGAAATGAACCAGTTTAAGGCCATGACATGACTAATGACAGAAAATCTTGAGGGATTCTTCTGTCTACACCATTGAAAAATATGGGAAGAGGAATGAAGGAAATTCTGTTACTTGTTCTTTTGATTGCAATTTTCATCCATTCGCGTCTGTGAAGAAACACTGGGAAGAACAGAGAGAGAGAGAGAGAATAAAGGTTAAGTTTAAAATCCATGCATCTGAGAATAAACAAAAACAAAACGAAAACAATTCTCTCATTCCGATTTTCCTTTTGCCCACATGGTTTGCGAATTTATTTTAAATCATCACACAAATTCGGTTTGCAGATGTTAATATTGTGTATCTGAATTCATATAAAATATCTTGAAACTAGAAACAGTGGCATTTTGTGCAGAATCACTGAGAACTTTGGTTCTCTTTTCACGTTGAAGAACAAAAGGCACTGGTCTTTAAACTACAACTTTGTTGTTTGTGTCAGTGATTAGTGTCTTAATCTGTATGTTTTAAACTGTATGTTTTAAGGAAAAGAAATGTCTGGGGCACACTGTGGTACAAGTACAAGCATTTTGTTATACAACTAAATTGGCCTATTGCTTAAACTCACACGCACCAGTAATGCCCCCCTGATCCCCCCATTACATTACTGTTTGCCTATATTATAAATGTATTTCATATCAATGCTGAAAAATACCTGGTAATTTATTTTATTTTGCTTTGTACATGCCTTTTTCTTTCTCTGCCTCTCTATGGGACGGATTATATATAGCGAGGAAGATATTGAGGTATTCTGATAACATAATTGTAGTTGTAAAATAGACTTGGGGAAGTGCTCTCATGACATGAGCATGTAATGGGGCAAGTGGCTGTGAAAAGGTATTTAAAGATACTAGATGAGGAGGCAGTTTAAAACAGTTTCCTATAAGCAAACAGCAAAAATATGTCCATGGAACAGTCAGTGAGGAAATAAGGTTATGGATGTTAAATGCATGAGAAGACAAATTGTAGCACAGTGTATACATGTAACTTGGCATTTATATGTTCTTGAGTGAATTCCAGTCCTACAGACTTGAAGCAGCACAATGACGGAGAAGTATAGTGCCCTCGGTAGGAGAAATGGATAGAACTTTCCTGACAACTACAAGTCCTGTCCTCCTATCACAGCTAGCTAATTTTGTGTTGCTTTTGGTTCAGTTGAATTTATCTCAGTTGTGCTTTCTTCATCATTTCATATGATTGTACTGAGTCCCTTTATTTAAAATACTTGGCACTCCCCTGTATGCCTTCCCTCAGTGACTATGTTGGTTTGGAATTTGTCAGCAATTTCTAAAGGCTGGATGATGATGCATGAAAGGAGAGTTTGCCCTGCCATTGGGGAGAGAGAGAGGTAGCAGATCCAGGCAGCTCATTTGGGCATATTGATGGTGATTTAAGTTATTCTTGTCATTTTTTTACTGCCAGGGAGAGGGAGGTTCTTGTCAGATTTTCTGCCTCAAGTGGCAACAGAATGTGGGTGCTGTGCTCTTAATTTAACTGTGTGTGTGTGTGTGTTGTGTGTTCCCGCATGCTGTTGATTGCTCTTGGGCTGGCTCTGATGTGAGTAGGTTTAACAACTTTTGTGGCTGTGCATTTAACAGCAGTTTCATTTGCAGTAGTTAGCACAGAAAAACGTTGTCCTCCATACCACGAAGCACTTTACCTGCTGCTTTTTGTATATCAGATCATTGGGAAAAAATCACAGTAGCAGACAAGATCATTTTT
>NC_056524.1:147336432-147355105 GCF_019175285.1 Sceloporus undulatus | reverse complement strand
ATTTTTTGGATACTCTTAACAATCCTGCATGGCATGGTTACCAAACTTGTTCTTGGACCGTGTCAATCTGTGCCAGCTACCTGAGTGACCTTTGTGGAATGGATGGTACTCACTTGAATCATTCCTCCACATCCAGCTGGAGATAGCTTCTTTTTTTTACTGTAACTATGCTCTTCCTCTTTCTGTTACTTGTTTTGGCGAGATACCACATCTATCACAGTTGTCCATAGAGAATCTATGAAAACTATGCCAAGCAACTTTTTAAACAGATTTTTTGTTTTATTTATGAATGATACAAAGTACTGTAAGGAACATCACAAAAGTTAAGCAGAGTTAATAGTTTCTAAAGGTGACACTTCTAATATATAGATTGTACACCCATAGGCAGGTTTACTCTTTTATATTTATTGTTTTTATGTACACGCTTGCAATCTACAGCACTATATAAATAATAATAATAATAATAATATAATATATAATAATAATAATGCATTGTTAACCATTAACCAATTGTAGACAAACATATACAGTTGACCTTGTTATACGCTGGGGTTTGGTTCCAAACTCCCCGTGGATAACAAAATCCGTGATGCTCAAGTCTCATTAAATTAATGACATAGCAAAATGGTCCCTTATAAAAATGGAAATAACTTTGATATTTGAAATTTATACTTTTTTTTTAACATTTTCAAACCGTGGATGCTTATCCATGGATCAAAAATAAGTGTATATAAAGGCTGACTGTACTGAAACTGACTGTTATTGTTAACATTGTTTTTTCATAGTATTCCCCATATGCTGCATTGTGCTGCTATTATGTCAGCACATGAGGAGAAAAGACCCCCGTGTTTGCTACCTGTGCAGCATACAGAGAATTCAAGGGCCGCTGATTACTCTTTAGGTTGCAGTACAGATGTGCTAGAAAAGTTTGAACCATGGCAAGTTTGCTGTTTACTAGCTGTGATGATTGCAGAGTTGTTATTTCCTAATCTTATATAAGTGCAGTACTGGGAATGGCTATTGGCTTTAGATAATGTTTTTCATTACATTGTCCAACAATTGGCAAAGTGTCTTGTGTGTGTCTATGTGCCTTCAAGTTGCCTGTCGACTTATGGTGATCCCTGAATTTCATTGGGTTTTCTTAGGCAAGGAATACTCAGAGGTGGTTTTGCTTGTTCCTTCTCTGAAATATAGTGTACTGTACAGCTTAGTTATTCATTGGCAGTGCCTTATCCAAGTAATAACCAGGACTGACCCTGCTTAACTTCATAGATCGGACAGGATCTGGTGCCTTTAGGGTATTTAGTGTCTTTAGTGAAGTCTATTATAATCTCTATTCATAAGTAAGCCTTGCTAAATTCAGTGGGATTTACTCCCAAGTAGTAAATACTGCATTGCGGCCACAGTATCTATAGATACTATTTTGATGACAGGCTTTTTAAACAAAAATCCAAATAGTAGTAATATATACACTCTTTATTAGGAGCAACTAAAAATCACAGAGCCGTTGGGTAGTTTTCATAATCCTAATTCTTTAATCCACTTTTATTAAAGGTTTGGGAATGGCGAGAAGATGAAATTATGTTGCTTTTGGACATTTTTAGTTAACATCAGTGTTCCCTCCCATTTTTTGTTTGTTTTTTAATATTAGCACATGGATTCATTAATATCAGCATACAGAAGAGTGCGGCCTTCCTGATTCAGTAAACTGAGCAGGCGCATTGCCAGAGACTTCAGTTTGCTGTGTAGAGCAGGTGGGAGGCTTTGGGCAGAGGAGAAATGCCTATGGGTGATCTAGATTCTGTATTGCCAAGGAAAGCACAGTAATAATTAAGCTGCTAGTAATTGTATGAATTCAAACTACTGGATCATTGGCAAGGGAGTCTGGTGTTCCTAGTGTCCCATGATTACTATAGTGGGAAAACATAAAATGTGAAGTTTAGATAGAACGTTTGATAGTTTTTTGTGGGTTTTTGGCTATGGGCCATGTTCTAGCAGAGTTTCTTTCTGACGTTTCTCCACATCTGTGGCTGGCATCTTCAGAGAATGCCCTGATAACTGAGAAAAAAAGAGATTTGTCTCTTCCCCTGATTTATATAGGAATATGTCCAGCTATAAAGTCTATGGTTTGGTTTCTTCTGCAACATAAATATGCTTAGATATTTAGGTCAAGCAGTGTATTGTCTAGGTTGCGTACGGGGCTTTAGGTGGATGATGACTTTACTTGGGCTATCAAGTTTTAACTCACAAACACTCTGTTGGAAGCTCATGTGGCATCTAGTTCACTGAGCTTTAACTGCCATAAATGCTTTTGCCTAGATTTATATTACCTTTTGGTGTCTGACACAGATGCTGTTGTTTCTGTGGCTTTTCTTGGTTGCAGGTTAACTATTGGTTTTATGTTGATTATATCGTTTTTTTAAAACGTAATTTTTGGACCCAGGGATGATGTAATCTGATTCAAAAATCATTTGAGTGAAAGATGACATATCTAGTGAGGGGGAGGTCAATAAATCTAAATCCCAAAGGTGATGGCAGATATCTGAGTTGGCTTGGTGTGCTATCTGGTTAGAACAGGATTAAGTAATTTGTACATAAGGATATGTGTAAATTCATGAGGCATATTTTTTTCTTTTCTGTTCCTGCAGATTATATGTTGATGGCATAAATAGGCTCTCAGGATCACTGTTATCTGAAATGGCACCATAAACATATTCATAACTGTTCAGAGGAAGGCAATGGTACTTTGAGAAATGTGGGTAACTGTGGGGCCGTCTTATGCCCTACAGTTAACAGAAAGAGAGTTACAGGAAAGTGTACAACATTACGTTTAAACTAGACTAACCTCCTTAATTACATTTAAATGGAAGAGGACATTTATTACACTTGTTGTGATTCTCGATATTTAAATTTACATTATATCACTGCAGTAAAAAACTGCCAAAATGAAAAATATTATTATTATTATTATTATTATTATTATTATTATTATTATTATTATTTCAGTGCCTAGTGATTCCAGTTTCCTCAAAAAAATTTTTACATTTATTACTATTGTGATGGTTAAGGTAAGAATGCTCTTCCTTTAAAGTACAGTATTAAGAGGTCAAAAAGTATATTGAGAGAATTTTTCCCCCAGTTATTTTCCAGTTTTATTCCATTTTGTACATGAATATAGTCTTGTTAAGAAATTGTTCAACCAGGATTTTAAAGTAAAGTATGTTTGGCCTCTGAACAATACATGTTTCTGTTAAAGTGTATAACTGTAGTAAAACATAAGAATCTAAGAAGGATTCTCTTAAGGTGATTTTATTCGCTATCTCTGTGTGTCTTTAGTCCTGCCTGTGAACACAACACTTTTTAAAATACTCCCTTTCTTATCCTGAATTCTTATATCCAGGTAATGAAGAGATCAGGCTACTATGCACTGAGGACAAGCCCCCTGCTGGGTAAAGCATAGTAAAGCATCTGAGAGCCTTAAAAATACTTGATACCTTCTGAATGTTGTGGTTATTTAACCCCCTGCATGTAGAAAGCACTGCCAAAATATAGTCCATGTGTATTTTAAGAATATGAATCAGTGCTTGGTGGGGAAAATGGCAAGACAATCCAGACACAACTTTTTTTTTCTTGCCTGCTTTTTTTTATCCTTGATCCTCTCCTCTAACCACATTGTATTCGAGTGTGTTCCAGCTCTGGGATATATCCATTTAATAATTTCTGCCACATTGTTATTTCTCACACAGGACCCAGCTCCAGGATGCCTCCATATAGTCACTTCTGGCATATAGTCTTAAAGACGGGAAAGCTACAGTCTTTTTACAGCCTAATCCAATGTATGTTTACTCAGCCATCAGTCCTTTTCAGTTTAGTGGAACTAACAGCATAATTCTGCACATGCCAACTCTGAAATAAGTCATGTTAAGCTCAATGGGAAATGCATCCATATAAGTAGGCATAGGATTGCATCCTTCGTCCCAAGTAAATATGATTATCATAGGATTAGGCAAATTTACCTGGAAGTAAGCCCCATTTATATGATCATCATCATTATTATTATCATTATCATTTGTATGCTGCCTTTCTCCCAAGAAGGACCCAAAGTGGCTCACAGATTTTTTTAAAAAAATTAATTCAATAACATTCAAAACAATTAAAAACATCGATAAACAATAAAGAACCACATAAAAATATGCAAAAGTTAAAAGCATTGAAACCTGCTTACTATTGCTTTACTTGACTCCCATTGCATGGCAGAAGGTCTACATCACCGACTTGTTCAGTTCTTGCTGTTACGTGACATATGTTACTTCCATTTTTTCACTGACAGATATACAAGTGTAAAAAGTCCAAAGCACTTACATAAATTACACTAAATTACTTCTTTTTTTTAAAAAAAAGAGACCAGAATGTAGAAGAACCCTTTTCCCAACAAAATTTAATGTACTTTTCAGAGCATTTTCCCTGGACACAACCTAGTGGGTCATATTTTTATTTCATGTTTTTCAGTTGTGATCTCTCCTGCCGCCTTTGCCAGAATTTTTTCACTTTCTAGTAAACAGTGGCTGGATATTGGCACAAAGTAGATGAAGAAGAACATGAAGAGGAAGCCTGTGGTGTTCTGCTTTGTGTGTGTGTATGTGTAAGAAAAGAAAGCCTGCACAAAAAGGAGGGCTACAGAAAAAGAGGATTCTGTGTGTATGCATTTATTTTTAATCTCACTCACTCCCTTTCCACGGGTGGCTTGGTAAGAAATGGGATTTGCCAAAATCTACGAAGTCCTTTCTCTCCAAACCTCAAAAAGGCTTGAGGAGAAATAAAATCACGGACAGAATTTTTCATTTTGGCAAGTTTTTTAGTGCAGTGATATAATGTAAATTTAAATATCGAGAATCAACACAAGTGTAATAAATGTCCTCTTCCAATTTAAATGTAATTAAGGAGGGTTAGCTCTTTAGTTTAAACGTAATGTTGTACTACTTTCCTGCTAACTTCTCTTTTCTGTTAACTGTATGGCATAAGACGGCTCCCACAGTTACCCACAGTTTCTCAAAGTACCAGTGCCTTCCTCTGAACTAGTTATGAATATTTTATGGTGCTCATTTCAGATGTAACAGTGATCCTGAGAGCCTATTTATGCCATCAACATATAATCTGCAGGAACAGAAAAGAAAAAAATATGCCTCATGAATTTACACATATCCTTATGTACAAATTACTTAATCCTGTTCTAACCAGATAGCACAACCAAAGCCAACTCAGATATCTGCCATCACCTTTATGTGATTTATGATTTATTGACCTCCCCCTCACTAGATATGTCATCTTTCACTCAAAATGATTTTTGAATCAGATTACATCATCCATGGGTCAAAAAAAATTACGTTTTAAAAATACTGATATAATGCAACATAAAACCAATAGTTAAACCTGCAACCAAGAAAAGCCACAGAAACAACAGCATCTGGTCAGACACCAAAAGGTAATATAAATCTAGGCAAAAGCATTTATGGCAGTTAAAGCTCAGTGAACTAGATGCCACATGATCTGCCCAACAGAGTGTTTGTGAGTTAAAACTTGATAGCCCAAGTAAAGTCATCATCCACCTAAAGTCCAGTATCGCAACACCTAGACAAATACACTGCTGATGACCTAAATATCTAAGCATATTTATGTTGCAGAAGATAACCAACCATAGACTTTATAGCTGGACATATTCCTATATAAATCAGGGGAAAGAGACATATCTCTTTTATTTCTCAGTTATCAGGGCATTCTCTGAAGATGCCAGCCACAGATGCTGGAGAAACGTCAGAAAGAAACTCTGCTAGAACATGGCCACATAGCCTGAAAAACCCACAAAAAACTATCAAACGTTCGTATCTAAACTTCACATTTTATGGTTTCCCACTATAGTACATCATGGGACACTAGGAACATCCAGAACTCTCTTGTCAATGATCCAGTAGTTTGAATTCATACAATTACTAGCAGCTTAATTTATACTGATGCTTTCCTTGGCTAATACAGAATCTAGATCACCCATAGGCTATTTTCTCCTCTGCCTCAAAGCCTCCCACCTGCTCTACACAGCAAACTGAAGTCTCTGGCAACTGCGCCTGCTCAGTTTACTGAATCATGAAGGCCAGCACTCTTCTGTATGCTGATATTAATGAATCCATGGGCTAATATTAAAAAACAAACAAAAAATGCGGGAGGGAACACTGATGTTAACTAAAAATGTCCAAAGCAACATAATTTCATCTTCTTGCCATTCCCAAACCTTTAATAAAAGTTGGATTAAAGAATTAGGAATTATGAAAACTACCCAACGGCTCTGTGATTTTTAGTTGCTCCTAATTAAAGTGTTATATTATTACTATTTGGATTTTTGTTTAATACAAGCTCTGTCATCAAAATAGTATCTATAGATACTGTGGCCGCAATGCAGTAGTTACTTACTTGGGAGTAAATCCCACTGAATTTAGCAAGGCTTACTTATGAATAGAGATTTATAAGACTTCACTATAAGACACTAAATACCCTAAAGGCACCAGATCCTGTCCAATCTATGAAGTTAAGCAGGGTCAGTCCTGGTTATTACTTGGATAAGCCACTGCCAATGAATACTAAATGCTGTACACTATATTTCAGAGAAAGGAACAAGCAAAACCACCTCTGAGTATTCCTTGCCTAAGAAAACCCAATGAAATTCATGGGATCGCCATAAGTCGACAGGCAACTTGAAGGCACATAGACACACACAAAGACACTTTGCCAATTGTTGGACAATGTAATGAAAAACATTATCTAAAGCCAATAGCCATTCCCAGTACTGCACTTATATAAGATTAGGAAATAACACATCTGCAATCTATCACAGCTAGTAAACAGCAAACCTTGCCATGTGTTCAAACTTTTCTAGCTACATCTGTACTGCAACCTAAAGAGTAATCAGCCGGCCCTTGAATTCTTCTGTATGCTGCACAGGTAGCAAACACTGGGGGTCTTTTTCTCCTCATGTGCTGACATAATAAGCAGCACAATGCAGCATTATGGGGAATACTATGAAAAAACAATGTTAACAATAACAGTCAGTTTCAGTACAGTCAGCCCTTTATATACACTTATTTTTGATCCATGGATTAAAGCATCCACGGTTTGAAAATGTTCAAAAAAAGTATAAATTTCAAATATCAAACCTTGATTTTCCATTTTTTAAAAGGGACACCATTTTGCTATGTCATTATATTTAATGAGACTTGAGCATCCACGGATTTTGTTATCCACGGGGGATTTTGGAACCAAACCCCAGCGTATAACAAGGGTCCACTGTATATGTTTGTGTACCAATTGGTTAATGGTTAACAATGCATTATTATTATTATTATTATTATTATTATTATTTATATAGCGCTGTAGATCTGCATAGCGCTGTACATAAAAACAATAAATATAAAAGAGTAAACCTGCCTATGGTGTACAATCTATTATATTAGAACTGTCACCTTTAGAAACTATTAACTCTGCTTAACTTTTGTGATGTTCCTTACAGTACTTTGTATCATTCATAAACTTAAAATGCCGGCCTTGAAAGTCTTCAACTTCCATATGTTTTTTTTTTTGTGTTTTTTTTTTCTGTAACAGATAGCACTTATTCCCAGGTATGCATCAATAGCATCTGGGCCATAGAAACAACTCTCCAATTACTCCTGAGGTCATGATGTCTCTATGATTAAGAAAGCTTTAAAACATATGTGTTGTGAGCCGCTTTGATTGTCTTGTACAAGAAAAGTGGGATATAATAAAAAGTTTATTTTTATTTTTTAAACTGTTTATGTTTGGAGATATCAGCATACTGGTGAGCCCCTTTGAAACAAAAATCAAAATGAACTCAAACACCAAAAAGTAGTGATTCCCGCCCACATCGTGTGAACCACCAATACTAGTGTTGCCATTCATTTTCTCCAGCACCATAAGTACATCTTCACACAGAGTTTTCTCTTACCACATACTCACGAGCTTTATTTCTTGGGTGCCTTCTGGCTCTTACCATCTAGGTTTCCTGGTCTAGTGATGAATGATAAACTAAGCACAACATGAAATGAAGTACAGCATCCCTCCATTTTCGCAGGGGATCTAGTCTGGAACCCACCCCACCCCTGTGAAAATGGAAAGTCACATATATTCAAGCCCCCTGGCTTGATGGCAGCATGTGCACGCATTTTAGCCTTCCCTATTTGCCGTCCACAAAGGACCGAGACCATAGACTCGAAGTCCGGCAATGAAGGGGACGACGGTAAATGTTTATGTCTGGTCTGGATGGGTAAGCTGCCTTTCTTCAATAGTACCTGAGTGAATGGAACCTAAGACTGAAGCCCTCAGGTTTTCGAATCAGGACCTATGTTTTATCCCACTTTACATGTTTTTGCAATATTTATTTCCATGCTTCTACATTCTTCCACTTACTATTCACACATTCTCTCTCTCTCTCTCCCCCCTCATCTGTGTTGTTTGTCTCCTCTATGATATATGTGTATTCCATCTTTTCTAGAAACAAAACCCAGACACTTAAATTTTAAAAGTATAGAAAATGTGACTTTGTATGACCCCACCCTGGTGACACAGTGTAAATGCTGTACTGCAGCCACTTACTCAAAACCACAAGGTTGCGAGTTCAAGACAGCAAAAGGGCTCAAGCTGACTCAGCTTGCTCCTTCTGAACTCGCTAAAATGAGTACCCGACTGTTGGGGCAAATAGCTACGTGTAAACGCTTGACACTGTTAGGTGGTATGAAGCGTATATAAATGAGCTGTTTTGTTAAATTTGAAGTAAGAGAGTACCATATATATGTCACTTGAAATTTAGCATACTATTCCATCACAAGTTGATTGATTATGTATTGACTATAAGTCCCTCCACCAAACGGATGCTGTCTTCTGCTGTTGATTTGATATTTTCTATTGTCATTCAAATTCTGTTCCTTTTTTCTTTTTTGTAGAGTTTTCTTCACTGACTTCCCTTTCAGCTTTGAACTCTCACCCCTTTCCAGGAAGGAGGAGCTTCACATTCTGGTGAGAACACCGAGGGGTCTTTTCAGTGGCTGCTCGATGTAGCGGGGGGGGGGTGTCTGTGGGGTCCATTGATACAATGAATAGTGCATGCCGCTGCACCAACTGCCCCAAGCTCCATTATAATGGTGGCATTAGTCTGGATACACCCTTTCCAAAATCATGGCTATCCCTGGTGGCTGCCCCTGGACTAAGGAAACTCTCTTCCAGGAAATGGCCTGAACAGACAGGCCAAATTAAAGCTGTTTCTGATCACTTTGGAGGTATATGCTGTTTAAATGATGCATGCATCTTAAGAGGCCCAAAACCTCCAAAGAGGTCCAAAATCCTTAGGACTGGAGCCGGGATTTAGTGCGGCCTCCGGCCTCTTAGGCGCATGCTCTTCTTTAAACAGCCATACCTCCAAAGTGACAGAAACCAGAAACAAGTGACAGAAACAGTTTATTTGGCCTGTCTGTTTGGCCCTTAATTTAGAATGGCAGCCTCCCGTACTTTCTTTTTGCAGACAAGTAAAAAAAATCTCTATTGTGACAGGCATAGAAAGAGCATATCCAGTCCATCTTACACAATGCATTGGATATGCTAATCACTGTGCTGATGGTGTGCGTTGTGTGTTCTAATGTATGGTTCAAATTTGTTTAATTTATCTGATTGTTTAATTGTTTTTTTTAACTTTTGTTTTTGTGGATTTTTAGCAATGTTTTTTAATTGTCATAAACCACTTTGAGTTCAATCGTGAAAAAGGGGGTCAGGGAAAAATTATTATTATTATTATTATTATATTATATATTATTATTTATTATTATTTTTTCAGTGCCTAGTGATTCCAGTTTCCTCAAAAAAATTTTTTACATTTATTACTATTGTGATGGTTAAGGTAAGAAGCTCTTCCTTTAAAGTACAGTATTAAGAGGTCAGAAAGTATATTGAGAGAATTTTTCCCCCAGTTATTTTCCAGTTTATTCCATTTTGTACATGAATATTCTTGTTAAGAAATTGTTCCCAGGATTTTAAAATAAAGTATGTTGGCCTCTGAACAATAGCATGTTTTTGTTAAAGTGTTAACTGTGTATAAAACATAAGAATCTAAGAGGATCTCTTAAGGTGATTTATTCGCTATCTCTGTGTGCTTTTTCTTGCCTGTGAACACAACACTTTTTAAAAACTCCCTTTCTTATCCTGAATTCCTATATCCAGGTAATGAAGAGTCAGGCTACTATGCATGAGGACAAGCCCCCTGCTGGGTAAAGCATAGTAAAGCATCTGAGAGCCTTAAAAATACTTGATACCTTCTGATGTGTGTGGTTATTTAACCCTGCCTGTAGAAAGCACTGCCAAAATATATCCATGTGTATTTTAAGATATGAATCAGTGCTTGGTGGGGAAAATGGCAAGACAATCCAGACACAACTTTTTTTTTCTTGCCTGCTTTTTTTTCCTTGATCCTCTCCTCTAACCACATTGTATTCGAGTGTGTTCCCAGCTCTGGGATATATCCATTTAATAATTTCTGCCACATTGTTATTTCTCACACAGGACCCAACTCCAGGATGCCTCCATTAGTCACTTCTGGCATATAGTCTTAAAGACGGGAAAGCTACAGTCTTTTTACAGCCTAATCCAATGTATGTTTACTCAGCCATCATCCTATTCAGTTTAGTGGAACTAACAGCATAATTCTGCACATGCCAACTCTGAAATAAGTCATGTTAGCTCAATGGGAAATACATCCATTAAGTAGGCATAGGATTGCATCCTTCGTCCCAAGTAATATGATTATCATAGGATTAGGCAAATTTACCTGGAAGTAAGCCCCATTTATATGATCATATCATTATTATTATCTATCATTTGTATGCTGCCTTTCTCCCAAGAAGGACCCAAGTGGGCCACAGATTTTTTAAAAAAATTAATTCAATAACATTCAAAACAATTAAAAACATATAAACAATAAAGAACCACATAAAATATGCAAAAGTTAAAAGCATTGAACCTGCTTATATTGTTTACTTGACTCCCATTGCATGGCAGAAGGTCTACATCACGACTTGTTCTTGTTCTTGCTGTTACGTGACATATGTTACTTCCATTTTTTCACTGACATAAAGTGTAAAAAGTCCAAAGCACTTACATAATTACACTAAATTACTTCTTTTTTTAAAAAAGAGACCAGAATGTAGAGAAACCCTTTTCCCAACAAAATTTAATGTACTTTTCAGAGACATTTTCCCTGGACACAACCTAGTGGGTCATATTTTATTTCATGTTTTTCAGTTGTGATCTCTCCTGCCGCCCTTTGCCAGAATTTTTCACTTTCTAGTAAAACGTGGCTGGATATTGGCACAAAGTACATGAAGAGAACTGAAAGAGGAAGCCTGTGGTGTTCTGCTTTGTGGGTGGATGTGTAAGAAAAGAAGCCTGCAAAAGGAAGGGCTACAGAAAAAGAGGATTCTGTGTGTATGCATTTATTTTAATCTCACTCCACTCCCTTTCCACGGGTGGCTTGGTAAGAAATGGGATTTGCCAAAATCTACGAAGTCCTTTCTCTCCAAACCTCAAAAAGCTGAGGAGAATAAATCATGGACAGAATTTTTCATTTTGGCAAGTTTTTTACTGCAGTGATATAATGTAAATTTAAATATCGAGAATCAACACAGTGTAATAAATGTCTTCCAATTTAAATGTAATTAAGGAGGGTTAGCTCTTTAGTTTAAACGTAATGTTGTACTACTTCCTGCTAACTTCTTCTTTTCTGTTAACTGTATGGCATAAGACGGTCCCACAGTTACCCACAGTTTCTCAAAGTACCAGTGCCTTCTCGAAACTAGTTATGAATAACAGATGCTGGCGAAACGTCAGGAAGAAACTCTTCTAGAACATGGCCACATAGCCCGAAAACCCCACAAAAAACTATGGATGCTGGTCATGAAAGCCTTCTACTCCACATAGAATCATAGAGTTGGAAGAGACCCAAGGGCCATCCAGTCCAACCCCATTCTGCCATGCAGGAACTCTCAGTCAAAGCATCACCGACAGATGGCTATCCAGCCTCTGCTTAAGGACCTCCAAAGAAGGAGACTCCACTACACTCCGATGGAGTATGTTCCATTGTCGAAAAGCCCTTACTGTCAGGAAGTTTCTCCTAATGCTTTTCTGCAGCTTGCATCCATTGTTCGGGGTCCTTGTCCCTGGAGCAGCAGAAAAAAGCTTGCTCTCTCCTCAATATGACATCCCTTTAAATATTTAAACAGGGCTATTATATCACCTCTTAACCTTCTTTTCTCCAGGTTAAACATCCCCAGCTCCCTAAGTCGTTCCTCATAGGTCATAGTTTCCAGACCCTTCACCATTTTAGTCGCCCTCCTTTGGACACGCTCCAGTTTCGGTGTGTAAGAACTGTCCAAACTCCTTTGGTTCTGGAATAAGAGTGGGGTCTCTCCTGCGCCGCTTGTGCCCTTTTGGGTTTCGGTGGTTCCGACTGCAGCTCGGATCCAGGCAGTGAAGGAAGGCGGCCCCGGGCTTTACTTCCCAGGGCTAGGCTATGGGAGCTCTATTAATAATCATAAAAACCCCTGCTCACCCTCTTTTTAAAATTAATAACTCTGTAATTATAATAATTTTATGTGCTTTTTTTTAATCCGAAGAGGTTAATGTTGTCACCGTGCGGGGACAGGAAGGGGGAAGCCAAGCGCGGTGCCGCTGCTTCCACTGACACCTTCCTATTTTATTAGGAGACATTATTATTATTATTAGACATCTTGCAGGTAGAGAATTAAAATTAAAATCGCTTTCAACAATTCGATACACTTTTTTTTTATCCGCCATCTATCTGAAAATCAGGGACATTCATCATCGGAGGCATTCTCCCTGAAAACAAGAAACCCATTCAAATTTTATACAAATTATCATATTTATCATCGTCTGAGAATCTGGAGTAACGTCGCCACAAACTGTCTGCCAACTCCCGGGGGAACGGAATCACACTTCGGAGCAGCTAAAAGAGATTCGCTTTCTCTTTCCCTCCCTCCCCTCCCGCCCCTTTCCTCCCTTCCTCCCTTTTTCCTAAGACAGAAAACCAGAAAAAGAGAGAAAGCGATTGAAAGAAAGGAGGAAAGCAGCGGGAGGGAAGAGTCGGGCGGAGGGGAGGCTCTTAAAACAAAAGGGCCAGGAGCAGATAGCCAGTCGTGGGCCCGCTCCGCGCGCTCCCGCCCTTCAGCGCGCTCCCGCCCTCATTCACGCGCACGCGCCTGCTCCCGAAAAAAGTTCGTCCTCTGCCCGCTTCCCTCTAAAAGCGGGATCGGAACGGTGCTTCACCACTTTGCTGTATGGTTTTCAGAACTGTCGGGGTTTCTTTTTGGGGAAGCCAATTCTGCTCCTATCTTCCATCCCCAGGCTGCATCTGCACTGGAGAAATAACCTGGTTTGGCACCGCTTTAATTGCCCTGGCTTAAGGCTATGGAATTCTGAGAGTTGGAGTTTGTTGTGGGTCCCAGAGCGGAGCAGAGCCTTGAGCCAGAAAAGAGTCAAAGCGGTGCCAAACTGGGTTATTTCTCCAGTGTGGATGCAGCTCCAAATAAGTATTTATTTATTTATTTATTTAGGGGTTCTAGGTTGCTCTCAGCCTCAGAGGATGGCAAACGCGCTCTGAAGAAATTTGCCAGGAAAGCCCCATTAGGGTCGCCACAAGTCAGGAAGGACTTGAAGGCACAACAACAACAACAACAACGGCTCCAGATCCCGTCCGATCTTGGAAGCCTAAACCCTGGTTAGGACTTGGATGAATATCAGTTGTTGCGGACTATATTTGAGAGGGAAGAAAGGGCAAGACCATCTCTGCGTATTCTTTGCCTCAGAAAAACCTATGAAATCCATGGGGTCGCCATAAGTCTTCAGGCGACTTGGAGGCACGTGTGCACACAGGGTAAACCCGATTGTTAAAAAGACGGTTATTGTTTGCTTCCTGCGGAGGGTGAAAAATGGACCCATGAACCCACACATTTGCAGGTCCAGGTTCGACAGGAAGCCCTTTGCCCGATACGAGCTTTCTTGGCTTTCTCCTTGGACTGACTTGTATTCCTAACAACTGAATCAGCACACACACACACACACACACACACACACACACAGGGAGAGGGAAGGAGGGGGAAATCAGAGCCAGTGTGGTGTAACTTTGGGGTGCTGGACTAGGACTCTTGAGCCCAGGGTTCGAATCCCAGCTGAACAATGGAAACCCACTGTGTGGCCTTGGGCAAGTCACACTCTCTCAGCCTCAGAGAAAGGCAAAGGCAACTTGCTTCCGAAAAAAAAATCTTCAAAAAGAACCTTGTGATATGGTCGTCATAAATCAGAAATGGCTTCAGTGCACATAACAACAAGAGAGAGAGAGAGAGAGAGAGAGAGAGAAGTATGTATGTATGTAGATGCGTATATAGGATGGATATGGGCAAGCCATATATAGAGTGACACCTAAATATATGAATATTTAATCCAGACATTTATCTGCCCGTAGATTGAGCACTATGAGCGAAGTATAACTTTAGGAATATTGCCGTGACAGCGACGCCAACAAATATTATAAAAGTGTACGCATGAAAAACTCGAACCCACAGCCAAACACCCACAAAACAAAAACTACCAACACTTAGGCTGTGATAGAATCCCCCACGCAAACAATGTCGGGGGGGGGGGGCAGTTGGTGGCTTCCACAAGGAGCCTCGGGAGTTCTGCTCTCCCTTCTGGAGTTAAGAACGTGCGAAGGAGCACAGAGAGCCGTGCAAACGGAGACACGTGAAGAGGAGTGCCCCCTTTTTCTCTTGAACCCCCAAAGCACAAGGGATGGGAACTGGCCCAAGTTTGCGTCGGGAGGGAGGTCAGGTCGGGCGCTGACGAAGAGGTCTGTCCTCCTTTCGCCTCCCGGACTCCTGCCTTGGAAGATCTACTCCAAAACTTGAAGAACAGTACTAGGAATCAGCATGCTCACCATCCTCGTATTAGAAGAAAACACATCCAGGGGTTTGAGAGGGAAGAAAGGGCAAGACCATCTCTGGGTATTCCTTGGAAGATTAAGGAAGAAAGTGCCAAGAAATCAACAATATATACCTCGGATCAAGCATTGATAGGAATGGGAATTACAGCCAGGGAATAAGAAGATTAAACAAACAAATAAATAAATAATAACACTTTTTATTTATACCCCGCTTTTCTGCTACAGAGGCAATCAAAGCAACTTACATATTTAAAACAGAACCCATATGCAATATATACTACACATACAAAGCTACGTCTTACCTCCCCCCCCCCACTCTTAAAAAGAATTAAGAATGGGGAGGGCAGCTATGAAAGAACTAGAAAAGTTCCTAAAATGTCAAGATATACAACTGAGCATGAAAGCTGGACTCATACAAGCCATTGTATGCCCTGTTACCATGCATGGATGTGAGAGCTAGACAGTTAGGAAGGAAGATAGGAAGACATGCCATTTATTTTCTTGGGTGCTGGAGAAGAGTGCTGAGGATCCTGTGGTCAGCCAAAAAGACAAATAAATGAGCCAGAAATCGCCCTGGAAGCCAAGATGACAAAACTGAGGCTTCTAAGGTTAGCCTTGTTAGCCATATAGCAAACCCAATAACATCCAAACAATGATAGCTTTATGGGGTCAACCAAATTGCACAATATACATGTTGCAAGCTTTCCAAGGGCCACTGGCTTCTTCATCAGGCAAGGTGTTAAAAACCATACAGTGGAAGAAAAAAATTGAAGATGTTAGTCACAGGCCTGCATTTGGCTGTCTTTGTTCTCAGATGGTATGGAGGGGTATTTCTTGCAGGCTGGAGCCTCCTCCTTCTGGCCATGTGGTTACAAAGTCTAAGTTAACATCCATTTGTAAAACACACACACACAAAGGATATTTCCTCTGTAAGCCAAAAACTGAGGCTGTTGTACTTTGACCACATCATGAGAAGACATGACCCATTAGAAAAGACAATAATGCTTGGAAAGGTGGAGGGAAGCAGAAAGAGGGGAAGGGTGTGTGATACTGTAGATGGATGGACTCAACCTAGGAGGCCACAAGTATCACAGAATCATAGAGTTGGAAGAGACCACAAGTGACGTCCAGTCCAACCCCATTCTGCCATGCAGGAACTCTCAATCAAAGTAAGTATGACTTTGCAAGAACTGAGCAGCAGTGGAGGATAGGGAGTCTTGGAGATGTCTCATCCATAGGGTCACCATGACTTGAGGGCGGTTAACAACATATAGCAAATGGCCATATAGCAAAGTACAAAAACACCCCAAATCCACAAAAGAGGGATAATTTTATGCGGCTAACCAACGTTTCAAGCTTTCGAAGCTCCCCTGGCTTCTTCATCAGGCCTGCAGGCCTGTGACTGACAATGTCATATTTCTTTTTCTCCTGCATGGCTTTTAAACATGATGAAGAAGCCAGGGGAGCTTCGAAAGCTTGCATCACCTATTTGGCACATTTCGGTTGGTCGAATAAAATCATCACTGTTTTGGGGATTTGGGATGTTATTGTCCTTGAAAGAAAACCGAGAGGAAGCCCAAGTCTTCCTCCTTCCCTCCCTCTGGCTTCCTCTTGGGGTTGCTCTAGGGTGCCACCTTAGTGTGGCCAGAGGCTTCATCCACACTGGAGAAATAATCCGGTTTGGTACCACTTTCACTGCCATAGCTCCATGCTGTGGGGAGCTCCACTCTGGTGCAGCAACAAACGACCATTCCCAGAATTCCACAGCATGAAGCCATGGCAGTGTAAGTGGTGCCAAACTGGATTATTTCTCCAGCGTGGACGGGGGACCCAACACGTTTAATGGGAAACCAACACAACAGAAAGGACCTACTAAAACAAGTGACAGTGCTTGCTCTTCAGAACACTATACTTGCCCATAGAGAATCATTTATAGATTCCTTTTTTGGTGTTGACTGTTTTAGCAACCCATCTTCTATATTCTCTATGGGAAAGTGATTCCCTGTGAGCAAGTATTCTCCCATTATCCTCTATGGGCAAGTCTTCTGCAATGATTCTCTATGGGCAAGTATTCCCCAATGTATCCCTATGGGCAAGTCTTCTCCAATGATTCCCTGTGAGCAAGTATTCTCCCATTATCCTCTATGGGCAAGTATTCCCCAATGTATCCCTAGGGGCAAGTCTTCTCCGTTCTAGGCCCCATAACAAACTCCAACTCCCAGAATTCCATAGCCTTGAGCCAGGGCACTTACAGGGTTATTTCTCCAGTGTGGATGCAGAGGCTGCCCCTGAGGGTCCTCAGGAGCTGTCCACCGGGGCCTAGGCCCCAGAGAGACTGTGCCCCTCTCCTTCCAGCCCTTTGGCTCTTTTTCTGGGGGGTGGGGGTCCCCCCATTTGGCTCAGTCAAAAAAGAGAGAAATAGTTCCAATCCAATGTTTGTTAACTAGGTTATCTCGGCCGTAGAAGCTTTTAATGTTTGAATTTTTATAGCTTTACCACGCTCTGCCGTCCTTGTGAATATTGTAATATTGCATTTTTTACAAGTTACTCTTCTGTTAATGTTCCAGCTAGTAACTTTTATAATCCTCCTCAATGAAATTTTTTTGTATTCTTCCGCACCGTTAACCTCAATGGCGGCACCTCAAGCCCCTGGCAGGAGGCACAGAGAGAGAGAGAGAGAGAGAGAGAGAGAGAGATGAAATGAAATTCCTCTTTAATCAGAAATAATAATAATAATAAAAACACACACATACAAGTCTCCCTCGGCCTCTTCTCCCCCTCTTCCACTCTTCCCTCGGCTGTCCCTCGACAACTGGGGAATGGAAGAGGTCCCCCCCCCCCCCCAATTTCCCTCACAGAAAGGGGCATTTTGTGGAAGCTTTTGGCTCCTTCTGAAACTGTGGCTTATTTCTCAGGCACTTCTCACATGGCAAGGAAGAAGGGCCCAAGGCTGGCCACTGTGGCTGCAGGAGGAAAGCAAAAGACAGTGCTTACCCATAGAGAAACCATACTTGCCCACAGACAGTCACTGGAGAATACTTGTCCATAGAGAATCATGTGGAATACTTGCCTATAGAAAAATATTGGGAATGACAGGCCCATAGGGAATCATTGGGGAATACTTGCCCCTTCTCTATGGGCAAGCACTGTCCTTTGCTTTCTCCAATGATTCCCTGTGAGCAAGTATAGTTTCCCTATGGGCAAGTACACATGTCCCTCTAATTTGCTAGGGGTAGGGGCACAGGACCCTTGTGAATATGGAAAAACTACAAATAACAAAAACACTGTGTTTTTACCTGAGAGGACACCTCTCTAGGAATCTCTAGGTCCTCCAGTGCAACTCTGTGGTCAACATTTGACAGATATTGACCATAGAGTTGCACTGGAGGACCTAGATATCCTTAGCGAGAACATATTAAATCTATGAATAATCAAATCCGCAAATATCAAATCCACAGATATAGAGGGATAAGTGTACTGTCATTTCCTTTAGTATGTCCCACCTGGGACTCTGGTGGCCCAAGGCACGTTGGTTTTAGACATAGACCATGAGGTGCCAGAGGCCAAACACTGGAATGGCTGCTCTTGGCTGCAATGGGGGGCACCTCCCTCCAC
>NC_056524.1:147264888-147336332 GCF_019175285.1 Sceloporus undulatus | reverse complement strand
ATGGCACCCTTTCCACAGTGCAAAAAGGCCAGAGCAGGGCCACGGCATGCTTAAAGGGGTGGTCTGTTCAGCCCCAAACCATTTAGCCATGGTTCAGCCCTATGACCTGTTATAATAAGCATTTGCAGCATGTGTATGCACAAGCCTGGTGATTTCCTTTTGATAACTGGTCTCCAAAACAGATATATTTATATGGGATGCCTTTTAAGTCTTGGTGAAAAAATCTAATATGTTTAAAATGTAATATAATTTTCAACCATATTTTTAAGGGAGGAAGTAGATCAACAAGGTATTTCCCATTTTAAATTAGGGGGGATTAAAATACATAAATATTTGGGAGGAAAAATTAAATTAATCTCATGACAACAAAACCTTGCATTAAAAATATGAAATATGTGTTTCACCTACAAAGTACATCCCCCCCCACACACACACACACTCACATGGAGAGACTTTTTGTTTCTCTTTGGAATATGTAGACTGTAGCCTTGATCGTTTAAAAATAATGAGCATTTTTATAGCATCCTTTTGTCTATCATATAAATTCAGGTCTTACAAGGTATGGTTATTAAAGATTCTGAGGCATGTTTTGAAACAGGAGGGTTGTTCTAGCAGGAGCACCTTGGCTACATTCCAACTTGAATAATTATACTCACTGGGTCTCTACTATCTTTCAGTTTATTTCCACCCTCTGCTTTCTCCTGCCTTTTTAGCATTTTGCCTACCGAATATTGCCAGTATTCTATTTCAGAGCTGGATGCTATTGATATAATATTATATTATACTGTATTATATTATATTATATTAACATCCTGCTTTTCTGCCAAAAATGGTACTCAAGGTACCTAACAACAGAAAAAAACATATAACTTAGACAATTAAAACATTAAAATACAAGTTAAAAATGAGATGTTTTGATAATAAAAATTAAAATAAAAAACCAGGTTAAAATACAATTAAAATCACATCATTAAAGAAAACAACAGCCCCTTTCAGCTACAATCCCATTTAGATGCCAAAAGTCTTTTTGAAAAAAAAAGGTGTTTGCCTGCTGTCTTGTTCCCACTCCATCCAGGCATGGTTGGACCTTACAATCTGGGGAGGCTTCTGAAGGGGAATTCCTTCATACCTCTCAGCAGCTTTTGATACCATCGACCATGGTATCCTTCTGAGTCGCCTCTCTGGGATGGGGCTTGGAGGTAATGTTCTACAGTAGCTCCTTTCTTTCCTGGAGGGGCACTCTCAGAAGGTGGTGCTGGGGAATTCCTGTTCAACTCCTTGGCCATTGGTCTGTGGGGTCCCCCTGAGGGCTCAGTCCTGTCTTCTATGGTTTTTAACATCTACATGAAACTGCTGGGAGAGGTCATCTGGAATTTTGGAGTAGGGTGTCACCTGTATGCTGATGATACCCAGCTCTATCACTCCTTTCCACCTAATTCCAAGGAAACAGTTTCTATCCTAAACTGGTGTATGGCCACTGTAATGGACCGGATGAGGGCAAACAAACTGAAGCTTAATCCAGAGAAGACACAGGTGCTCCTGGTCAGTCAAAAGACAGATGCAGGAATAGGGATTCATCATTTGCTAGATGGGGTTACACTCCCCCTGAAAACTCAGGTTCGTAGCTTGAGAGTACATATGGATTCAGTGCTGAGTCTGGAAGCCCAGATATCAGCAGTGACCAGGAGTGTTTTTGTACAGGTAGAACTGGTGTGCCAACTGCGCCCATTCCTGGAGAAGTCAGATCTGGCCATGGCGGTACATGGCTTGGTTACATCCTGTCTGGATTACTGTAATGCACTCTGTGTGGGGCTGCCTTTGAAAAGTGCTCAGAAGCTTCAGGTGGCTGAAAGAGCTGCAGCCAGGCTGTTAATTGGATAAAGGGAGCAAACAACTCCCTTGTAACAGCTCCATTGGCTGCCAGTTCCTTTCCGGGTAAAAATCAAAGTGCTGGCTTTGACCTATAAAGCCCTATACAGCTTAGGTCCAGGCTATTTGAAGGACTGTATCTCCTTGTATGAGCCCCCCAGAGTATTGAGATTATCCGGAGAGGCCCTTCTCTCTGTCCCACCAGCCTCTCAGTGCATTTGGTGGAAACAAGAGAGAGGGCTTTTTCAATGGCTGCTCCCAAGCTTTGGACTCCCTCCCTAGGGAGGCTAGATTGGCTCCATCCCTGCTGTCCTTCCCATGACATTCTTGTGCTGGCAGGCCTTTGCAAGCTCGTAAGGTCTGGGAATGTTGTGCTATTTAAATTTTAAGGTTTGTATTTTTAAAACATATTCTATTTTAACTCATAACTGTTTTAAGTTTTAAAATAGTTTAATTTTTTAAATTTTATATTTATACATTTTAATGATATGTTGTTTTTAAATTGCATTGTCTTAAACCTGCTGTTCACCACCTTGAGTCCGTATATTGGGAGAAAGGCAGGATATAAGAAATCAATAATACTAATAATATATCTATGGTGTGACCACACTTAAAATGTTGAATACAGTTTAGATATTCCCTATTGACATGGTTGTCAGGTCGTGTCCAACCATAGGGGGTGGTGCTCATCTGTGTTACTAAGCTGAAGAGCCAGTGTTGTCAGCGACTACTCTGTGATCATGTGGCCAGCATGATTGCACAGAACGCTGTTTACATTCCCACCAGAGTGGTACCTATTTATCTACTTGCATTTGCATTCTTTTGAACTGCTAGATTGGCAGAAGCTGGGACTAATGATGGAAGCTCACCCCATCATGAGGCACCCAGGCCTTGAACTGCCAACCTGCCAATCTTGCAATCAGTAAAATCAGCATCTGAACCACTTGAGCCACCATATCCCTGTTCGGATGATGTCCTTCTTCTTATAAATCCATAATCCACAAGATGGAGTAATACCAGTATGGGGTCATCCACTGAAGCTGAATGTGACAATTCAGGAGTTTGAATCCTACTTCCTTGATGAAAGAAAAACTTATATATACTGTAACTAGTTATGCTTTTTGTTTGAAGTTCTCAGTTCATTGATAAGATTGGAGAATGGAACTTTACAGTTCAGCCCAAATTCAAGCTGGAGAGTTTGAAATGGATCCACAGACACTGTTAGACTAAAATATCCAGAAGCCTTGACCAATGGCCTTGTTGTCTAGGGCTTCAAGAAGTGGCACTTCAGCAACACCTGAGGACCCCAAGCTAGTGTGTTGTACTGTGAGGTTTTGGACTGGGATTTGAGAAATCAATGCTCAAGTCCCATTGAGCAATAACACTAATTAGGTCACCTTCATCTAGTTGCTGTCTCTCAGTCTGATCTACCTCAGAGGGTTGCTGAGAGGATAAAGTGGGTGAAGGAGAGCCATACACATACACCACTTAAGCTCACTGAAAGGACCATCCAAATGCTATTTGGAGCCACTGCCATAATAAAATAGCTGTGGTTCCAAACAGTAGTTCCCCCAGATCTAACCTCTGGGGATTACTTTGGTACAGTTCCCCAAGGACCACTCTACCAAGTCAATCAGAATAATGTCATGGTTAATGTTACTGAAATATCTGAGAATTCATAGGATCTTCCTCCTGACCATGCAAGGCACAGGTCATCCACCAAGATGACTAATCAAATCAATATCATATTCCAGCAATTCTAGTACATGGCTGACTGAAAACAGCCATGTACTAGGACGTACAAATGCATATGCCCTGGCCAAAATCAGAATGAAAATGAATGTTGCATCTGATGGAGTGGTCTCTATCCCAGAAAGCTCGTGGTGGTGCTAGTGTGCCTTCAAGATGTTTGCAATGTATGGCAACCCTATCATGAGGTTTTCTTGGCAAGATTTGTTCAGAGGGGATTTGTCTTTGTCTTCTGAAGCTGAGAGAATGTGACCTGCATACCCAGGGGTTCCTTGGCTGAGTTGGGATTTGAACCCTGGTCTCCAGTGTTATAGTCCATGGCGTCTCTCCCCAGAAAGCTTACACTGTAATAAATCTGTTTTTTCATGGAACACTGGCTTGCTGATTCTAGGTCCCTAGTCCTTTCTCCTATTCACTAGCAAGATGCTTCTAAATCTGAAAATATGGCATGGACACGTAACTGAGGTGATCCTGTTCCTCTATGGATGGTACTCCTTAAGTGGGTAGAGCAGAAAGGAACTTAAAACCAGATTCCTATACTGTGAATTTGCTCTGTTTGAAGAATCAAACAAAGATTAAAAAATCCAGTCTCTCATAGTTATGAAACATTTTCATTTTCAAAAGAGAGAAAGTCCAATGTAAAGGTAGCTTAATACTCTCTGGAACAGGAGAGCACCAGCATTGCTAAGGGACAGGGGCAGAAACTATATGGCACTGGGGATAACATGCAGAATGGCTCTGGCCAGCAGAAGTGATAACAAGTTGGCGAGCTTGACCTGTACATGTAACTTATAAAAAGCATTTTTACACCAGATCGATGTTTCCCTCAGCACTTTAATGCACCCCATTGGTGTTCTAAAACTCTAATGATGCAGTCTGTGAGAAGCTGTCATTTATTACCCACAGATGGGGTGATAATTATTGACAAGATTGTAACTAATAATTAAACCCATTTGCTCCTTTTAAACAAGTTGGTGTGAATTATTTCCAGGGAGTTGTGTAGCAGCTCTGTGGTCATTCTTGCCTTGTTATTAGAATCCTAATGCAGTCCACCATTAGCAGTTTGGGGGAGGGGGAGGCTCTTCCCAAGGAGGCAAGTCCTAGGTTGCCCTACTGATCATAGGTCATACTGCAAATTTTCCACCAATCCATCTACTGCAAGGCTGGCAACTTTGGCAGGGCTGGGGGCCAAATATTTGTCCTCTGTACTCAGGCACCATAGTGGATTACAGCAGGATGGAAAATATGTCAAGGAGAGGAGAGTGGAAGGGAAAAAATGGAAGTGATTGGATGGTCCCTTCTGATTTATACATCTTTCCTTGGAGGATATAGCCTCAGGTTCCTCTCTGACCTCAGCAAGCCCCAAGCTCCTGCCCAGAAGTAGCACAGGCTATGGACTTTACCACATAGGAGTCAAGTGAATCCTGTGACTAAATGGTCATTAAATCCTGTGAATATTCTGTGAATATCCTGCTCGGGGTTGTTTTCAAACAACGTTGCGTGATGTCGCCATTATCCCAGCATTATCCCTTGAGTAAAGCAGCAAAATTGCACCACTTTTTGTTCATAGGAAAATCCCATAAATGAAAAGTGCCACAATTTTGCCGCTTTATTCACAGGATAATGCTGGGATAATGGTGTGAAAAGAATTTCACTATTGTGAGATATTCACTGATTTAATGGCCATTTATTCATGGGATGCGGGCGCTTGCCTCTCGTGTGACAAAGTCCTATGACTTTTCAGTGATAGGGGGCCCTGGGGGGAACAGGCTGCAATAAAGGCCTTGGGGAGTTGCATGTGATCCATGGGGTAGACTTTGTTGCTTGTCATTCTACCAAATCTTCCCGAGCTCAGTGTTCAATCATCTCTGTGGTGACCAGGACATTTAAAAATACATTTTTATTAACAAATAACTTTTTAGAATATAAAAATATGTATGGAAAACTACACTTACAAACTACACAGCTAACTACACAGACTAACACGCTACACAAACTAACAATATAACAAGGAAAGGGGGAATACATAGGACTTCCAATTGACCAGCTGGCAGTTGTCGATATCAAAATGATTCTACTTTCTCCAAATGTGTATATATAAAATACACTTCTACTTATTATTCCATTCTACCATTCTTCAAATCCTAAAACTGCCATTTCTCTCCAATATTTTCTTATGAAATCAATTATCAATTCCCACTATTTTAAAAAAGTTAATAATCTACCTTTCTCTATAATCAAATTCACCAATTTATCCATTTCAGCAAGGTCATGCAATTTAGCATCCTTTCTACCTGTGAAGGGATACTCACATCCTTCCACTTCTATGTTCAGAGTATTCTAGTGGCTGTAACCATATATTGGATGATTCTTCCATGTTTCTCTTCCATAACCAGGACATCATTGAAGAGTGTCTCATATCTCAACAAATGAAATTTGCAAGACACTAAATCCTGATGGCCTCTTATGCTGCTAGGTAAAGAGAGTACTCAGGCTACATACTTGGCTAAATGATACAAATACTTTCTCTGTTTGGGTGCATGAAAAAATGAGCATATCAAAGTGAAATGACCCAAAGAACTTGCAGTCTGCATTAGAGAACTTCTTGCAGGATACATCCATATTTGCTACCATTTCACTTTTCTTACTTCTTTGGTTTAAATTGCAATTCAGTAAACAACAGATATTGCAACATTTCTGAAACTGTAAAAAGCTCTCCCAGTTAAGTGAGGAGAGCTGTTTACTTGCTTCCACAACAGTTGTTTGATCTGGCTTTGTCATTTTTTAAAAGAGTTTTTACCGATAATTCATATGGGACATTAATAATAGTAATAATAATAATAATAATTTATTTATATTCCACTTTTTCGCAGAAGAATCAAAGTGAATTACAACAGTCTAAGAATAAAACATCTTACAGTCAAAAATTTCAGTTAAAAAGAACAATTACCACACAAACCCCATTCTTACAGCAATCGTATAGATTTTCTTAAAAAAGAAAACATACCAATTTCATAGCAGTCATTATTGCACATCTTGTCAGTTACATGACTGGAGCTGCTACTGCCATCATGCTGTTTTCTGGACACCTCCTTAAGCCTGTCTCCCTGTCCTAGGCAGTGGTGTCACTGGTGTTGGTATCACCTGGTGCGGTAACTCATAGTGTCACCCCCCTACCTTGACCTCCTCCCGTTTCACACCATACAGAATCTTTAGCAATGCTTTTTTGCACTAATGTTACACATAAATCATAATTCCCATATAGCACTGAGTGTAATGCTAATAGTTGTGACATAAACAACTAGAAAAATTAAAATTTACCTTCAAATTGCAATATCACACATACAACCTAAATGTATTTACATATGCATAGTGAAGTTTTGGTTAAAATATGATGTTTTTAAAGATAATATTAAAATAATTTATTTTTTTTAAAAAATTGAAAAATTCAAATTTTGAAATTTGAATTTTAAAAAATTCTGGGACTTCTCCTTTCTCCTCTCACTGAGCTTCAACTGACTCCCACAATCATTTAAAGCATTTTAAAGGGAAGCAAATGAATGCCACAGCCCATTTCTGTCCAAAAGTAGGTATTAGTTTGTAGAGCAGTGGTGTCTTCTGCACCCCCCCCCCCCCCAGTGATGCTACTGGCCCTAGGCCCTAATTAGCATGTGTTTCTGATTTTTTAATTTTTTTTTAATTTTCACTTTCACAATTCAAAAGTTCTGCTAATGCAATTTAAGCAAAATAGGAGAAGAAAATAAATTGGGGGGGGGGGAGAAAATTAAAGACTATCAGTCTGTTTGGGAATAGCGAGGGGAAGGTGGGACAGTGGGAGGAGAGAGGACACTGATACCACATGACTGTCAATATTGTGATGTCATGTTTTGCACCTGAGGACTAGCGCAATTACAAGCTCATTGATGGGTTTCCCCTGTCAGTGGAAAGAGGCCCCCTAACTATGCTTTGAGTCGGAGATAGTGTGATGCAATAAACATAGCCAAGAGTACTTTTTTCTGGCTATAATCATGATTTAAAAACTATGGCGGGATACAAACCGCCGCTTTGCGGCGCTTCCCTGCCGCCGCCGTTTGCTCCACTCGGGAGCCGCAGCAGCCAAACCGCGCGACTCCCGCACGGAGCAAAAAAGAAGCTCCATTTCGGAGCTTCTTCTTGCGGCGCACTGATGACGTTGCGAAGTGCCGCCGGCGCATTTGCGACGTCATAGGCGCCGTGACACGTCTGGACGCTATGCGTCCAGTACGTAAAGAGGGCGGCGCCCATGTGGAAGGGGCGCCGCCATCTTGTACGTATAGGATACGTACTAGGGTTAGGGGGGTGCGGAAGCACCGCCCCTTCCTAACCCTAGTACTTATCCTATACGTACTATATGGCGGTTTGTATCCCGCCGGTGTGTTGTAATCTGCACAATGTCACCACCATTAGTTGCATTCTTGTGTCTTCCATTTTATCCCTTGCATTATTTTTAGACCGTATTTATGAAAAAAAAATCCAAAGACTACAAATTTCTCACCCAAGCTTTAAGAAATCATGAGATCAGATATAAATGGGAAAAATTCGAGGGAGTGTCCTTTTTGTATAAGCAGAAAAGGTTTAAGATCAACTCAGTAGACAAAGCCAAGGATTTTTACAGAAGAGTACTAGACAAAAGAAAGACCGATCAGAAAGAATACAAAAGGAAAGACACTAACCCGACAGATAAAGAGACTAAAGATCCAGACGATAGAACAGCAGAAGAAGAAGGTATTTCTGACAAAGAAGGAGAAAACTTAGAAACAGAAGAGTTTAATTAAGAAAGGAAAATGAGATTGAAAGTGGGCTCACTAAATGTCAGAGGATTAAATAATGCAAGTAAAAGGAAACAAATTTTTCACTATTTAGAAAAATCGAAATGTGATATCCTATGTATACAGGAAACCAAAATCAGAGAAAATGAAATAAAGTATTTAAGAAACCATAATCTAGGCCATATGTTTTATTCCTCAGATAAAAAAAAGAGAAGAAGAGGAGTGGCAATTTATGTTAAAAAAATTTACGAGGTTAAAGAAATGTTTAAAGATCAGAAAGGTAGATATGTAGCTATACAGGTCATGGTATTAGATCAAAAAGTAGATGTGGTTTGTGTTTATGCCCCGTTGGAAAAGAAAGACTCTTTCTTCCAATCATTAAGCCAAGATCTGAAAAAATTCACTGGGGAAAAAACATTATTGGCAGGTGATTTTAATGGTGTAATAAATCCCAAAATAGACAGGAGCTCAAAAAAGAAAATCAATAAGAACCAAGGTAAATTACCACAAAGTTGCTTGAACATGTTAGAAGAATATAATTTAACAGATGTTTGGTCATTTTTATATAAAGACAAAAGAGGAGTTACTTTCTTCTCTGAGGTACATCAATCGGCGTCCAGAATTGATTTATTTTTAAGTACTAAAGAATTACTGCCTAAGATTAATGATATGGAGATAGCACCTAGATATATCTCAGATCACAATATGATTGAAACCACTATAGAAATAAGTAAAAGGAAAAAAGAATGGATATGGAGATTAAATGAGGACATCATTAAGGACGAGAACTATGTAAAATACCTAAAGGAAGAAATAAAAATTTTATTAGAACTAAATAATACACCGGACGTAAAGTATAAAACAATATGGGATACGTGTAAAGTGGTTTTAAGGGGATTATTAATTTAAAAAGCCTCTGAAATTAAAAAAGAAAAGGGAAAACAAGATAGAGCAGTTGAACGAGAATTAAAAAAAATAGAGGAAGAAGTTACTCTTTATCCGAAAAATAAAAAACTCAGAGCAAAATATGAAGCAGTTAAGATGAAAAAGTGTAAGCATGACAGGAAGGAGATCTTAAAGAAAACAAAAACTGCTAGGAAAATATACTTTGTAGAGGCAAACAAACCAAACCGTTGGCTAGCGCGGAAACTAAGGGAAGAAAGAGAGAAGAAATTGATAACAGAAATACAATATAAAGGGAAAAGATTTACTAAACAGCAGGAAATTAAGAAAGCATTTAAAGAGTTTTACACAAACCTATTTAGAGAAAATTGTGATAGTTCAACCCTAATAGAAAAAAGTAAAAAATACCTGGAGATGAAAAATATTTATAAAATTAATGAGACCCAAAATGAAATATTGAATAGTCCCTTCACTGAAAAAGAAATTATAGAAGCAATTCAGGGTTTAAAATCCGGAAAAGCCCCAGGACCAGATGGTTACACGGCCTCTTTCTATAAAATATTCTGTAAAGAAATAGCTGGAATTTTATGTAACACTTTCAACAATATCAATGTACATGGAAAACCAACCTCTTGGAACTCTGCAGATGTTGTTCTGATCCCAAAAGAAGGGAAAGATACGAGAAATATGGGTAACTATAGGCCTATTGCTTTGCTTAATCAGGATTATAAATTGTATACTTCAATTTTGGGCAATAGACTGAAAAAAGTTTTGGTGGAAGCTATCCACTCTGATCAGTGCGGTTTTCTCCCTGAAAGACAAATTAGGCACAATGTAAGGACGATTTTAAACATTATTGAATATTATACTTTACATAATGAAAAAAAGGCTGCCCTTGTTTTCCTGGACGCCGAAAAGGCTTTTGACACGGTTAAGTGGGTGTTTATGTTTGAAGTGTTAGAGAAAATGAATATCGGAAGTTTCTTTTTGTCAAACATAAAAGAAATATATTCTCAGCAAAAAATCCAATTAATTGTGAATTACGAAAAAACAGAGAGTATACCGATAAACAAAGGAACAAGGCAGGGGTGTCCTTTGTCCCCACTTTTGTTTATTACTGTTTTGGAGGTCCTAAACAATTCAATCAGAGCTAATAAGAAAATCAGGGGGTTAAAAATTAAGGGGCACGAACATAAACTTAGAGCCTATGCAGATGACATCTGTATTATTTTGGAAGACCCACTAGATTCTATGGTTTGGGCTTTGAAAGAGTTAAATGAATTTGAAAACTTGTCAGGTATTAAGATAAATAAGGAAAAGACCTTAATGTTAACTAAGAATTTGAAAGAAAAGGAAATATTGGAACTATCTTTAAGATCTGGCTTAAAAGCAGAAAAGAAAATAAAATATTTGGGTATCTGGCTTACGGACAGAAATACAAACCTTTTTGAGAATAACTACAAGCCTGTTTGGAGTAAGATCTCTAAGGACTTAGTTAAATGGAAATCTTACGATCTATCAATTCTGGGAAGAATCGCCACCATTAAAATGGCGGTATTGCCGAAACTTATGTACTTGTTTTTAAACCTGCCGATTATCACGAATGAAAATGTATTCAAAGAATGGGAAAGATCTATATTGAATTTTGTATGGAGAGGGAAAAGAGCAAGAATACAAAAGAAATATCTTATAAGACCTAAATCTCTTGGTGGATGTGACCTTCCTGATCTGAAGTTATATTTTAGGGCATGTTGTACGATTTGGATCCAAGATTGGATCAATTTAGAAAAAAGACAATTACTCAATCTTGAAGCAGATAACCTGAGATTCGGATGGCATGCGTACATCTGGTATGATAAAATTAGGGTTAATAAAGATTTCCATAATCATTCTATCAGGAAGCCTCTTTTCCAAACGTGGGAAAAAATCAAAGGGAAATTCTATCGGGGAATCCCTAAATGGGTATCGGTACAGGAGGCTTTCTTGGGGAGATGGGAGGGAAACCCTAATTGGATCAGATATAAGGATGTATTAAAAAAAAGAGCATGTTAACAATCTAAAGCTGATCTCTAGAGAAGACCTGAATGCCATGGGAAAGCCTATTGGGTGGTTTGGATACTTTCAATTGAATCAGAGATTTAAAGAAGATCTGCAAAAAGAAGGTTTTGAAAAGGATCAAAATGAGCTGGATAAAGTATTAGGATCAAAAGATAAAGGTAAAATCGCGAGGCTGTATAAATTGTTTTTGAGCAGGGAGTTAGAACAGGAGGTGATAACTACATATATGGTATCATGGGCTATGGAAATTGGCCATGAAATTCCTTTTGATTATTGGGAAATCGCCTGGAAACGATCTTGTAAGTTTTCCATATCACAGGAATTAAGAGAAAACTGTGTGAAAGTGATGAATAAGTGGTACTATACACCAGCGAGAATTGCTAAAATATACAAACTAAAAGACAATCTCTGCTGGAAATGTCATAAAGAAAAAGGGACATATATACATGTATGGTGGACCTGTCCGGAAGTTAAAGGTTATTGGTTGAAAATTCATAAGAACATCAAGCAGATATTGAACATTGATTTTCCTTTTAGCCCTGAACTATACTTACTAAATATGACTCCGCTGCTAGGTACAGAGAATGAAAAAAAATATTGGAGAATATTTATGAATTTTACCACCTGTGCCAGAATTTTATTAGCAAAAAACTGGAAAATAACCTATCTACCGGATATAAATGAATGGCTACTAAAACTATTGGAAATTAAAGATATGGAAAGTGGGGAATCATTTGATAGAGAAAACTCCACGGAGTACTCAACAAAACAGAAAGAATGGATGCCAATTCAGAGGTTCATAGAAAACAAATGGAATATGGAACTATGATGTTAGAATAAAGAAAATGAGGAGATTTGGGGGGGATATTATTGTAAATATTTTTACTACTTGTAAGGTTTATTTGCTAAGGAAAGAATCTATTTAAACGTAAAAATATATGATACGCAATAGATAAAGGGAATTCTTTTGTTTTAAGAAAGAAGGATGAAAGATGTTCACTCTGGTTAATCTCATAATTGCTCAAAGGTTACGATTAATGTATAACGATGTGTGGCTAGTGATGAAATAATATGATGGAAATATGATTTATCTATGTAATATTCTGAAATTACTCAATAAAGAATATTAAAAAAAAAATCCAAATTCAAAAGCATCCCTAGAACCAACCAGTATAAACTGGCAAAGTGGTAACTAAGCTTTTCAGGGCTGCTGCTCCTTTGCTTCTTCTTTCTTGGCTTTTGCTACTTAAATTAGTTATTTCCTGTTCAAAACCTGGACAGTCAATAGCTGATTCTTGTTCCCTGTGGTGAGGCTCTAATTACTACTTTCCTTATTGCAGCCACAGCAATTACTCATTTGTGTTTTTTTCCCTTTATTTATTCATGATTGCAACTGCACTTCAGTGATGAAAACTAAAAGAAAAATTAATGACCAGTTGTTTTGGTTACAAATATGACGATAATTAAGCCACCTTCTCCTTGTAGAGAACATGAACTAACTAACTAAGGTCTGAGTCAGGCATGTTTTTATATTGACAGCGAACAGCAAAGCAACTGTTTAACTGTGAAATCCTAACTAAAAAATATGGGGGAATAGAATTAGGCTAGGGATGCCAGATCTCCAATCCTTGTAGGAGCTGAGCTATGGAATAAAATGTGGAGGCAATTGTCAGTCAATTTGTTCTACAAGAAACAAAAATGCTCCTGCCTTTCAAGCATAAAGGAAGGGAGAATGATTCAAATTTGGGCTCCTTGTTCCAGCACTTTAAATGTTATTCTGTACAGGTTCTCTCAGATGACCTGTGACTGTAAAAAATAATTTAAAAAATGTATAAAGGTTGAAACATAGAGATAATCTGCTTTATCTCTATCCACCCCTCCATCCACCATCATCCAGAGAGAGAGAAGGGTAAGCCAGCTCCAACAGGCCTTCCCTGAAAGAAGAGCCCACCCCTCCATCCACCATCATCCAGAGAGGGAGAAAGACAAGCCATCCAGCCTGGAGGGAGTGAAATGGCAGGCCCAACACCATCGGGCCTATCCTTAAGAAACAGAGCCCTCCCTCCAGTCCATCTGCCTTGGTCCAGGCCTCAGAGGGAAAGATGAACTCCAGGACCTGATCCCCTTCCCCACAACCATTCCCTTCTCCTTTTGTGTCTTGACTTCTTAGATTGTAAGCCTGAGGGCAGGGAACCATCTAATTAAATGATTGTATGTACAGTGCTGTGTAAATTTACAGTGCTATATAAATAAAGCTTAATAATAATAATAATAATAATAATAATAATAATAATAATAATAATAATAATAATAATAATATCCAGTGTAAGTCTTAATTTGGGCTGCACCCTGATCTTATCTGAAGGTTTTTGCCACTGAATCTGCCACCCGAATACATCCTGGGTGCATCCCCATATCCAGGAGCACTCCAGCGGCCATGTTCTTAAGCTTAAAACTCCCAGATCCAAAAAGAGCCACGAGGAGCACTCCTGGAAATCAGGATGCAGCCCAAATTAAGACTTAAGACGGATAGAGCTAAAATGGATGATCACGCCATGTGATAAGGTCCACAGTGAAACCTCTCTCCCACAATTAATCTCTGAATTTGCATAACTAGGATTCAAATTAGAGTAATTTTCATCACTTGAATAATTTGCATAATATACAGATTGTATGCCCAGATTTGAGGAAGTGGAATACGACAATCACAAATTAAGCACAAGCCTATTCTGCCTACAGAAATACCCTTCTGCTAGCAGAACTGTCTTCTCCTGACTTCTTGAGGATCTGTTGATAGACCAAACTATTAGCAGAACTGCTCTTCTGGCCAATACTTCCTGGCTGAAAAAAACAAAAGAAGAGAGGAGCCAAAGTTTGCCAGAACCAAAACTTCTCTAGTCCAGTCCAGGCACATACAAAATGCTGGTGCAAGGCCAGCATAGTCCTAAGACAATTCCAACTCCCATTGAGTTGGAAAAGAGTTGAATTCATGAGAGCTTCAAATGGCCTAGTGATCAGTTCAACCAGTCATTAGCATGTCAGACACTTAAGATTGCACTCAAATGTGGCAGGAGTATGAAAGCAGAAACCATGTTAGAAGAAGGCACGCACAACCATATCCTCACTTTAAAAAAATAATTCAAACTAGCACAGACTTTGTTATGCTGTTGTATATGGATTGGAAATAAAGTGTTAATAAAGTGTTAATAAAGGGGCCTAGCCCAGCAGAGCAAACAATGCTTATAAAATCTTATGCAAAATGAATGACCTTACAAAGAACTACATGCAAATGGTACCAATTCTGTTAATGTTCCTTTAAGTTCAGAGGAATGAAATGTATATACTTGTAGCTGACTAATATCACAGCATATTTCTCTCTTCTTCTTTAGGTACAACCACGCAGATACAATTAGGTGCAATCATTTCCTTTATTGTTTGAAGTGGAACATAAAAAGTTCACATATGGATAAAGAAAGATGTATCAAATCAGACAAGAAAGGCATGCAACTTCTCATCACTTTACAAAGTTGGATGCAGTGTCACCCTTTCTGAAATACTGGTGCATGCAGTCTTGATAGTCCCATAGACACAAGGAGAAATGAGTGGGAGGCCTCACTCTAGCTCATAGGTTCTTTTCTCTGAGGTGCTAGCCACAAGAATATCTTGTTCCTTTGTGTGTTAAGTGACAGAGCTTGTCAAGGTCACATTTATCACTGAGGGACAGATGCTGGAGATTTTTATTGGGAAACTTCAGTGTGACAATGAAACCACAATCAGAAGCTTAACGAAAAGAAGGCACTGGCAGAACTAAAAAGCAGACTGAATGCTGACAGAGAGACAAACACTGAGACTGTTGTAGCTGGTGGTACTGTCAGCAGGTGCAAGGAGAAAAGAGGACCATGAGATGTGGAATGAAATACTGAAAATATATTTCTAAAAGAGTTTGTGCTGCAGGAAAAACAACATGGAATCCTGTGTCATTGGTAAAGTCTAGAAAAACTATTAAAGCACAAACTTTTATGGAACATCATCAGACGCAGGAAGTGTTATCCATAGTTGCATGACTACACACAGGGGTGTGTGAATATGCAGGTACTGTAGGCAGTTAGGCCACAGTGAAATAAAATACAAAAACAATAGAGAGTGAAAGAAAATGCAGCTAAGGTTTGCATGTTTGGTCCAAAACACACTACAGAAATAATCCAGTTTGAAACCTCTTTAACTGCCCTGGCTAGTACTAGGGCATCCTGGGAATTGTAGTTTATTATGGCATCAGAGCTCTCTAACAAAGAGGGCTAAATGTCACACAAAACTACAGTTCCCAGAATTCCCTAGCATCAAGCAAGGGCAGCTAAAATGGTCATAAATTGGATTATTTCTGCAGTGTGTTTATGTGAAATAAACAGTGAAAAACAACAACACTATCAATTTAGCAGTGTTAAATTGACTGATAGCTGTAGCAGGGCAGGAAGACTTAAGGAGGTTATGTAGTATAAATCCCACATGCAGAGTTATACACTAATAGGGCCACAAAGCCCTTGTGCAGAATGGCAGTGTTGGGCAACTGAATGAACAATGCGCACCCCAACATCCAAACTGGTTGGGGGGGGGGGAGATGGGACCACAAGCTATGAAGAATACCTTACTGGTGTTTCAATATGTGGGTTGTTCCAGGCTACAGTAGGCCTAACCACCAAATTTTGCCACTGTGTACTTACTTAAAACTACTTCACTTTTGGGAATAATGTTTATCTCCAAGTTAGTGGCACTGCCATGGGCACCTGCATGACACCACAGTATGCAAACATCTTCATGGCTGGCCTGGAACAATGCTTCCCCAGCATATGCACATGCACCCCAAAACCTCTTCTCCACCTATGATTTCTTCATAGCAACTTTGTAATTTGGTCACAAGGAAAGCAATCACTTCAGACGTTCCACCAGTATTTCAATAACTTCTGCTCCAGCAGAAATCAAGCCTGGAACAACCCACATATTGAAACACCAGTGATTGCTACACATACTTACATGCTTCCAGTTTTCACCCAGGACAAATCTATTGTTTATAATCAAGACCTAAAAGAAAAAATATCTGATAGGAGGTGGGGGGGGGGGGCGGGGGGTGTTGTGCGGGTGTGGGGGGATTGATTTGGTGGGGGTGCGTCGGGGGGGTGGGGGGTGGTTGGTGGCGGGGGGTGTGGGTGGGGGTGGGGTGGTGGTTTGCGGGGGTGTGTGTGGGGGTTGAGGTGGGGGGGGGGGGTGTTGGCGGGTGGTTGGTGTTGTGGTGGGGTTTGGGTGGTGTGGGGTCTGGGGGTTCGGGGGGGCGTGAGGTGTGGGGGTTGTTGGGGGGGGGTGGGGGGGGGTGTGTTGTCGGGGGGGGTGGTCTTCGTGTGGGTGGCTGGGGGTGGTTGGGGGGGTGGAGTTTTCGCTGTGGGGGCGGGGTGGGGGTGTGGGGGGTGGGGGGTTTGGGGGTGGTGGGGGGGGCGGTGGGGGGTGGTTGGTGTGGGGGGGGGGGGGTTTGGGTTGTGTGTGGGTGGGGGGGGGGGTGGGGGGGTGTGGGGGTGTGGTTGTGGGGGGTGGGGTTTGGGGGGGGGTGGGTGGGGGTGGGGTGGTGGGTTGGTGGGTGGCTGGTGGGGCGCGGGGGGTTGGGGGGTGGGCTGTGGGTGGTGTGGGTGGTGTGTGGGGGGTGTGGGGGGTGGGGGGGGGGGGGTGAGGGGTGGGGGGTGTGGGGTGTGGGTTGTGGCGGGGTGTTGGGGGGTGGGGTGTGTTGGGGGTTGGGGGGGTGGGGGGGTGCGTTGGGGGTGGGGGGGTGTGTGGGGTTGTGGTTGGGGGGGGGTGGGGCGGTTGGTGGCGTGGGGGGGGGGTGTTCGCGGGGGTGGGCGGGGAGGGTGGGGGGGGGTTGGTGGTGTGTGGGGTGGGGGGGGGTGTGGGGGTTTCTTGTGGGGTTGGTGTGGGTGGGGGGGGGGTGTGGGTGGTTGTGTGGCGGTGGGGGGGGTGGTGGGGGGTGGTTGGGGGGGTGTTTGGGGTGGGGGCGGTTGGGGTTGGGTGTGGGGGGGGGTGGTTTGGTGGGTTGGGGGTGGGTGGGGGGTGTGGTGGGTGTGTGGGGGTGGGGGGGTGGTGTGCTGGTGGGGGGTGGGTGGGTTGTTGTGGGGGGGTGGTGGGGGGGTTGGGGTGGTGGGGGGGGGTGGGGGGGGGGGGCTGGGGGGTTGGTGGGGTGGTGGGGGGTGGTGTGGGGTTGTGTGGGGGGTGGGTGGTTGGGGGGGGTGAGGGGCGTGGGGTGTGGTGGGGGGTTTGGGGGGGGGGGGGTGTGGTTGGGTGGGGGGGGGGGGGGGTGTGTGGGTGGTTGGTGGTTTTGGGGGGTGGGGGTGGGTGGGTGTGGTGGTGTGGGGGGGGGGGGGGGGTGGTGGGGTGGGGGTTCGGGGGGGTGGGGGTGGTGGTGTTGTTGGGTTGTGGGGGTGGGGGGGGGGGGGGGGGGGGTTGGGGTTGTGGGTGTGGGTTGGTGTGGGGGGGGGGTTTTGGTGGGGTGGGTTGGGGGGGGGGTGGGGTGGGGGGTTGTGGGGGGGGGTTGTGTGTGGGTGGGTGTAGGGGGGGGGGGTGGGTGGGTGTGGGGTGGTGGGTGGGGTGGGTTGGGGTGGTGTGTGGGGGGGCGTGGTGTGGTGTGGGGGTGGTGGGGGGCGGGGGGTGGGGGGGGTTGTTGGGTTTGGGGCGTGGTGGGTGGGTGGGTTGTGGGTGGTTGGGGGGGGGTGTTGGTCGGTTGTTTTTGGGGGGGTGGTTTGTGCGGGGGTGGGTGGTGTAGGGGGGTGGGGGGGTGGGGTTGGGGGGGGGGTGGTGGTGTGGGGGGTGTGGTGGGGGGTTGGGGGCGGGGGGGGTGGGTTGGGGGGGGGTGGGTTGGGGTGGGGTGGTGGTGGGGTGGGGTGGGGTGGGGGGTGGGGGGGGGGGGGGTGGGGTGGGGGGGGGGGTGGGGGCGGGGTGGGTTGTGTTGGTTGGTGGTGGTTGGGGTGGGGGGGTGGTTGGGTGCGGGGCGTGGGGGTTTTGGGGTGGTTGGGGGCGGGGGGGTGGTGGGGGTCTGGGGTGGGTTGGCCGGTTTGGTGGGGGTGTGGGGTGGGGGTGGGTGGGGTGGGTTTTTCGTGTTGGTGGGGTGGGGGGGTGGGGGGTTGGGTGGGTGTGTCTGGGGGGGGGGTGGGGGGTTGGGGTGGGGGCTGGGGTGTGTTGGTGGGGGGGGGGGTGTGGGTTGGGGGTCGGGGGTGTTGGTCGGGTGGTTGTTGGGTGTTTTGGGTGGTGGTTGGGGGGGGTTTGGGGGGGGTTGTCTGGGGTGTTGTGGTTGGTGGCGGGGGGTTGGGGGGGTGTTGGGTGTGGGTGCTGGGGGGTGGGGTTGGGGGGGGGGTGGTGTTGTGGGTGGTGGGGGTGGATGGTGGTGGGTGGGTGGGGGTGGTGGGGGGGGGGGGGGGGTTGGGGTGGGTTTGTGGGGTGGGGGGGTGGCGGGTGGTGGGTGGGGGTGGTGTGGGGGGGGTGGGGTTGGGTGGGGGGTGGGGGGGGGGTTGGGTGGGGGTTGGTTGTGGGTTCGGGGGAGGGCGGTGTTGGGGGCTGTGGTGTTGGTGTGGGGGGGGGTTGGTGTGTTTGGTTGTTTGGGTGGGGGGGGTGGTTGGTTGTGGTGGGTGGGGTGTGGTGGGTGGGGGTGGGGGGGGGGGGGGGGGGGGTGGGTGGTTTGATGTTGGTGTGGGGGGGGGTTGGGGGGGTGTGGTGGTTCGTGTTGGGGGTGGGTTGTTGGTGGGGGTGGGTTTGGTGTGGGGCTGGGGTGGGGTGGTTGTGGGGTGTGTTGGGGTTAAAGTGGGGGGTGGGGGGTTTGGTGGGTTGGGGGGTTGGCGGTTGTGGTGGGGGTTGTTTCGGGGTTGTTGTTGTGGGGGTGGGGGTGTGGGGGGTTGTGTGGTTTGGGGGTGTGGTGGGGGGTGGGGGGGGGGGTTTGGGGGGGGGGGGTGGTGTGGGGGGGGGTGGGGTGGGGGGTGGTGGTTGGGGGGGGGGGGGGGTTGTTGGGGGGGTGGGGTGGCGGGTTGGGGCGGGGGGTGAGTGTGGGGGTGTGGGGGTGGTGTGGTGTTGGGTGGGGGTGGGTGGTGGGGGTGGGGGTGGGTGGTTGTAGGGTGGGGTGTGGTGGGCGGGGGTGGGTGGGGGGGGGGGTTGGGGGTGTTGTGGGGGGGTGGGGGTGGTTGGGGGGTTGTGTGGTGGTGTGGGGGGGGGGTTGGGGGGGGTGTGTTGGTGTGGGTGTGGGGGGGGTTGGGTGCGGGTTGTTTGTGTGGGGCGGGGGGGGGTGTTTGTGGTGGGGGGGGGGGTTGGTTGGGTGGTGTGGGGGGGGGTGGGGGGTGGGTGGTGTTGTTGGGGGGGGTGGTGTTGGTTGGGGGGGGGGTGTGGGGGTGGAGTGGTGGGGTGTGGGTGGGGGGGGGGTGGGGGGGGGGGGTTGTGGGGGTGTGTGGGGTTGGTGGTTGTGGGGGTGGGGGTGTGGGGTGGGGGGGGGGTGGTAGGGGGGGGGTGGGTGTTTTGGGGGGGGGGTGGGGGTGGTTGGGTGGGGTTGGCGTTTGGGGTGGGGTGGGTTGGGGGGTTGTTGTGTCTGTCGGGTTTTGGTGGTTTGTGTGGGGGGGGGGGGGGGGGGTGTGGGGGTGGTGTTGTGTGGGGGGGGGGTGTGGTGGGGGGGTGGGGGTTTTGGGGGGGTGGGTGGGGGTGGGGGGGGGGTTGGGGGGGGGGGGTTGTGGTGGGTCGGGGTGGGGGGGGGTGGGGTGGTGGGGGGGGGTTGGGGGGGGGGGGGGGGTGGGTTTTGGGGGGTGGGGGGGGGGGGGGTGGGTGGGTGGGTGGGTGTGGGGGTTTGGTGTGGGGGTGGGGGGTGGGGGTGGGGTTGGGTTGGTGGGGGGGGGGGGGGGGGGGGGGTGTGGGTGGGCGTGGGGGGGTGGTGTGGGGGGTTGTGGGGGGGGGGTGGTGGGGGTGGGGGGTGGTGTGGGTGTGTGGGTGGGGGGGGTGGTTGGGGGTGGGGGGGTGGTTGGGTGGGTTGGGTTTTGGTTGGGGTGGGGGCTGGTGGGGGGTGTGGGGTGTGGGGGGGGCTGGGGTTGGGTGGGGGTGGGGGGGGGGGGGGGTGGTGGGGGGGGGTTTGTGGGGGGGGTGGGGTGTGGGGGGTTGGTGGTGGGTGTCTGTGTTGGGGAGGTTGTGTTGGGGGGGGTGGGGTGGGGGGGGGAGTTTTTGGTGGTGGGGGGGGGTTGGTTGGGGTGGGTGGGGGGTGGGGTGTGGGGTGTGGGGTTTTTGGGTGGGTGGGGGGGTGGGTGTGGGGGTGGGGGGGGGGGTGGGGGGTGGGGGGGGGTGGGGGTCGGGTTGGGGTTGGGATCCACAAGACAGACAAAAACTTTTGGATTCCAACGAACATTCTTAATATACAATACCTAATGAACGAAACAAATTGATAATAAAAACCAAGAATTAAACACAAACACCCCGAACATTTACTACCAGACAAACCAAACCACAAAATGACAGAGAACCACCTAGTGATCATCCTACCGTCCCCAGCTGAGACCCCTCCATGCATTATCCACAAGGTACCGGCAGGTCTGCCGATAACAACAGCCCCTCACCTGCTCTGGACGCTTCTTTAGTGTCCCTACAAGACAACTCAAATCTTAACAACGGAACAAAACATGGGTCCCACACAGACAGGCCACAAAATCAATGCTGTTTGGGTCATTTTGGGGTATTGCGTTTATGGACACTCGCATTTAAGAGGCCGAAGCTGTGCCAAAGCTGTGCCCAGTCTTAGGACTGGAGGCATGGCTTTGGTGTGGTTTTCAGACCTCTAGGACGCATGCATCATTTAAACCGTATACCTCCAAGGACCCGAAGTAATTTATTTTGGCCTGTCTGTTCTGGCCCCTGGTTATGGTATTCTGTTGTTTAAGATTTGGACACAAGTCCTGCCACAATGCAAATGCTCAGCTCTGGTCCCCAAATCTATTCTGGGAGCAATATTACAGGACACAATAAAACATAACACAAAACATCAGCAGGTTGCATTTGCATCCCCTCCTACAATGTGAGATGTGCCATCCATGCCAGCAAATCCCCCTCTATTTCTCACCTTGGACAAAAACAGGATTAATGGATATAAATCTGACATTAGAAATAGCAATACCCCAAAAACAGTTGCAGAAACATTTCAACCTTCTGGGATTTAAAGACTGCAGTCTTTGAACAAAGAATTACAAGGAAGGCCTAGAAAGACAAACTGCTGATGGACTATATTGACAAAGCCCCAGCCCATTAGGAGCATGAAAAAAGCACAATGGTAATAGCAAAAATCTACGTGCTTAATGCAAGTCCTCATACTGACATATAAGGGAAGAAATGTCAGAGACGTTTTGAAACCTGGGAAAGTTGACTTTTGGAAGCGATTCATTGTTTCACATTGAATACTAACTAACCAAGTAAAATCTGAAAAGCTCTGTCACATTACACAGCCCTTAGAAATTAAGGTAAGGAACATGAGTTGCATCTTTTCTGGTCTATACATTCCATCCCACTTCCCCTACTATTTAAATATGCTCTACATCTGAGATTTATTGTTATTCTTACTGCATCTGAAGAGAGAAGAAACGGGTTAAATCCCAGGAAAGGTCAGCAAAGAATAAGAACAGTTAGTTCTTAATGATCTCACATATCCCCCCCCCCAACACAACACTTTCCTTCTTTTCATGACTTACACCAATGTAGCTTTGTTTTATTTTTAGACTTCATTTTTCTTCTATTTATGTTTGAGATTCTGAACTTATTTTATAGACTCAACTTATTTTATCCTGCTTATGTGTTTTGTTTGGAAGGCGAGTGGATCAACAAACCTTATAAACTGAATGCTGAATTTCATATATTTTTGTACTTCCCGTGTCATAAGGTTCATCCAGTTCATAATGAACTTGAAACAATCTGCCTTAATTAGTATTAATGGATAAAATTATTTATTTTATTAGAACAAGGTTTAACTTTTTTAAACGTTGGTTTTAATTTTAATATGGAAGAAGGGATGATAGTATTTTTGTTCAGATGAAAAGTTCTGTGAATTTGAAAGCATGATCCTATCGGCAACACAGTTGGTTTAAACCGTTATGGTTTGTGGTTTTTTTCTTATGAATAAAAAATAGTCGAAGGATAATCTCTTGCATGCAATCTTCAAATTATGGCAGGTGCAGAGAGACATGCTCCTGTGATTCTAAACCCACATTTAAAGGTGAAACTGCCTTGGGTTTTCACTTCAAAGGAAAGGATATGGAATATTAGGAATATGCATTCTAGTGTTGAAACCAGTCAATAATAAAATTTTCTTTTCACAAGCAGGGATCTGAAGAAGGACCCTGTTACTGGTTGAAATAGCACTGACTGGAGAATTACTGAGTGCCAAGCATTTGAACTAAAGGAGAATAGAAGAATAAATGAGCTGAAGTGACAGAATTTGACTAGGGAACAAAGGAAACAGGATGTAGAGTTTTACTGAGTTATCTGCTTTAAAAGAAACCAGATCTCCTAAATGTGTGTGGTGGGTTGGTAGGATACCTGCTCTGTGTGCTATATACCAGAGTCAGGATATAATAAATAATAATAATAAATATTATTTATAGCCCGTCCAATCATGAAGAATCTGGGTGGGTTACAGCAGTAAGAAAATACATCACAATAACGTATAGACATCGAAATAACACAACATAATTCCAACTAATAATCAAAATAGCGGTAAGAAGCCATGCATAGCAAATAACAAAATAAAAGCTGAAAACAATTACAGATCACATCAATTCACTCAAATTAATCCCTCAGAATACATAGCAAAATAAAACCAATAACAAAACCCAGGAGCCTCCTTTAACCATCCATCAGAAGCCCTCCTCCAGTCCATCCTCCAGTTCCCTTCCGCAGTCCATCTGCCTGGTCCAGGCCCTCGGATTGGAGACGATCTCCTATTCCCACCACCACTCCCTTCTCCTTCTTGTGTCGTGTCTTCTTAGATTGTACAGCATGAGGCAGGAAACCGGCTGACTAATAAATTTTAGTACAGCGCTGGGTAATTTACACGGTTCTAACTACAGGTTAATAATAATCATAATAATAATAATAAACAACAAATCCGCACTAGCACACTAAAATAGCAAAAACTGACATGTCTCCACTCTCTCCTGGCAGGCAGAAATACCAATTAGGTTGGCAAAATGCCAAGATGACAATAACAAACAAAAAAACTGATCCTTAATACTCCTCAGCATTAACTAATAATAACAAAACATTCCTCTCAGTGAAGCAGTCTTCCGGGGGCTAGGGAGCAAGCGTTAAAGGTTGCTGGCCTGGTGTCTCTCCGGCCTCCGTAGCTGGCCTGGCGTTTCTCGGGTGGGCCGCTTTCTAGCGGAATCAAAAATCGCTCTTCTGTCTCTTGTCAGTTTACAAACTCCAGCATAGGTCTGGGTGATTTTTTTTTCAAAAGGTCCACCGGTGGAGCACGCACACACCTATTCGTTACCAGTTCCTTTATGCATGTGGGCAACCTCCCAGGTTTAGGCACGAAACCCACATACATTACAGCTGTCCGGGCTGCATCTTGCACCCCAAATTTTTTATTATCATCAGCATCCTCAGTAGTTTATTATGTATTATGATTATTATTATTATTATTATTATGACTTTACAAAGGGCCCCATGTAGCCCCTTGGGCTGGGGGAGGGCCAACTTTGTGGTCTTCTCGCCACACATGATTTAGCCTTTTCCCAGCGGAGGTGACTGGAAGTACAACTTGGTTCTCGGAAAACCCAAAGCCTCTACAGTCACAGCTGGGCTAGGACAACAATCTTGCAACACATGCTCTCCTCAAGGATTGTGAGGGCCAATTTAAAGTTTTCAAAAATGTGTGTGTTGTGTGTGGTGGGGGTATGATACAGAAGTGGAGTGGTTCTCTGGAGAGGAGAACAGGTATGCATCCCACAGGCTCACATAAGCTCATTCCTAATTTCAAAGTGGTTTCTGATTGCAAATGCCCTTTGCTCAGCCCCCATGCTGCCAACCAAATCCAACGGAGGAAAAATGATCTGGTTGGTCCCGCTATGACCCATGAGGAGAAGCCTGACACAGTGTCCTGTCTTCTAAACTGCAGCCATTATGAGCCACCAAACACCCTTATGAGGGAATATCCCCTCCTTTTGAACAGCCTGGCCAGAGAGTCAACGTGTGATCTCCTTAGCTATTGTTCCATTGTTTAAGAAAAATTCGTAACCACACAACTAGCCACACAAAACACAAAAAAAACCCAAAAAAAACAGGGGGGGTGGGGGGGGGGGGGGGTGGGTGTGGGTGGGGGGGGGGTGGGGACCCCCCACCGGCCCCCTCTACCACCCCCCCCCCCACCCCCCCCCCCACAACCCCCCCCCCCCACCCCCTCCCCCCCCCCCCCACCCCCCTCGACCCCATCACCAAACCAAACCAACCACAAACAAAACTAAAACTTAAAGGAGGCCTGTTTATTCGCAGTAATCTGCCCAGAAACCTCTTAAAGCTCTAGCAGATTGCATTTTCCCCTGTTCAATTTCTACTAGCGTCTGTCAGCATGCCCGTATCACTGTGGCTGAGGACGGGACCACTTGAATTGTTCCAGAATCTCTTTGTTTTTTCTTACTTTTCTTTTCTCTGAGCTCTCCCTTTTTCTTATTTGCTATATTGAAACCCGGGGGCAGAGATAATGTTGCCTGCCTCTATTCGGACCTGCTTGGGCTGCTCAGCCATTTGTGAATAAAGGCCTCCCCTCCTCTAAGGTCCTTTAACATGAAAACCTGCTGTCTGCTGGTGAAACTAGACCTAACTGTCCATGTCAGTTTTCTAAGTTTTTCTGTCTGTGTTACATCTTTCATAGAAATATTAGAATTGGAAGCGTTCCACAAGGCCATCCAGTCCCAACCCCATCTCCCATGCAGGGATTCACAATCAACGCACCCTTGACAGGTATAGCCATCCAGCCGCCTCTGTAAACGACCTCCAAACAAGGAGACTCCACCAACTCTCAGAGGAGTGTGTTCCCCTGTTGAACAACTCTTGCTGCAGGACGGTTCTCTAATGTTTAAATGGAATATTTCCCATGTAGCTTGATCCATTGTTCCTCAAAAAGAAATTTCTTAAAATACTTCCACATCTTATCATTGCTGCAAGGGCATAGTAAGGGTCTTTGATATTTAAGACCAAAATAAAAGTCTTTAACAGGTTGACTATCTCTCTCTTCGCTCCTGCTTGCTAAACTATTTTCCTTTTTTTTTTCTTCTTGCTTTTGTTTTTTACCAGTGCACTTGTTACCCCACCCCCACACCACCCACCCAAACCCCAATTCCTTTCATCTTGGTTTTACCAGGCATTGACAAAAATTCTGTTGCAAGATGGTGGTGGATGTTGCAGTTGTCCCCATACCTTCTAGTGTCGACTTATACCCTCAACCTTCAGGCACTGGCTTTGCAGAACCAACTAGAACCTCCATCATGAGCAATACTTTCGTGAGGGACTTTAATTGGAAAGCAGAATTCAAGTGGGAGGGGGAGAAGAAAGAGAAAACAGATGCCAATGTATTTTCGGATCTGTCGTGCCTTCCCTAATTATTTCCTTTTGCAAACACAATTCAATTTAAATCCCACTACATTTACTCATTTAACCAAATGTTACAGTTTTACAGTTACAATTATTGGAATTGGTAACACTGTTTAACAGCAATACAAAATTACATATTAAATTTTATGCATGTGCATGTTCCCTGAACGTTATGTGCATCCAAATGCAGGGACTCTTTAGGTTTGAGTTGAAAGAGAGGAGATTTCAATTGAACATTGGAAGGCATTTCTTGGACAGTGAGAATGTCTGCGCAATGGAACCAGTGCCTAAGCGATGATGAGTTCTGCTTCTTGGATATTTTCAAAAAGAGGTTTGACAGGCTACCTAACATGGGGGGGGTCGATTACTCTGCTCAATTTCCAGCATTTATCAGGGGGTGGCCCTGGGACCCCTTCCAACTCTGTGATTTATCTAATCTATCAAAAGGCGAAAGTTACTAAGTTCTCGTCAAAAATACGTTTGCTAGGTAAATTCCTTTGATCATTTAGACAGTACCATCCTATATAGTTCTACTTGGACGTCTCATTTAATAGCTTTTGATTATCTAATTTTCCTCAGAGACATTACCTTTTGCATTTCATTAAAGCAGGTTACCTATCTAGGAATTAGTATCATCGTAACCTAAACAAACAAAAATTTCTCATCTTAATACTACTGCCTCATTTATATAGTACCTTTATTTTTTGCTCTTCATGTATTGCAAGATTTAATTACATTATGGGGCTCGGAAGATTGCCTCTCAGGGGCACTGCCAGCCACCTTTTCCTAGCCGGATCAGGTCTGCAACAACTCATCGCACAGCCCCGATCCAGCTTTTGAGGGTTTGAAAAGCCGCAAATTGCGCTCCTTTTGTGCCCTCAAACGGGCACAATCGCCCTACACCACTTGGCTTTCAGTTTTAAAAGTGTTTCTTGAACAACAGGAAAAATAACCAATAGTGTGATTGTAGAGTTTTATACCTCAGATTACTGGGATTCCTGAGAGTATGTGTCCAGACATGGGCATAAGTTTGTACACTGAATCTGTTAGTAGTGGTGGGGGGAAGAAAATGGAAAGAAGAGCCAATGCTTATCACTATATTTTAGGAAGGGTGTTGTAAATTACTCTTATTTCTAGATGGTTCATTATCAGTGGAGGGGAGTGTTTGTTGCTTTATTCCCCTCTCTGGCACAAACCCTTTCACTGCAAGTTTAGTGTTGAAGAAAACTGCCCAATAATTTGCAGAGGTGTGGGTAATGTTATATGACCAACAGCACTATGCCTCTAGCTTTTGGGTGCTGTGAGAAAAGCTAATAAATGGATTTGGTTGGGTCTATATACACCTTGTACTTTCAGATTTATTTATTATGTTCAATATCCAAAATGTTACCTCCTTTAACGCACACCCGTTTCATTTGAACCCATCCAGAATGGCACATGAATGTCAGTATGCGTTTGCAGTTTCCAAAAGAAAATCAACACCTATGTTTCTTGAGAAATATAGATGCGATTGACAGTGATTTCTACAATTGTTTCTACATAAGATGGTGAAAGTTATCAATAAGAGCTTTCATCATGATACCCCACAATATTATGTCACCACCACACCCACCACCCTAATACTGGGGGGCTATTCAGTCTTCCACTTCAGAAATTTGACTAGTCTCATGGCCTTTTAGAAGAGTAGGAATTACTATAAATATATAGTAATAGTATTTATTTCTTAACCCCCTCTCCCATGGATAAGGAGGGGAGGCCACAATGATGCACAAATAGTTACACAATAATTAAAACACCATAGTTTAAAAGGACAAATAATATACACCTCTTAAACAAATCCACATTAATTCATTTTAAAACTCACAATTTCAAATTATTGGATACGCTGCGGAGGCACTGGTCTTAATGTGTTTAAATTAGACTAGCATATTGCTGTTTTGAATTTTTCTGGAGTCATTCCATAGTCTAGAGAGCTTGAAGAAAAAGTCCTTAGCTGGCAGTAGTAGCTGCGCTGACTGGAGTGTAATGACTGCCAAAGGACCTGAGTGTATGGGGCATTGTATGGAGCGAAAGGTGATTTGTAGATACTTGGGCCCAACCATGTAGCACTTTAAAGGTATATAACCAACACTTTCTACCTTGCCTGGACTAATTGAAGCAAAATGGAGTGATTTTAATTTGGTGTATTAATACAATCCTCTGGATGTCCCAGTAACACTTCTGGCTGCCGTGTTTTGAACTAAATGAAGTTCCCACTTGGTATAGAGGTAGCCCAAAGTATAGCGCATTTCAGAAGTCCAGCTTTAGGTTATGGAATGAGGACTACCATCTTTAGGTTTCCCGCTCTAGGAAGGTCTGCAGCTGGCATAATAGAACAAAGCTGATATTAAGTACTCCTGGCTATCAATCTATCTGAGCTGTCATTTGCAGGAAAAGGATGCAGAAGCACTCAAGCTGTGAACAGAGTCTCAGGGGGAGTGTACCCATCCAGACCTGATTGATACACCCCAAACTCAGCTTAGGACCTTGCAGTATGCACCTCTGTTGTCTGGATCAGCTTTCATTTTTTCTCATCCAACCATTACTCTTCCAGGCCTTCATTCAGAGGAGACACACTATCCTTAGCTAAGGCTGTGTTTGAGGCATGTACTGTAGATATATATTTGGGTGTCATCAGCATACTGATGGACCAATGCCCTATGCCTCCTGATGATCTCTCCAGCAGTTTCAAGTAGATGTTGTACAGCATGGATAGCATTTTTGAGCTGGGGGCCGGGTTTGCTGTCCCTCAGACAACTGGGGGCCGAAGCCAAAAATAAAGAATTAAATAATTTTTTTAAAATAAAATTATAATAAACTAGGACAAATGTAGGACAAAATTTCAAATTGGAAACACTTTTAAAAAAAATGGAGGATACACGAAAAAAATGGGATTTTAAAAAAAAATGTTAATATAATGCATTTTCCAAGGTTCTATAGACAATTGCCCCCAAAGCCCTGCGGATGGCGGCAGGACTGGGTGGGGCTGTCCAAGGCCTCGCCGGCCGATCGGCCCGCGGGCCGCAGGTTGCCTACCCTGTGTTACAGTCGGGGGAGTATGGCTCCTTGTGCTCTTTTTTTGAGGGAGCAGCTATCCCCAAGCACCACCGTCTGGAACTGCCGAGAGGTAGGACGAAACTTCAAAGCAGAGTGTCAGAGTCTCTAACAGAGAGGTAAATATCTCACAAACTATAATTCCAGATTTCATAGCTTGGAATTTATCACATGGGAGGAATTTCTCTTAATTTCGAATGAAAAGAAGTGGTCAGAACGCATTCACGTGAATTCACTAGTTCAGCGAATTTATGTGAATTCGAATTGATTCGAAGACTTCCATTGCTGAAAATAGCTTGCCATTCGAAATTGCATGTGGTAGTCTATCAGTAATAAAGTTAAACCCCATAGAATCATAGATCATAGAGTTGGAAGAGACCACAAGGGCCATCAGTCCAACCCCTGCCATGCAGAAAATCCAAATCAAAGCATCCCCAACAGATGGCCATCCAGCCTCTCTTAAGAGCTCTAAGGAGGAGACTCCACTACACTCCGAGGAGGAGTGTGTTTCACTGTCGAACAGCTCTTACTGTGGAGTTCCTCCTAATTGTGAGGTGGAATCTCTTTTTCTTTAGTTGCATCCATTGTTGTGGGTCTGTTCTCTGGAGCAGCAGAAACAAGTTACTCCCTCCTCAATATGAAATCCCTTCAAAATGATGCATTCAGATTGCCATGGATATACTTCCAATTTCCCTGTTGATATAACTCCATGAGCCCGGGCGTTAAAGGGGTGTCAAACTGGATTATTTCTGCAGTGTGGATGCAGCCTCTGTTGTTTAAAATAACAACACAAATACACTCGACACACCCCTGAGTTGTTCCAGACAGCTTTTATAGTGTGGGATCACCCTAATGCCATCTGACTCAACATTTAAAAAACAAATTTTCTTTTGCTTCAATCCTGTTGTAATTTCTCTGTTTGCGTAGAATTACCAAAGTTTCACTAAGAAGTACTCAGAGATTAGCCTGACAGCCATCTTTCTCTATCCAGGACCAAGCTATCTTTTCAAATAGAGGGCAGTCTGAAAAGAGCTGAGAAGCAAATGTTAATCAGATGGAACAATCCAGGAAATATTTTGATACATGACCCTTCAAATATTTGCATGAGTATTCCAAAAATCTGAGCAGTATACACTGACTGGATGAATCCATTACTATACACTTATTATTCATCTAAGTCATACAGTAAAGACTTCTTTTTTTACTATGGGGTAGCTGCCAGTGTCTACATCAGTGGTTCCTAAGACTTTTTCCCTTGGACCCCCTTTATATCTACATGCAGATGTCGCACCTGCCCTGCTCACAATAGTAGATCAGATAGGCACTTTGAGCTGGGGGCCGGTTGCTGCCCTCAGACAACTGGGGGCCGAAGCCAAAATAAGAATTAAAATTATTTTTTTTAAATTAATATATTAATAAACTAGGACAAATTGTGGACAAAATTTCAAATGGAAGACACTTTTTTTTTTAAAAAAATGGAGGATACACGAAAAAATTTGCTGATTTTTTAAAAAGTAAATAAAGAATGTTTCCAGGCTTCTATGACAATTGCCCCCAAAAGCCCTGGCGGCAATCGCCGGACCGGCTGGAGCTGGTCCCAAGGCCCGACGGGCCGCAGGTTGCCTACCCCTTAGTAGATGAATAACATATTTTGTTGTTAGTGTGCATATTTTCATTTGCACATTCATGTATATTAATATGTTAACAGTTTATAAGGAAATAATATTAAAAAGAATGTTTTACTTAAATAACTCAATACTTAACACATATGTACATTTTACACATACTGTTCACACACTGGGATTATCGCACATGAAAAGGCTTCCCCTTCTTTCAACATGACACACAAAGATTATCAGATGGCTGCACTGAAGTAGAACTGGCCACAATTGACGAAGGTATCAGATGACGTCACACTTATCCCACCATTATCTCAATGCTATGGAATTCTGGGATTTCATTTTTGTAGATATTTGGTTCTTTGTCAGAGAAACTCTGTTGCCACAACAACTACAAATCCCAGGATTCCATAGCATTGGCCATATCAGTTTAAAGCACTGTCCAACTGAATTATTTCTGGCATGCAGATTAGAGATCTAGAGGCCTGCCAACAGTGTTGCAACACTGAATGAATTATAGTACATGTCGGAGAAATTCATGGAATTCCCACCCAACCCAATATCTATCTACCCATATCCTCCACATTTCACAGATGAAAACAGGATATGTGGCTAACAGCATTAGAGTCTGGTAAAGGTGGCAAAATACCTAAAGGCACCAGATCCCATCTGATTATTGAAAAATATAAACAGGCGAGCCTGGTCAGTGCTTGTATGGGAGACCACCAACAAATCCATGTGCTGGGACTATATTTCAGAGAAGAACTGGCTAAACCACCTTTGAGTATTCTGTCCCTAAGAAAGAAATTCATGGGTACATCCTTTGACAGGTGATTTAAAGACACACACACACACACACACACACACACACAAGATAGCAAAAGTTATTAATGAGAAAGAAATACACAAAATAGGAGAGCTGCAGGTTGCAGCTTTGCCTGGTCTACAGGCAAATGCAAAATTCACCTTTTCTCTTCCCTTCCCTTCCTTCTCTCCTCTTCCTTCCTGAGTTAACTGAGCACAAACTTCTTTTGCAATTGAACTTAGTTTGCATTAACAGAAGAAGCCAAGGATAAAAAGGGAAAGTAGAAGAGAAAAAAAGAACTGGTGACCTTTTAAAAAGCAGATGAAAAGGTGGATGACAGAGGATCAGCTTGTGATTGTCCCTGGTTTACCTAGGCTTGGCTTTGCTTAAGTCATTGAGAGACAGGGTTAGGAAGAACACAAATTCTGCAGTACTGCAGGTTACAGGCCTTTTCCGAGGAGAAAGATGTATACTTGATTAGGAGTTGAGATGCAATATTTTGACCTTCTGATGCAGCAAGGCCTAACAACTATGAAGCGAAGTCCTTGCTTTGGCAGGAGGGAGAAACAATGGGGGAGGAGAAGAAACTCCTATAACCAACAAACATTGTTTCCAGGGACGCGGGGCCATTGCAGCTTTCAGATCACAAATTCTGAAAAAGTTAAACATACACCGATATACTGACACATCTGGGTTATTTTATTTCTTAGATTGCAGCATCTTGCAATGAAATGTGACGTGTGTGCACATGCTTCTTCAAATAATTTCTGACTTATGCTGACCCTAGGTTTACTTGGCAAGAAAAATATACACATTGAAAAACAAACACAGCATAATAAATGATATATGAAAAACATCTGCCCCCAGATTTAATATAGGACATCAGTTGTGTAGGTTGATATTTAAATTACCACACGGTTTCTGGGCTGAGAATGTGTGACTTTCCCAAGGTCATCCAGTGGGTTTCCATGGCCAAGCAGGGAATAAATCCTTGGTCACCAGGTGCTGATAACCACTACACCATACTGGCTCTCTAAGGTTTGCCTTGGGTCACCATAAGTTGAAGTGACTGAGACACACAACTATGGGGTGTTGTTTTAGGGTCAAATACCTGAAAAGCTTCTTAAGCAAAATGGAAACAGGTATCTTGTGAAGGCTCTTCACTCAAGGGGAAATGTGGTCCTTTCAGGTATTCTTTTAAGTGTTGGTTATCTCTTGCCTTGGACAGGAGTTGACCTACTTGACCCACAAGTTTCTGTGGTTCCCAGTTCCCGTCCTGCTGGACTTTTCATAATACTGTCCAGTGGGGGGGAAATTAAATAAAGGATACTTTTCTTTACAAATTGCCTGTCTTTGCCCTTTTAGTCAAATATAACAGTGCATAAGAGGCAATTTGATTGCATTATTTATTCAGGGAAGGGGGGGGGGGAATTTACAGAGAAAGGAAAGGATAGTTGAATCAATCAAAGGGCTGCAAACAGTGAAGACAGCAAGCACGGAAGGAGTTATGACAAAAGCTTGCTTTAGGCTAAGCTAAATATTATCTGACAAATCATAAAAACATCTCTATCCCACAACATAGCCAGTGGCTAAGTCTGAAATATGGGCATGTCCAGTGTGGGATCCTGAGAAAGTGGGGGGGGAGCTTTGGGGATTTCATTAGCAGGGGAGAAGCCCTTTACTCAAACAATAGATGGGCTCAGTATGCTGAAGGGCGGGTGGGATTTGTTGTGTGTGTTTTAAAACCCCTTGATTGGTCTTTATCCATATAGGACCCAAGGGCATCATTTCACACTGAAACATCAGCAGACAATAGCACTGCTGGGGAAGCTATTAGGCCCTGGGATCTGACATACTCCTGCCCTGAGATCAGTATCTGGCACTGGAAGGGGGGAGGCATACCCCCACCACAGACTCTTGTTATGTTAACAGCCCTCCAAGCAATGGTGGCAATGAGATGTTTAGGCCAGAGGGCTCTGGTTTCTGAATGGCAGCCACTCAGCATCCTTCTGTTCTCCATATGGAGACATTGACTGGCATTTGCCTCCCTAGGTGCTGCCTCTCTTCTCCCCACTGTGTTCACAAACTATTATTTCCCTCCTTTTTATTGAGTTCTCCATATTGCCAGCATGAGGCAGGCACAAGAAATTGGCAGGGGATGGACAGAAGACAGAAAGTGGCTGGAATGGGAAGGTGTGATTTAGATAAAGAAAAGGCTCATTTACAACAGGCCATATCAATAGACAATTTATTATGCCTTTGTTTAAATGCCTAAAGGTAAACCTTTACATTGTCCTGACATTCCTGATAACCAGCACAGATGCCCTCACTGCATCGGCATAATGTAGCCAAGTTAGGGCACATCTTGCCTGCTTTGCCCATTAGTCTGTATTACAACATTTCTTAGGTGTCCTCTTGCCCCTAGAATATCTTATCCATAAATCTGACTGCAGATACCATTTTTATGATAGGCACTTAAGTGGCATATAAACATATAATGCTGATAGTTCACACAAAGAAGCATGAAAAATGTCCTTCTTGAACTTAGTTTTTGCATGACCATCCACTGTTGCTGTCTCACAAGCTAGCAGATGCTGTATTGCCTCTTTAATAGGAAAGCCCATAAGGTCTCAGAGGCAGTGAGCACTGTCAGAGGGACAGAGGGAGATGTGCTCAGTTTTGTGGCAGAAGCCATTAGATGGAATTAGGCCTCTTGTCCTTTTTCAGAAGCCAGGATAGTCCTGGGACTACTGTAGTTGTGAGGTGCCGTACAGACCACAGAAAAGGGGCAGTCTGCAGCCACGCCTTTTCTTGTCAGATTCGAGGCAGGGCAGCCTCACTGGCAGCCTCTGTGGCACCAACCCAAAATGCCACTTCCCCATGGCCTGGAAAATGGGTGTCCTTGGGGCTTCATGCCCCAGGACACCCCGACAGCCGCAGCCAGAGGAAAAAGGGGACACTTGGCCCCTTTCTCCCTGGTGCCATTCCCACCACAGTTTGGTGGCTGCAGGAACGAGGTGTGCACCAGAAGGAGCTACGTTTTGGACCTTCTTCTTGCACTGCTGTTAGGCCTCCATAAGTGGCCTGGGGCAGCGCATACACATCATGCCCTCACCGTGCCGTTTTGATGCGGCGCAGCCGTGACATCATAATGACGGCATCCATGTACACAAGGCACCACCATTATGCTGACGATGACACATACTAGGGTTAGGGAGCGTGTACATGGTGCACGGAGCTAGTACACTTTTTGGCGATCTGTACTGTACCATGATTTACATATATTAAAATCAGATATTCCTGTGTTCCAGGAGGCTTTAGTAAACAATGTTAGTTGAAGAGATATGTATGTAGTGCTGTTCCCCATGCACAAAAAAATCTTTCAAATTGCACATAGATAAATACAAAGAGCAATATTATCTGTTCAGGGGGCTTCAAAAAGGATTTAGATTTCTTCCCGTTGTCCCTCAACTGAGTTCTAGAATGTCACATACCAGGGGCCTTGTCCTAGTACCCTGTGATAGTGCTACAATTCCACTGCCATGCCTGTATCCTATGGAAAATTGGGATTTGTACTTTGGGCAGACGTTTAGAGGAGCTTTCTGGTTGAGAATTCCCAACACTCTTCCCTAAATTCCAGATCCCAGGATTCAAAAGGACAGAACTATGGCCGCTAAAACCATGCTGGTTTTAGAGGAAGCTATTTTATTTTGATGCATTCTAAACTGGATTGAAAACTGGGTGCTGGACTGAAGTAGCTCTGATTGCAAAGACTGATACATTGTTTGTAAATGCACACATATAGGATGGCCAACACCTGGCTTGACAACAATACATGTGAAAGAGATCCTAGTAGACCATAAGTTGGACACGAGTCAACAGTGTGATGCTACAACTAAAAAAGACAACGTGATACTAGCCTGCATCGATAGAAATATAGTGTCTAGATCAAGGGAAGTAATAGTGCCATTCTATTCTGCTTTGGTCAAGCTTCACCTGGATACTGTGTCCAGTTCTGGGCACCACAGTTCAAAAAGGATGTTGACAAGCTGGAGTGTGACCGAAATGATGGAAGGTCTGGAAAACATGCCTATGAGGCGCTGAGTATGTTTAGCCTGGAGAAGGGAAAGGTAAGAAGTGTATGATAGCCTTATTTAAATATTTGAAGGGATGTCATACTGAAGATGGAGCAAGTTTATTTTTTACAGTTCCAGCAAATGGGACTCAGAGCAATGGGGAAAGAGATTCCACCTCAATGTTACAAAGAACATCTGATGGTGAGAGCTGTATGACAGTGGAATAAGCTCACTTGGACTTTGAAAGCCTCCTTCTTTGGAGGCTTTTATACAGAAGCTGGATGGCCATTTGTCAGGGGTGCTTTGCTTGTGTGTTCCTGCATGGCAGGGGGGATGAAACCATCAGCCCTAGGCTGATTCACCTGTTGTTGTCCTACCTACCACAGCCAGACCTGGCTTAATTTACCAGTCACCTCCACAGGACCACTAATGACAAGGTGGAAGCTTCAGCTACATGAAAATGAGGTTGCACGGAAGTTAGCAGAAGCCAAGAAATCAGAAAATATAACATCCATTTGTACCAAGTTGTCAGCACAATTCAAAGTGCTGTTATTAACATTCAAAGCACTAAACAGTTCTAAGCAGTTTGGGATAAAGGCTTGCTAACCTAAGGTCATTTAGATTATTTGGCACACTGAATAGTGCTGTCTCTGTGGGGGCTCTTCAGCTTTGGAACTTCCTCCCAGTGACAGTTGTGTCTCAACTCCATTGCTGTCATTTGTGATCTTGCTTTTTTTTTTAAGTTGCTTTTGACTTACCCTCAGATACCTTAGTTCATACACTAAAAACAATTGTCTAGATCAAATTTCTTCCTACATACCCTTGTCTTGGAAGCTTATTGGACCCATTTTTTTTGTCCATTATGGGCACAGGAAGGGGCTGCTCAGGGCCACATATGACCGGGAAAAAATGGATTTTACCGCACAGCAAAGTGTCCTCAAAATGGCCCCATTCAGTCCCCCGGAGCCAAGCCATCTCCATTCAGTGCTGAAGAGCGTCCTTTGCTTCAGTCAAAAGAGTTTCGACCAAAGCAAAAGGCACTCCTCAGCACTGAATGGGGATGGTTTGAGGCTGGAGGATGAAATGGGGCCATTTTGAGGATTCTTTGAAGTGCGGTAAATCCGTTTTTTCTCAGTGACATGTGGCCCCGAGAGGCCCCTTCCTGTGCTCATAATGGACAAAAAAATTGGTCTGATAAGCTTCCGAAGCAAAGGACGTTCCTCAGCGCTGAATGGTGATGGAATGGGGCCATTTTGAGGACCCTTTGCTGTGTGGTAAAATCCGTTTTTCTTCAGACTCGCGCTGCCCCGAGCAGCACCTTCCCATGCCCATAATGGACCAAAAAAATGGATCTGATAAGCTTCTTGTTCTTACTATTCTGGTAACAAATGCCACTTTAGGAGACTTTATAGACTTTATAAAAGAGTGGATTAAATCCCTAAATAAATACACACAAGTTAAACTTGAAGCATGTGCCTCATTTCTCCAGATTCTTTAGTGCAGATTTAAGTTACTCTTACTGCAGTTTTCTGAGCCTTTTATTCAGTTTTGTTACTCTAAGGGCTAGTCTAACATGTAAATGTATTGCGTAAATTGCTGCAGCTTTTTACATATTCACACAAACACTTGTCTTCACTTTACTGTGCAAATTCACATCTGTTTGCCCTTGTTCTGGCACAAATGCACAGCCATGTAAATCCATGTGAAGCGGATGGACAGCCACATGTTCAATAATGCACATCCTTGCAAATACTCCAGTAAAAACCGCAAATCTCTTTTCAGTGAGTTTATGGAGAAATTTTTTTTGGGGGGGGGTCAGTAAAAAACAACAACAAATTACTCCAAATCTTGTGTGGTCCGTTTATTCATTTGAAATGAGGAGTGTTTTTATATCATGTAGACAAGCCCTCAGTCAAGGGTGGGAATCATGAGGCCCTCCAGATGTTGCTGGACTGCAACTCCCAGCCATCCTCACCGTGGACTGGCTGGGGCCACTAGCACTTGGAGAGACACATAATTCCCACAACTGGACCAAGACAAAGTGAAAGAGGGAAGCAGGACAGATGTTGTGAGAATCCTGGAGCATTTTGACTGAACAAGTATCTTCTTCTGAAGCACTAACACAGATCTTGGAGTATGTTTTTAGATACAGAAATGACATATGGGAAGCATTCTGTTCTGTGCCATCCATATCTTTGTTACATGACAAAAAGATCAACACCATTCTTTAGACTCCCTTCCCCATCTCTCTCTTTTTCTCTCTCTCTCACACATACTCCTAATGGAGAACTGGAATTTCAACTCTTCAGAAAGAGAGGTTTGCTGATATTAGAGAGCTGTTTGTAATACAAACTGAATGTAGCATGTGCAGGACTGGGAGGAGGGAGGGAGAGGTACTAACACAGCAATCTTTGTCAGTGATTTATAGACTGGGTCAGGCACAAATTGACTCGTATGCAAGAAATGTAAATGGAATAGAGACTTTTGATGGAGAAGCTCATTTTCAGACTTAAACGTTTTAGATTAAGCACACTCACACACAAATGCAGGTAGGGAGGAGGGTGTTTTATATCATTTACATTACAAATCAATTCATTATCCACCCAGGCAGGTTTGCACTGATTTTCAAGGATCGGAGATTTGATGAAGAGGATTCATTTCAAGAAATAAACCTTTTAAATTAACCACAAGATGAGGGAAATTTCTTTATTTAAAAAATGTGCCAGCCCTCTTCTTTTGTTTCCTTTATGATTATTGATAATATTTTCAATCCAGGTTTAGTCATTAAGGAGAATCCAAAGGCAATGAATACTTTTCCTGAGGGAAAAGCACTTCCATTTTAAGGTTACTTCATGTTGAGCCTGGCTTCAGGTTCACTGCTGGATGCAAGGCTAACTTATTTCTCAAAGTGTCTTTTGCTGTCATCCACTGTGAGGAAAGAACACGTCCTGGTCCCAAAGTTGGTGAACTGACTGCTCTCCTTTAGTGCTCTTCAGCTAGTGCAAAGGGTATATGGTGAGAGAAGTTCCCTCTGACTAATTAAAGCAACTTCAATTGATGAATCATAGTGGAGAACTATAGGCACTAACAGTATAATCCCGCTACATCAGATTCTGGGCTTTGAAATGGAACCTAAGAAACATGGTTTAGTATGCTTAGAGAGAGGCAGCCTCTCTTCAATGGCAAATATTTCTCCATTTTCTCATTTCAGTTGCAAGGGCAATTGAGAGTAGCAATCAGTATTCAGGGTATCTAACTGAGGTCTTTGGGTATGACACTACAAAGCAACTTAACAAAGAACAGGGAGGATTTGTCTAAGAAATGTTACAAGCTATATAGCCCGATTTTATGTCCTTTGGCCAGAGCCTGAGGAAGTTAATTTTACAGGATTTGCATTTTCAATTTGAAAATGTTTTCCCTCCCCTTGTAGATTTTGTTTTTGAGATTTACATAAACCATATAAATTAAGACTTAGTTTTACTGGTTTTCTTCTCTCCAGCCCTTCCTTTTGATTTAGTAATACTCTGTGTGTGTCTATGGCTGCACCCGCATCAAAGAAATTATCCAGTTTGATGCCACTCTAACTGCCATGGGTCAATGTTATGGAATTTTGGGATTTGTAATTTGTTGTGGTGTCAGAGCACTCTAACGGAGAAGATTTGATATATTTCACAAAACTACAATCCCACAATCCCATAGCATTTAGCCATGGCAAGTGGTGCCAAACTGAGTTATTTCTGTATTGCCAATGCAGCACGTATCTAGTGCCATAACTGGGTACAGGTCTCTCCAAAGGTACTTTTGGTGGCAAATACTGACATACACATTACTGCTATAATATAAGTTTACTGATGGTAAATACCACAGTAGAGAAGTACAGTCGGCCCTTCTTATACACGGATTTTTTATACACGGATTCAAGCATACACGGTTTGAAAATGTTCCCAAAAAGTATAAATTTACCTTGATTTTCCATTTTTTATGAGGGACACCATTGTGCTATGTCATTATATTTAATGACATTGAGCATACACGGATTTTGTTATACACAGGGGATCTTGGAACCAAACCCCAGCGTATAACAAGAGTGCACTGTATTCCAATCTTTTGGCTAATAGCACCTGGCATTCCTTCATAGCCAATGATCTAATTGGGCCCCTAAACAAAATGTTCCCTATACAAATTCTACCCCAGACTTTCCTCTTTGGCTGACAATCAAATTCCCTTTCACTGGATATCTGAAGAGCCCTTGACTGAGGTGCACTACCACACCAGGCAAGGCCAATGGAAGATGGGCTAACAAGGGTTATATAGTTCAGAAAAAAACAGAGAAAATAATAATTCACACACATGACCCATCTTCTCTCAATAGCTAAGGGAATGGTGCAAGAAGGTTAGCAGCAGAGAAAAATTCACTCTCCCAGTTGGTTCTCAGCCTAATGTCTTGTTCCCAGACTCAAATTCCAAAGTGAATGCAAAAGTATTCATTATGACATTAAGCCATTTTTAAAAGTCCTCTGAATTTGAGAGCAATGTCAGTAAATAAGACTAATAATAAATACATAAATAATAAATATTTTAAAAAAATTTCTATCCCGCTTTTTGCCAGGCAATCAAAGCGGCATACAACAAGCTAAAATACATCCATATATACATAGTACCCCCCTTAAAACAAGATTAAACAGTATAAAATTAAAACTAACATGCTAAAATCCTGATAATCCAAATAATAACTATGGGCAGAGTTCGATAGATGGGAAGTCTTATTTGTGGCCGAGCATTTTATTCCGGGAAGGCGTGCTGGAAGAGATCCATCTTAATGGCTTTTTTAAAAGCTCTCTAGATTGGTAATTTGATGGATCTCGTCTGGCAAGCCATTCCATAAATTGGGAGTGGCTGCAGAAAATATCCTCATGTGGTAGCTCTGGTGGGCTGAGCCCCATATTTGCCAAGAGAATAGATCAAACTTCAGAGAAATATGTAAACTGAAAAGGTCCAGGCTGTGGCACCACCAGAGGGTTGCAGGGTGTACGGGCTGTGCCAAGTGACAACTTAAGGAGGGGAGGGGGTGGCACCACTGCTACCAACATCAGCCTTTGGGCAGAAATGGCAGTGGTGTTCACCTGCCTCCCTTTAAAAGACTGAAGAGATTATGTGAATGGGGTGAGGCTCAGTGGGAGGCGAAAAGACAGTCAACAGGTTTTTTTAATTAATTTAAAAATAAATTAAAATTTAATTTTTCATTTTTAAATTATTTTAAAATTTTAAATTTTTCTTACCAAATTTTCACTTTAACCCCATGAAACTATGTACATGTAAATACATTTAGGCTGCGTGTTTGATATTGTAATTTAAAGGTATAGTTTTAATTTTGCTAGTTGTTTATGTCACAACTATTACCATTACATTCAGTAATAAATGGGAATGGCCATTTATAAGTAACATTATTACAAAAAACATTACTAAGGATTCTGTATGGTGTGGTATGAGAGGAGGTAAATGTCGGTGTGTGCGTGACACTAACCCTAGTGATGCCACTGGGTCGACTCCAGAATCCTGATCTTAGAGCTAGATACAGAGCTGCATGAACTGAGAGATTATTATGGCTATGCATATCTATGTAAAGAAACATGTTCATTCTGTAGAGCTGTAGAACTTCCCATTGGATACTTCAGACTAATTTATTTATTTATGGCACATTACTAGAGTTGCTGCATTCTGCTTCCCCCAAGCCAATCAATCAATTATACAAAATGAGTGTATTATTTTTGTTGCATTTTTCTTCCTCTATGTTACAACCTTAATACCATTTTTATAGCAGAGGTGGGCTGAATTAGATCACCAGTAAATCTTGGAAAGCCATACTTGTACTGTACCAGCTTCTACAACGCTGCCATTTCCACCCCCACCCAGCCCAATTACCTTATAGAAGACATGGGGGGAGTTCTCACCATGTTTTGGTACCTTCCTAGGTTCTTAGAGGTCATTGGGGGCCATTCTAGAGTGAAAAGATATTCTTGGGGGGTAAATGAATTATTTTTTTGTGGCCCAGGGTTGTACATGGCCCATGGATCATACATAGCCCACTTCTGTTTTAAGCTACAACTTACCTTAGAGATCAATATAATGTTTAAAATGCTGGATTTGGAGAAGGGAGACCCAGATCTTTGTTCATCGTGCAATTAACCAAGTAACTATGACCTGTCACTACCTTTCAACAAACTACCTTACAAGATTGGTGTTAGGATTAACAGGGAGAGGAAGACCATGTAAAATGGATATATACATTCCTTGTTATTTATTGCTTTCAATTTGTCTTCAGTCTATGGCAACCCTGGGAATGAGAGCTCTCTAACAGTCCTGCACTACACTATGAGCGATCTCAAAGAATGTACTGCAACCAATAAAATTATCAATAATATTAACCTTTTGTTATGCACAGACACTTCCAATAGTATTCTCATTGGATCACTTTTTCCCATCAGTTTTCCAACATTTTTTCTCTAATGGCAAAAAGCTACAGATCCATTAAAATTTCACAGGTCCCAGAGAGAGACCAAAATCTAATTCAGAAAGCAAGTTACAGAAGAAAGTAAAGAGAACAGCAATAACTGATGGGGGGAAAGCATGATCTGATTTTCTTTAGAGTGAAAGAATAAATGTTTTATTGTAACTAAAAAACAGTCAACTTTAACATACATTCACCTATTTGACTTTTCATCAAAACGTAACCTGCTCTCTATGCTGGGATATCTGTTCTTACACCCAACTGTTGTTTTCAATGCCAGATAAGGTACTGATGAATGTTTGTATTTCTTCCATGCCATTCCCTCTTACCTCACTAACTGCATCCTCCACTCCAAACATGTGATTAAATATCTTCCAACTGAGGCACCTGTCCATACAGGACACTGATGAATGTCCTGCAGTCCACACAAGCTTATGCCAATTACATCTTGTTAGTACTTAAGGGGAGATATTATAAGACAGATACTAGAACTTGTTATTTTTTCTGCAAAAGAGGAAACATAGCTACTCCCTTGAAAACTTTGAAAGGTGTATAAAAAAAAGTAATCATTACTTTTCTGGCATAAGAAAAAAACCTTGGAGCAGGCGTGTGGTCGTAGTGGGGACTCCTTGCTGAGAGGTACAGAAGCATGATTTGTAGACCTGACAAGATGTCTTGAGAGGTGTGTTGTCTCCCTGGGACAAAGATCTATGATGTGACAGAGAGGCTGACAAGACTGGTCAGCCTACTGACCAATATCCCTTCCTTTTGGTCCATGTGGGAACCAATGATACTCGCAAGACACAGCCTTCAGAACATCAAAGGGATTACGAGGCGCTTGGTGGGAGCTGAAAGATGGATGCACAAGTTGTCATCTTTCTCTTCTCCCAGTTGAAGGGCACGGTCCAGGAAGGGAGAGGAAAATAGCAGATGTGGACAACTGGCTTCGCAGATGGCGCTGCCGAGAACGATTTGGATTCTTCGATCCTGGGCTGCGGTTCCATGAGGAGGGACTTCTTGCAACACGACGGGTTGCATCTCATGCCAGTTGGAAGAAATGTTTTTGCCAAAAGTCTCAGAATTTGATCAGGGAGGCTTTAAACTGAGTTTCGTGGGGGAAGAGAGACCATATTAAGGAAGGCAAAAGCTGGGCTGGAAAAAATAGTCAAACTGACGTAGAGGAAAACAGACAAAAAGTGCAAGGCCCAACAGTGGGAGGCACAAAAAACTTGCACAGGCAGCACAGTAAAAAGGACCCATGGTCTGCAGTGTCTCTACACTAATGCACAGAGCATGGGAAATAAGCTAGATGAACTCAAACACCAGTACAACAAAGCAAATATGTATAATAGGCATCACTGAAACCTGGTGGGATGAGTCTCATGATTGGAATGTGAATGAGGGTTATACCTTTTTAAGAGAAATAGGCCAAACAGGAAAGGACAAGGAATAGCACTTATGTCAGAGTATTTACACCAGTGAAGAGATCCAGGACATCAATACTGGCAGCCAGGTGGAGAGCCTCTGGATAAAAAATTAAAGGGAAGGAAACAACAAGGATGTTATGGTGGGAGTCTACTACAGAGTCCCCCAGTCAGATGGAGGAATTGGATGATGCCTTTCCAGAACAGATGACTACACACTCAGACCCGCACACAATGGATGCAAGCTACAGGAAAAGAGATTCCACCTCAACGTTAGGAGGAAATTCTGACAGTAAGGGCTGTTCGACAGTGGAACACACTCCCTCGGAGTGTAGTGGAGTCTCCTTCTTTGGAGGTCTTTAAGCAGAGGCTGAATGGCCATCTGTCGGGTATGCTTTAACTGAGATTTCCTGCATGGCTGGGGGTTGGACTGGATGGCCCTTGTGGTCTCTTCCAACTCTCGATTCTATGATTCTATGAGTAATCAAAATAAGTGTAAAAATAATGTATCCCCGCCTTACCCACCATCCTGGTTCTTTCCATAAAGCACATCCTTTTAACATTCTAACTTTTGAAGTTGTTGTTTTGGTTCTCTGATACAATATACACTCATAAAGATAATGGTATTCCACCCTTAGGCCCATATATGTAGGAGGACATATGTATGAATAAATAGTTCAAATGTTCATGCTATACTCCCAAACTAATAAATGTGGTGTTAGTTCATCAAAAACCCGTTTTCATTAGTAGTGTTTGGATCAATTTCCCAAATAATCCCAAATAGCCACATGAAGCATTGACTTTACACCTCTCTTCTTGGCTTTTCCTGCTCCTCCTTTCCTCAGAGGCTTCATGAGGGCCTCTGAGAGCACCACTGCTACCTCTGCTACCTTACCTCCATCCACCATATGCTATATTTATTACACCCCATTCTTCCCTTTCCCCAACCTCACCTCATAATAAAAACATAATAAATAAATAAAAATTTATTTATATCCTGCCTCTCTACAAAATGCAGTCAGGGCGGCTTACAAGATTAAATATACAGTCCGAACCCTCAACCCACCCACCCCCTTAAAATTAATTAAACAATGTAGAAAATGTAACAATACTTCTGCCATGGTCCTCTCTCATGTTCTTTGTGCCATTTTATTGCATTTCCTATCCCTTCACTTACTTTGTGACACCACATCTCCCTCTTTTGTGTCTTGCCTCTCTTCACGCCCCCTTCTTTGCCTCCTGCATGCTGCCCTTTCTTCCTTTTCTCCTTTCCCCTCACTCCCTCACTTTCCTCCTACTCACTCTCACACCTCATCTTGGCCCTAGAAATGCACTTTGCCATTTTCACTACTTCTTGCATTCTGCCATTTGCACTACTCAGCCTGCTGTCTCTCCTGCTCCCTCCCTTGCTTCACTTTACATCCTCACAATGTGTCCCTGCCTTGCTTCTTCCATTTTGATGTTATAACGCCTCACTCTCCTGTCTCTCCGACATACCTGATCTTCTCTTACAATGCATACTTTGTTGCTTCTTGGACTCCACCACATGCTCCTGTTTCACCCACTCCTTGCCTGGTTTTGTGGCCTTCCCTTGCTCTTCCATGGCACTGCGTACTGCTCTCTGCTCACCTCATTCTGATGGGAGCCCCAGTTGCTTTTGCACTATGCTGCTTGTACCACTCATTCTCCCACTCTCCTACTCCCTTCCTCACTCACCTTGAAATCTCAAAGTGAGTGCCTACTTTGTACACTGTATACTGCTGCTCACATCGCTTGCTTGCTCACTTGTTTCTTAGTCCTTGTTTCTTGCACTCTGCCACTTGCTCTCCCGTCTCTTCCTCTCCTTCATCTGCCTGACCTCACACCCTCACAATGCATCCCTTCTTGCTTCTTGCACTCTGCTGCTCACTGCTTGCCTCCTTCCCTTTCCCCTCCCTTGCCCCCAGCAATGTGCCCTTCTTCTTCTTCTTCTTTCACTCCACATTCACTCTGCTTAGTCTCCCATGTCTCTACATCTCAAGCTTCACCTTGCATCCTTGTGGTGTGCCGTGCACTCCACCCTTTTTTCTTCTACTCTGCCACCTGTACTCATCACTCTTCCATCTCTTTTGCTTACTCTTCTGCTTCACCTTGAGCCCTCAATGCATCTTCCCCTTGTTTCTTCCCTGGCTTCTCTTCATGCCCTTGTAATGTGCGCTTCCTTGTTCTTGCACACAGCCAGTTGCTTTCACTTCTCTTATGCCTGAATCCCTTGATGGACTTATTTCTTGCAGGACAATTCAGTAGTGAGTGCCTCCACTTTTGTCCCATGAAAGAAGTTTGGACTGCTGGCCAATGATGTTCAAATGGGCAGCAGTTTGGATGCCTACAATCCAAGTAACATCTGATTATTTGGATGGTATGACAATCTTAATTTTTACTCCCTGCTTCAACTGGAAAATTACCAGAGTTGCCTCAAATAATTAAAAACAAGACAGTGCCTTCCTTCAGGCTTATGATTAAAAAAAACTGGAAAAGTTCATGGAACAAAATGAAAGGAGATGGAGGTAAAATAGTAAAATTTCAGGCACCAGTTATTAAAGTTGTATGGTTCTTATCATCATCAACTGTCATAGAAAGGGCACCTCTTTTCTATGGGCTCCTATTTTTATATGTTTTTTTGTACTTTTTTAAGATTGTAAGCCACCAGAGTCCCAGTTTGGGGAAAGGGTGGGATATAAAATATAATAATAATTAAAAAAAAATAATTCCTTCCAAGCTCCCGGAAATAGCCTCAAATGGCCCCTGATTTATCTTTAAAGATAATACCAACACAGCAAGAAGTTGTTGGACCTATGGATTCTCCTCCTGGAAAGTATACTAGGATGAATGGACATACACTGCTTTCTTCAGAGGATTCTGGAGGAGGAATTGTGGCCATGGCTTCACCACTATATGCTGCCACACTACAAAACCAAGCAGTTTTTTAAAATGTACAGTTGCACAAAGAAGAATAAGAATAAATTATTATTTATTTCCCGCCTCTCCAGCAGGATTGGACAGTTCACAACAATAATAAAATTTATACAATACAAAAGTAAATCCCTCTCTCCCCTCCCGCCCCCTACTACAACATAACAATTCCAACATAACAATAATTATGTAAGACTCTCTCTCACACAAACATAAACTCATGTTTATTCACACACAATACATTAGCAGTTTTTGGATGTGCTGAGATTCTATTCCCTGTTTAACAAATGCCATTGGAGCAACTTGTTTTCTGTTATAGATAACACATGACATGAACCCATTGATTCAAATTGGAAGAAAGGTGACTCCAGCTAAACCAGAGAAAGCTTTCTGATGATATGAACTAGTAGAACGACTATCTCGAGATGGTGACTTCTCCATCATTGGGATTAAATAGCATTTCCCCAGAAGTTGTGTGATCCAGTGAAGATTTTCACACACATTGTGATCTGAGAGGACTTATCTCGGGAAGAACCAGGAATGCTCCAGCCACACAACTATTCACAGGGAAATCAATAGGATCACCACAAGTTGGAAATCAATTGAATGCACACAACAACAAATGCAGGGGTGGGGTGGGAGGAGAGGAGGAATCTCATAGGTTGGCCTGACAAAAGGAGACAGTCAAGAAAGTTAGGAGTTTATCACACTGGGGCTATTTTGGCATTAAAGAGAATTAAAGTGCATTTAAAGCATCCTGCAAATAAAGCAAAATTGTGAGTACAGTGGATCCTTGTTATACGCTGGGGTTTGGTTCCAAGATCCCCCGTGTATAACAAATCCGTGTATGCTCAAGTCCCATTAAGTCATAATGGTGTCCCTAATAAAAATGGAACATCAAGTAAATTTATACTTTTTTGGAAACATTTTCAAACCGTGTATGCTTAAATCCGTGTATAAAAAATCCGTGTATAAGAAAGGCCAACTGTAATTGCGCAAATGATTATCACACACAATTGCATAAATAAAGTGATGTTAGAAATGCATTGTCACTGAAATCCCGAAAGTAAAAAGATGTGCTTTAATGCTTCTTTGTAGCAACTTTAATGGTTGGTTTTGTGTGACATTGAGTGAAATCATTTCGCGTAATTACATGATTTTTCTGAAATATTCACGGGATAAACTTCCAATCTCATGTGATAAACTACTTAGTCAACAAGTCCACAATTGGCATCTCTCTGGTCTGAGAGGCTCCTACACCTTTCAGAGTTTTACAAAATACATATTTTGATAGGTGTGGTGGTTCCTAGGAAATCATGCCTGCAGAAATCTCTTTTTGTGCAGAAATGCTAAACCTGTAGTCAAATGCTAAACCAGCAGTCGAGCCCCATGGATACACCTGGGGCTTGTGTTTCATTTCTTAATCAGCTAATTATTGTCCTTCATTTTGGGACATCATCTTTCGATACATTGACCATGGTATCCTTATGGAACACCTGAGGGAGTTGGGTATTGGGGGCACTGCGCTCCAGTGGTTCCGTTCCTACCTCTCGGGAAGATTCCAGATGGTGCAGTTGGGGGACACTTGCTCCTCTAAGAGGGAACTAACATCTGGGGTCCCTCAGGGAGCTATTTGGTCCCCCACTTTGTTTAACATTTACATGAAACCGCTGGAAGAGATCATCCGGAGACATGGGGCACGGTGTTATCAGTACGCTGATGACACCCAAATATGCTTCTCTGTGCCTCCGACTGCTGCAGTGTCTAAGGATGGCATCTCTCCTCTGAATGCCTGCCTGGAGTTGGTAATGGGCTGGATGAGGGAAAACAAACTCAGCCTGAATCCAGAGAAAACGGAAGTACTGGTGATAGGTTCCCCAGGCCTGGGGAAGGAAATTTATCCACCTATCCTGAATGGGGTCACACTTCCCCTGAAAGACGAAGTTTGCAGCTTAGGAGTACTTCTGGACTCGTCCCTGCAGTTGACATCTCAAGTAAATGCGACGGTCAGAAGTGTTTGCTATCAGCTTCGGTTGATACGCCAGCTGCGACCCTACCTGGGCCAAAGGGTACATACTCTGGTAACCTCTCGTTTAGATTTCTGTAATGTGCTCTACATGGGGCTACCCTTGTACCAGGCCCGGAAGCTTCAGTTAGTACAAAACATGGCAGCCAGACTGGTCACCGGCGCATCCAGATTTGACAACATAACACCTATTCTGAAAAATCTTCACTGGCTGCCCATTCGCTTCCGAGCGCAATACAAGGTGTTGGTTATTACCTATAAAGCCCTACATGGCTTGGGCCCGAGTTACTTGAGGGACTGCATCTCCCCACACAATCCCCACACAATATGGAGCCCTGGTGGCGCAGTGGTTAAATGCCTGTACTGCAGCCATTCACTCAAGACCACAAGGTTGGGAGTTCAAGACCAGCAAAAGGGCCCAAGCTCGACTCAGGCTTGCATCCTTCCGAGGTCGCTAAAATGAGTACCCAGACTATTGGGGGCAAATTAGCTTACTTGCTGTTCACCGCTATGATCTTTGGAATAGCGGTATATAAATAATAATAAAAAAAATCCGCCCCACACACTCAGAACATCCGGGAAGAATCTGTTGGAGATTCCATCTTCCAAATATGTCTCCACATCCCATACGGCTTTTTCAGTGGCGGCCCCGCGGATTTGGAAGTCTCCCCGAGGAACTCCGTCTCATGACCCCCCCCAAAACATTTAAAAAGAGGCTTAAAACCTTTCTTTTTTGCCCAGCCCCCCCCCCCCCCCCCGAGGAATGAAGCTGAGCGCTCTTGATGCCATAGATTCTCTGCCTTACCCTATGAATGATTGTATTTGTATAATTGTATTACTTGTTTTTATATATTTTTATGAGATATTGTTAATAGTTTTATAGTCTGTAAACCGTTTTGATCTAGGGAAAAACGGTATACAAATAAAATTTATTATTAAATTATTATTATTATTATTATTATTATTATTATTATTGCAGACTAAGATACTTTTAAACAGGAGTGGATAGAAGAAAGAAATGAAATAGTATTGATTTTCAAAAATCCCTTTTTGTCCACCAAGCTATAAACCGCAAGGAATTTTCAGGTGTGATTGTATCCAAAGCAGCAGCCTTACACAATTTGATAGTGGCTTACATGATGAAATCTTCTTACTGGGAGATGGTCCTGGCCCAGAGACAACAGGCAGCCAGGTGTGAGGTGTTGAAGAGAAATACATCTCATTAATGTGGAATTGTTTTTAGGTTAATAATCTTGCATTAATTTTCCTTTAAAATATTGTCTTTGACCGTTAAATGCTTACACTGTTATAAAAAGGAACATAATAAATGAACTTGAAGCAAATTCTCCTGCCAAATGTCATAATTTATTTGCATAATTAGCTCTTAATTTTAATTCAATATGCAAATCCATGCTTCCTTTAAATTGCAGCAGCCTGTTTCTCCAGCCCTGGCTGCCATGGATTTATGGTGAAGTGGCGGCTGTTGGAAGAAGAAGCTTCATTGCTTTCTGGGGATGGCTGGAAGGGGGAGGGCTGCTACTTGCTGGCAGCTGAAATGGCCACCTTTTGAGTTGTCTGGCTCTAGTCCTTGTCAAGCTGATTGCCTGTCTAATCCAGGCACAAAGACCCTCTAGGCAAGGGGTCTTGAAGCCCTTTTGTGTTTTCTTTCTCTCCCCCTTACTTCCTAGAGGTCCTGAATGACAGGGCTGCTTTGCATTTATATAGCATTTAGGGGTGAAGTGCCAGAAATGTATGCTTCACATACAGTCTCCCATTAAATAGTACAACAAGCCTGTAAGGTAGATCAATATTTATTATCCCACATTACACATAAGGGGCAAAAATAAAAATAAAAAGGGCTTCCCCGCAAAGTGAATTCCTAAACTAACCAAGATTTGAACTTACCATACTATCATAAACTGCCATATAGTGCAATGAGTACAAAGGCTGGTACCTGCTATACAGTGTCCTTGTAAAAGAAAGAAATCTCTTCAAAGAGATAGTATTTATTCCAGACATTAGAGGGCCAAATCCATCCCTTCCCCTCTTATTTTCCCTGCATGGCTAGTGGCGGCATGAGGCAGGGCCTTCTCAGTAGCTTCTGTAGGCACGAGATAGAATTCACTACCTAGAATGCCCCTACTTGCTGTCATTCCACAAGCAAGAAAAGACTATACAGTGAGCCCTCTTTATCCACGGATTTTTTTATCCACAGATTCAAGCATCCATGGCTTGGAGATATTCCAAAAAAGTATAAATTCCAAAAAGCAATTCTTGATTTTGCCATTTGATATAAGGGACACCATTTTGCTATGCCATTATATTTAATGGGATTTGAGCATCCATGGATTTTGTTATCCACGGGGGATCCTGGAACCAAATCCCAATGGATAACAAAGTCTCATTGTATTTTTATTCTAACAGGCTTTGAAAACTCGAGGTTTTAAGAGGGCACTATACTGTTTTAATTGCCTTTTAAAAGTTAAACTGCTTTTCATTTTTTCAGAGTGTACCTTTCAAATTGTGTGGGGTGTTGTTTTTTGTATTGTCAGTAGTTTTATCTGTTCTAAGATTGAGCTTTTGTATTTTTAACTATGTTGTATTTATTCTAATTTGTAAGCCAATTTGAGTACTTTAAGTAACTTTCCAAGCTCTAGTATCCTCACTATTCTGTCAAAGTTATTTATGAAGATGTTAAACAACAATGGATCCAGACTTTGAATCCCCACTCTCTCTAGGCTGACAAGCCACCTGTCTTTTTCATATTTCTGGGCTAAAGAATATTACCCCACCCTCCTCCTTAAGTGCCACACACACATCAATCCTCCTAGTCAGGGTGTATAAATAGATATTGTTCCCTTGAAGTAAGTGGTGCTCTTTTTATAATCATAAAGTGGGGGGTCAGATGGGTCTTGGGTTGCCAGGTCATGAGTATGCCAAGCCTCGACATTTTAGTTCCAACACCTGATGTCTAGGAATGACCTCTTATGATATCAAAAGGGGCAGGCTCTGACGGTGTTAAAAAGATGGTGCTACAAAAGGCAGACCCTGGTGATGATACATCAAGTACAGTTACACAAAGTATGCTATTTAAATAAAAATGCCACGTCTACCAAATGAGGAAAACATATGTACACAAAAGGATCGCCAGATCTCAGAGCCTGACCCTTCTTCAGTTTTCAGGGGAAGGGGGAAGAATCTCAGGGTGAGAGTGCTGTCTTGAAAAGTAGATGGGTGGGTGTGGGTGGATGTGTGTGTGTGTGTGTGTGTGTGTGTGTGTGTGTATTCCACATTTGTTATAACTGGTGGTTTTTAATAAATTAAAAATAATGTGCAATTATGACCAATGTATCATGTTTAATTTCATTACCCGGAGATGCTCCTTGTAATACCATCCTTGCAATAGCACCAGGGCCCACTTCCTGTGACATTACAAGAGGTCATTGTTAGGCCTCAGGTTTTGGCCCTTAGAATCTCAGGCCCATAGATTCCTCCACCTTGCCTTGATAACTAGAGAAGAGTGGTCAGCCCAAGACTCAGGGCTACACCTGGAAAACCTAGGTGGGTCACTTTCATTAATGATGGATTGTCTGAATAATCAAAGGACAGAGAGTAGAGTGTGACTATGTGTGTATGAAGCCACCAGGCGGTGCTGTTTTTTCTCTTTTATGCAGCCTCAAGAACAGTGCCTAGAACAGTTCCTTTTTAAGACTATGGCCTGAATCTCATTGCCTATTTCCAGATAGAGTAGATCTACTGAATAAACTGCTTAACTGTGAGTCAATGGATAGGTAAACGTTGATTCAATGGGTCTATTCTAGCTAGGACTAACAATAAGATTCAGGGCCATGATTCCCAGATTCTAAGCTCTTCCCATATGCCAGTCATATGAAACTACATAGCGACAAGGTGATGTTTTGGTGCTCTAGTTCTAGGGTTCTTCTGTGGTTTGCAGTACAGGCAAGAGGTGGCCTTCCATCTGCTGTATTGGCTTTAAAAAACCCCACATGAATGGGACTTGAAGGAGAATTTGATATATTTTACACCTTTTGGCTAGTTAAATAAAGGTATCACCATAACATGTTTTTTTTAACATGGCCAAAATTTCTACCTCTGCATTTTTTATTATTGATTTATTTATTTAGTTTATTTATTTTGTATTTTCAAGAGTCATTGTGAAGACGAAGGCATAATTGTGCTGGCCAGGTTGATTCACCAGATAAAACAAAAGCAAAATCCAACAGAGTAATACATATATTTCACAAGGATTATACAATAATGAAATCAGAAGGCTTTTCAATCTCTCAGAGTTCTTCTTCCGTAGCAAAACTGTGGGAAATTAAGAAATGATTATAAATATGGAAAGTTGGATATAGTTGGCAATCAGCACAGAACAATACACATGCAAATCACTCCTGCATTCCCAGGCTCACACAGTATATATACACCCAACTTTTTTCCAGGCAAAGCATTCTCTGAAGATGCCAGCCACAGATGCTGGTGAAACGTCAGGAAAATTTTTTTCTAGAACATGGCCACATAGCCCGAAAAACCATCCAGTAAAATTGTTTTGTGCTATGCATGGCCTAACCTGGCTGAGGGGCTATACAGACTGCCCCTAAGGAGAGGCCTGCAGCCACCCTTTTTAGCGCCAGATTGGGGCTGTGACAACCACATGCTGCGGCCCTGATCTGGCCTTTTTATGGTGCAAAAAGGAGCAGCAAAAAGTGGCTCCTTTCCACGCTGCAGAAAAGGCATCATAGTTGCCAGTGCTGCAGCTTTTCTGGGCTCCTGTGGTGTTGCATTATCTGGACACAGTGCCAGAGGACTACTGTGATGCCGCACGCTGTATGGTGCGGTGTGCGGTGTTACATCGACATGGGGCAGAGTTGGGGCATGTGTCGTGCAAACATCATGCCCTCACTTGATGCCGGCGAAAGATGTCGATCTGTACACCCTGTAAGTTTACAAAACAATTCCAATGGTTCCATCTCTGGATTACTGAAGTTTTCCTTGGACATGACCCAGACTCTGCTGAAAGAGCAAACTATCCTTTTTGAAACAACAGCTTTTGTAAAGGATCATCTTCCATCCCTAGGATACATTCACACTAGAACACCTTCTGTTTCCATGTCATTGCTATGTTGTTGTTTCTGACTTATGGTGACCCTGTCATCGGGTTTTCTTGGTAAGATTTGTTCAGAGGGGGTTTGCCCTTGCTTTCCTCTGAGGCCAAGAGAGTGTGGCTTGCCCAAAGTCACCCAGTGGGCTTCCATGGCTGAGCAGAATTTTAAACCCTGATCTCTAGAGTTGTAGTTCAATGCTTAAACTATTACCCCATACTGGGTATATCTAATATGTCATATGGGTCTGAAAGGTTTATATTTTGGAAGACTGTATTTTAAAATGTACTGTAATAATTTTAAGTGATAAGCCACAATGAATGGCATCTTACTGTTTTTCAGAGTTTGTCTTTTTCTTGCATGTGAAAATGTGAGGCCATAAACTTTTCTTCTCATCTGCAAGGCTTGTCAGGCCAGACAGAGTTTTCTCATTTACAATATTTATTTTTTGCACAACTTGCTTAAACTGCATGCATTGTGTGAATAATAAAGATGAACTGTGACATCTGCTGTCCTTTTGCAATAGTTTTTCAAAATTAAATGCACTAGGAGAGTTGTTTGCATCTTTTTGATAAGCCAACCAGTCAGTTCTTCTGTACTTGTTGCATTTTGGTTAACGAAGGGAAAAGACAGCAGTTTTGTGCAGAAATGTTTTTGCTCAAATTGCAGAAACTCCAACAAAAAGCTGTGCATTCCTTGGAGTTTATCACACTAGTGAGATCACACAGGAAAATGGGAGTTAAACATGATTTAAAACAAAGAAAACCTGGAAATTACTGATGTTTATCACATGACGTCGCAGTTAACATGAAATAACATGAAGTTAAACCGCAGTTAAAGCAGAGAAAAACTGCAGCTTTTAACCTTCAGAACATCCTGAAAGTAAAAAGCTGCTGCTTTTGTCTGCTTCAACTGTGATTTAACTTCGCATTATTTCATTTTAGAAGCAATTCAGTGTGATAAACTCCCCAAATTTTCAAGTTTGTTTAAATTTGAATGTACTTTAAATTGCGTTTAACTCCCATTTTCCCGTGGGATCTTGCTAGTGTGATAAACTCCCTTGTTTGTTCTCACATTGGAGGAATGAACTCTTATGGTGTTTGGCAATTTTTCAGTTGGCCATTTCAATGCAATCCTTCCTGTCTTGATGAGAAAGGAAAATTTTGCAAATATACTTCACACCCCCACTGTGAAGTGATCTAGGTGCATTCTCATCCCCACCCCCAGGAAACTTGACAGTGTTATTTCCAGTTGTATTGTTATACTGGGTGATATATTTCAGCTTTATTTCAGAGAAGGGCGCTGGGAAAACCATCTCTGCATAGTCCTTGGCTGTATCTGCACTGCAGAAATAATCCAGTCTGACCTCACTTTAACTGCCATGGCTCAATGCTAGGGAATCATGGGAACTGTAGTTTATTGTGGCACCAGAGCTCTCTGGCAGAGAAGCCTAAGGAGATTATTGCACCCTTAAATCCTGCTGGGAGAGATGTGTGATCTAAAAGTTGTAAAGAGGTTTGAAAAGTGGCAGGCTAAGAGTGACTGGGAGCCAAGATGAAGTCGACCAGTGGCATTTGTGGCATTTTTTAGTGCCATAATTCCCGATTTCATTCCATAATGTGACTATATCCCAATAGGGGTAAATTGCTTTGTTTTTTTTAATGGGATAATCTCCTACGTAAACACCTCCACCAAAGGCTAAGCTAAGGTTAAGACATTTCCAAAAGAACCACAGGACACCTCTGAGCACATCAAAAAGCTTTTTCTCTGTAAAAAGAATATTTCATTGCCTTGTCCTCAGTTTACTTGCAAAGGGTAACAATGACTCTAGATTCCACATTACATATTTTTCTACAGTCCACTGTAATATCTATGTCTTCTTTTTCAGGGCTGAAGATGCCTCCTGGTTCCTTCTGGAGGACAATACCTCGTTTCTCCCATTTCTCCCTCTCTTTCTCTCCCCACACAAGCACTACTTAATGCCTATTTTTTAAACAGCTTCTTGTGTTCAATATAGACCCAAGAAGCAATACATATTTAGATAGGGCCCTAATTCCCATGGGGTTTGAAGGCCTGGACATAATGGGTATATGAAATGTGTTTCTGAGGCAATTCCACATACAGGGAACCTAGGGAACAATCTGTTTCAGAGTAAAGTGTGCATGTTAGGAAATTCACTGTAAGAGACAATAAACCTAGACAATGGAGTATCTTTTTCACTGAGGGAGGAGGATAATTAAATATTTGCTATCAAAGCCAGGACAGTTTGCAAGCTGCTCTCCTTGTAACTCTATCTCATTCATCCTCTGAGATGGACTTTTCAGGCGGACCAATTGTTGCAAAAGCTGCAGGTGCATTAAGTGCAGCAGGCTGTCTACAAGAGGTTAACGTACATTGAGATATGAGTGTGAAAGATATGAAACATGGGGTGAAGTAACAGAAATTGTTACAGGAGGGAGGGCAAGAGTTTGAACAAAGGGTAAATGGAAACAGTAATTTCTGCTCTAGAAGGGCAAAGTTAAAACAGAGCCAGGTCAGCAATTTGAAGGTAGCAACAGGGTTCCTGGTACATCAACAAACATGAGCCCCTTTGTCAGCCTTCTACCAGCAAAGATTAACCAGAGTATATGGAAGGAACCCATTGCTGAAATTCAGCCTTGGATAATTAGAATATCCCAGGCACCTTGCTGCTTTGGTCCTCCTGTGTCCAAGTGTTCACTAAAGGATACAGTAAAACCTCTTGGTTCCTAGACTCATATACAAGGCCTGAAGGGAAGTCTGTTTCCTTAGAATATAAAAAATGTTGTAAATGCACAAAGATAGTCGTAAGGGATGGACCCTCCTTGAAGTAAAGAAGAGGAATGTTGGCGTCATAAAGAGAACAAAGAGGGGAAGATTTTAACATGCCCATTTCCTCTTCCTTCAAAATGTAACCAGAAGGATGACTGAGCCAGCAAGAAGGAAGGCGATAAGATTTTAGCACTAGCCTGTTAATGGTTCTCTGGTTCAGATAAAAAGTGGCTCCTACTTCAAATTATTTGTGTTCAGAGGTTTACTAACATTAATTTGTGACTATCTCTCCACCCTTGCATTCCTGGATTATAAAGAGTTTTCCTGGCATGGCTGTATCAAAGCCATTCTCCTGTATACTCCAAGATTTCACAGGGGGAAAGTGGGCCACACATGGCTCAGCAATAGCAGAGCATGGTCAGGAGGGCAAAAGCTATTAATGACACACAGGCTGCAGCAGTTGGCTTTTGCTTGACAATACAGAACTTCCATCCCCTTATCTCTCCCTGCTCCTGAGTTAATTGAGTGCAAACTGCTTTTGCACTTTAAGCTCAGTTTGCAGTAACTGAAGTAAACAAAGGACAAATGGGGAAAGTGAGAGGAAAATAGAGAAACCATGACATTTTAAAAGCAGCTGAAAAAGTGGGACCACAAAGGATTAAATGGGACTATTCAAGGGAAGGCAATGACAAACCTCTTCTTAACAAATCTTGCCAAGAAAAACCCATGATAGGTTTCCTAAGGGTCACCATTAATCAGAAACAACTTGTAAGCAGACAACAACAACACAACAATCCTTAGAAACTGGACCATTGGAAGATATACTCTCCAAGAGTGATCAGAGAATGTGGACATGCACAGGCCACTGCTTTTAAAGTCACACTGCTGTTGTTTAGAGAGATGCTATATTTAATAGAACTTTATGAATATTTTTGATCTACATTTTATAATCCTTGTACAAATCCTTCTTAACTATGTAGAAAACATGTTTCTAAATGCCAAAATAGGAGACAGTCCTAACCAACAGCTAGAACCTGGTGGGGAGGAGGGGGATCCATGTTCAGTACCCAACTACTTCAAATTTTAGTCTGGACAAAATAAAATAAATACTAACCCACTTGCTTCTGTTCTCATTTTGTACAACTTAACTCAGTATACGATTTGCTGTTTTCTGATCTCTATGTCTAATACTGTTTATGCAGAAAGAAAGGGTTAAAGTAGTAGGATGATGGGAGTATGTGATTTGGTCTTTAAATGTTAGTAAACTGTAAACATAGCAAATTGCATCTTGATTGGAACCTTCTTATGATGTCAGGCCTCATGTGGACTTCACGTTAGGGACGATATTGAAAAGGTGAAGGTCCAGAGAAGGAAACAAAGGATGTTATGAGCTATGGAGAGCAAAACATGATGAAAGTGACAGAATGAGGCATGTTCAGCCTGGTGAAGACAAAACTGAGGGAGAATGTAACTGTGCTCTTTAAATACCCCAGGGGCTGTCACAGAGAGGAGGGTGCAGGTTTGTTCTCTACTGCTCCTCAGGGTAGGACCAGGTCTAATGGTTTGACATTACAGGAGAGTATGGCCCAGTACACACAGCCAGGAAGTGATGTCCTGGCGGCAATATTAGGGCTCGGGAGCGTGCACCAACCGCATGCTCCTGAGCCCTACTACGTGTGGGCGGTGCCACAATTGCACAGCACTGCCCACATGGGGGCGTGTTGTGATGTGTGGGCATCTTAGTGTCCACATATCTCTTCCAGGAATTGGCATCGTAAGGGCTGCGACTCAGCTCTTAGGAGCAGCGTTTTCCTGCCCATCTGTATGGCTCCTAAATTTTGATTGAACATTAGAATAAACCTCTTGACAGTAACAGTTGCATAACAATGGAACCAATTACCTAGAGAGGTGGTGCAGTCTATTTCTCCAGACATCTTCAAAAAGTGGGTAGACAGCTATCTTCTGGAGATAACATAGCAGGATTTCCTGCACTGGTCTCAGTGGTCTATGGGGGTCCTTCCAATTCTATTATTTTGGCCTAAAGTCTTTGAATTTTGGGATAAAATTTTATGCTGGTGAAATATAATGATAATATGATATATTATTTTATTAGAATCCTTGTTAATACTTTAATTCTTTACAGAATTGCCACATAAAGATCTCATTTAAATTTTGATTGGAGCTGCTAGAGCGGAAATAGTAAGATCTTAAAATATATAGAAGGACTCTTTTGTTGGTTGGATAGGCTTTGGTGGACCACTTGCACTGAAAAATTGACAATCAAAGTTTGACTACCAAGGGGAAAAATAGCAGGAAAAAACAACTTTGCAATAAAATGGAAACCATTCATTTATTATACTTCAGACTTAATGTTGGGCCAAACTCAACTATTGAGACATATAGCAGTTTGGTGCAAGATTTTCTAAATTCTGTAGAATGCTGGATAAAGAACTGTATGAAATAATCTGTCCTTCACTTCACCATTGAACACTTCACCTCTAGCAACTGGAGACAGGAAATGACTCTGGAAGTCATCTATATCAGACTTGTGTACCTAGAGGAAAATGTAGAAGTGAGGTTCTTTTACACGCTGCTGCAGGACCGTTACATCTACTGGATGTGATTTTCAACCAATGGAAAGAATTTGGACAGAATCTCTTTCTATGTTTTACAAGTCTTTAATGGGAAGAGAAGACCAGTGAAAACATTTTGTGTTGAATATGAGATGATTCACACAAATAACATCTACTCGTGTAAATGGTTGGCTAAATAACATTTTGTTTAAGGATGGACTAATCTGTTATTTGCACTTTCCTTCAAATTTAAGCATTTTATTTTATTTTTAGTGCAAGTTCATTCTATCTTGTTTATTTTGTAGATTTTTGATTTTTTTATTTTATTTTATTTTTTTCTATCAAATTGCTCAGGTGCACTAGGTGGAATTATTCCTTCCAAGGAGAAGGACATGTTGTATCTGTCAGCTATCTAGTTGTTAATAATAATAATAATAATAATAATAATAATAATAATAATGTTTATTATTATATCTTATATAATGTTAAGATCTTCCTGCTATCTAGGTGTTTAATCTGTCAGAAAAAAAGAGGTGACAATCCTGTTTCAGCACCAGATACAGTCAGCCCTCCATAACCACAGATTTTTTTATCCACTGATTCAAGTATCCATGTCTCGAAAATATTTTTTTAAAATATATAAATTCTCAAAACCAAGCCTTGATCTTGCTATTTTATATAAGGGGCACCCTTTTACTAGGCAATTGCATTTAATGGGATAAGCATTCATGTATTTTGGTTTCCATGGCGGTTCCTGGAACCAAGCTCAAGCGGACACCAAGAGCCCACTGTATATGTTTGAACACCTAGGGATTCAGATCTAGACTTTTAAGAATTAAGAACTCACTCTGAGTGATTAGAGATGAATCTGACATATTTTTGCTTTCACCCATTTAAAAAACAAAAGTCACACAATTAACAAAACACTTTTAAAAAACTCATATTTTTTCCATTGTGTTTATAAGGGAATTTGTGGAATCTGGACAGTTATTAAAAACTAAACCAAAACAACCACATTTTTCACCCACCTCTGTAGTCATAAATTTTCACCATATTTAATCTTTAGTTTTTCTTCACTTAGAACAGGCAGGTGGATGTTTACTACTCTGACAGGGTTGGGTTAACTCATTAAAGTTTGAAAACTACTTCCTGAGGACACTTGGCACAAGATACTTTCACATGCTGTGCACCAATTCACCATCTGGCCAGGCTGGAAATGGAGTTGGTATATTGCCAGGCTTTGGGGCAACAGAGCCATGTGATCATCCACAAGCTGCAAAATCAAGATGAAAGGGAAAGAATTTGTTTGAACCCATTGGCATAATTTTATTCTCAGGGGGTCATGGTGTAGTGAGTAGAATATTGTTACCACATATGGATTTTAATAAATTTTGGAGTGTGTGTGGAGTTCCTTCATGACCCCAAACTGACCTGCCAGACTGGCAGCCATAATCTTGAAAGCAGTGGGTCAGGTAGGCAGATGAGTCAGCCTCACAAGACCCCTGGAAAGTAACACTTTGGAAATCTCCACAGGAAGTTTGGGAGTTGCTAGACAAGAAAAACCATCACCTCCAAAACCAGCACAATACAGGCTGTTTGTTTTCAGCCTTACACTTAATGGCCCAGTGATTAAGTCACTGGCCATCCATTCATCTGTTTGCCTTCCTTGACTGTGTTCAGATCCAAGTGTATTGGCTCAGTCTATTCTTCACCTTGGTTTAACAAAAGCCCAGGTCTTCATACCCTTTGTCTTGGCTGAAGTTAAGCCATCAAGTTCATAGCCAGAGGTTACAAATTGTCTATATAAGCCTCAGTCTAAGCATACACCAGTGTGCTACATTCAGAATACAGCCTGGCTTCATGTCAGACCAAACTCTGATTTTAACTCCCTCGGCCATTTCCCTCATATTTCAGCGGCCATGTCATCTCATCATCTATATCCACATCTGGTTCCTGGAGAAGCCTTCGGAAGTGAGTATCTCCTGTAGATTTTGCCTCTCGCAACTCTCTCCCAATTTCCCTCCTTTACTTTAATTAAGAATTGCCTGTGTGCATGAGTGTGTGTGCCTCCCTTTGCTGTGTGTTTGTTTTCCCCTTTTTAATAAATATTTGGACTTAATTGGAGTAGTCTGTCTCAGCGTCATCTCTCAAGGGATTTTTGTGGACCTCTCGTAGACATCTTGGGACCCGGTCTTGAAAGGGTGTTGTTAGAATCCTACCTCTCAGCAACTGAGCTAAATTCAGAAATTCCCCTAATTAGATCCTTCCTAACAATATAAGGATTGAGAAGACCCATGTTCAAATCTTCATACACCCATGAAACCCAACCATGGATTGATAAGGGATGGGAAGCATTTTGCCCTCTGATCTCTTATTGGACTGTCCTGTCAGCCCCATCCAGCATGGCCAATAGTCAGGAATTCTGGGAATTGTTCCCTCATACACTGATATCCTAAGTTTCCTCTGCCAAGATTATGTATGCACTTACATGTTCATACACATATAACACTTTTCCCCACATGGTGAAATAGAGGTTTGGAGCCACATGTGGTAAATGTGCCCAGTCAAAGATTTTGGGATGAAGTTCTTTGGTGGTTAAGTCAAATAGTCTCTGTGTGTGTATGTTGGGGGGGGGTCTAATTTAGAGAAGCATCTCTATTTGAAAGGGAGAACAAGGATTTATCACATAAACATCTCACATAACTGATGTTATGAACAGCAAGGCTAGAAATTGTCAAAACATGAGAAAATTTGAGAATTTATCAATTAAGAATTGGCTAAACAGGATATAGACCATAAGTTAACTTATAAATTAAAACTAGCAAAAGAAGATATACTGTAAAAGAATATTTATTTATTTATTTATTTATTTGCTATCATGTGCAAGCCATTTCTTACTTATATGTGACAAAGTAATGGTGAATTTAAGCCACTGAACAATCAAGTTAAATTTTAGATTAATAATTAGATAAATACGATTATAAGAATATGTAAAGAAACAGAATGGAAACTGCAGGTGTAAGAGGCTGGACAGAGCAGTATTTCTATTACGTACTATGAAATTGTTCTAATACTGAGATTATACTATTCCAAAATATTAATAAATGATTACTACCATTATTATTATTCATTCACGCTGGAACTAATTACACAGCTAACAATGGGGTCAGCACTACACATGCTGTTGTAATAAGGTGCGCCAATATGCTCTCATATGTGCTGTTAGTGCACAAAGGACAGATTAATAAGGTGTACATTTTTTGTGGTAGTAACAGTGCAGGTATTACATTTTCTTGTTAGATGTTTGCTATCACAATAAATAAATAAATAAATAAATAAGAAAAGTAGAGAGAAGAAATCAAATGTGAGCAACCGAATCAAAATGGACAACAAAACAAATGAGTGTTGAGCTGATGTGTAATTAAATGAATGACACTTTTAATAAAAAATATAGAATAATGAGGTGGAAATTTGTGCATGCCTATTTCATATCTAAACTCAGAAGTAAAAATGTGATTAACCTCCACCACACTCCTCTCAAACCCCTCTGGCTGAAGTTAGTTTCTTTTCATTTTATTTCTTTTCCTTAAGGGCCCTGTGAAGAAGGAGATTATCGCACAAAGCTTCCATTCTGATGCTGTTGTGGCATTTTAAACACTCAAAATAGCAACTATTCTTTTCACATTAACATGCAATTGCGAATTGATATCAAGTTGCCAATTCATCTTATCACACTCTCTTTCCATTTACTTGTTAGCTATCTGAGATTAAATAAGTAAAGTCAAACCCCTTTAAATCCTGTTGTCTCAGATGAAAGGGTTAAGAAATCTTGCTTTCAATGAGAATGTGTGTGTGTGTGGGGGGGGTGTGCAATCAAACCCTTTTAAATCCCCTTCTCTCTGAATTACCTCTGAATGACCTAAGACACATACTTCAGTAACAGGATAACTGTGCAATGACAGCTATTCACAGGATTTTTCCATTCATTAAAAGCAGCAGCAGAAGCACAGATTGACTGCAGGATACCCACTGCCTAGCCATGAGGTCGTGCGGTAAGCTCTCGTGATTACAGTTTCATTCCTGCTTCTATTCCATTATTTAAGAACCATGCAATAATCTCCAAAGCTAAAGTTATACTAAGTGTTCGTCTGCCTTGAAATTCCTTGTAGCAAAATCATGCTGATATCCTCTGCACTGCAATAGTCTTCCTTCCCATGGGTAGGATTTTATTTTCCTTCCTCAGTCCAAAAGGTCAGTTCCTGGTATTCGGAGGGAAAATGTTTCAGGTAGGGATGTTGCCGTGATTTTAGTAAGACAGGCTATGATAGTATCAGATTCTCCAGCCTCACAAGAGTTCTTACCTTAGGCCACCAAGGCTTTTTTCTGTCATATTAATTTCCTCCTGTATTTTGTGCAAATATGTAAATGTAAAAAAATGCTTTGTACAAAATTAGGATGTTTTTCCTTTTGTGTAGCTAAGCACACACACACACTGAACAGCACAGGGCAAAGACCCATCCAGTTCTATTATTTTTACCCAACAAAGTAACAGTTACTGCAGTTGTGCACATTTTACAAAAATGATCAAAAATGCACAAAATTTTGCTAATACCCAAAGCAAAACCAACATCTTTCCATGATGCAGTAAGGAGCAAAAGGTGGGTTGAGTTTTGGGGATGGCGTGATCATTGTCTTTATCTTCATGAATTAAATAAGTCTCATTTAATGCATGAGGGTAAACCAGGTCAGCATTTGCATCCCTAATTTTAGTTAGCGAGTGATGTGAAAGATTCCACTTGTTCCTCTGGTCTTGGAGAGTATTCAAGAGTAATAGAGTAGACTTCTGGGCTAAATGAATAAATTGACATGTGATAAATTATAGAACATAGTTTATAACATGTCAGTTTATTCATTTAGCCCAGAACTCTACTCTGTTACTCTGACTGATAAGAATAATGTAATATCTTGATAATTTAGCCCATAAGTTAACTAAATTTAGTTGGGAAGGGTACTAGTTTAGGAAATGCCTAACAGCAGGTTTTTGGAAGAAGCCCTTAAAAGAGCCCCTTAAAAAACCACTGACATTTTTGCTGATAAGAGGCTACGGTCCCAAACACTATTTAGTATTTTGCCACTGGTGACACCATTGAGGGATTGCTAAAAGAAATGTAGTGTGATATTATTTGAAGGACTGTATTTTCCCATACAAAACTACCTGTGTTTTGAGATCTTCTGGAGAGGACTTTCTTTCTGTCTCACCACTGTCAAAGGTACATCTAGTGGGAACATGCTTTGAACTCACTTCCTAGCACCCTCCTTGCTATCTTTCTGCAGGCAAGTAAAGACATTTTGTTTGGAAGGCCTTGGAGAACTGATTGCTCAAAGGGAATCAGTTTCTGTTTGATCTTTTCTTTTTAATTGTTTATATTTTAAACAGGTTTTAATTTATTGCTCCTTTAATTACATTTTAAACTTCTGCATGTTGAGAATTTTTATCTATTTTTTTTAACTGTTGTAAGCAACCTTGAGACCCAAACTGGGAAATGGACCAGATAACTACCACAACAGCAGCAACATTTCAGGCTTTATCACACGTGGCTTTTAAACTGCAATTTCCCTGGGAAAGAAGCGGCATCAGCAATGCTGATTGTACTACGCCACTTCCCTCCCATAGCTGCCCATCCCTTTCCAGCCATCCCTTTCATTCACTAGGGAATCCCATGAATAAACTGCCAATCGTGCAATTCCTGGGTGTGAAAAGCCATTTCTTGAGCATTTGTGTTACTGGCAGTCACATGGTGTCACTGTCCCCTCCCCTCTTTCCCCTTTCCGCCTTGCTATTTTTAAAGTTTTTATTTCATTTCCTCATGTCTTCACACATTTCTGGGGCGCTGCAGTCTCTGAATTTTTTTTAAAAAATTAAAAATTAAATTGGGGCTGCAGATCTCCAAAACTGCACGAGAAAAGTTGAATTAAGAAAACCACTAAAGGCATGCTGGGTAAGGTACAAAGGAAGGAGGGCAGAGTTAAGGGAAAGGAAAGGAAAGAGTGTGATGGGGGGGGGAGGCCCCAGTTCCATGAAAGAAAACCAATGTGATAATGGCTGCAATAAAATCAGTACATTGCCATTTTAATTTTCTGGTGTGATTGCAGCGACAAAGGGGCTGGTGGGATAAAGCCCTTAGCGGTATGGGAAACTGCTCTTTTCATTATGCCTTTGTCTTTTTGTAGTAGGACGACAGCAACAAAGATGTGTAACATGGAAAGGACCCATTTAGGCATATTTTGGAAAGTTAACCTCTGTACTGGTTACTTGAAGACTCCGTGTAGGAATTATATCTAGGCAGTGCTAGGCAACTTGCTTGAACTTTCAAGAGGTAGCACTTTAAAATCCTGTCCTGGAGAAATGCAGCACCAATGGCTCCTTCTAGTGAATGATCCCATCTCCAGATCATAGAAAGCAAATCATCATTCTGTGAGGGCCTGACTTCTTGTTCTCTAGCACTATGCTGATGCACAGCAATTACTCAGTCCCCTGGTTTGTTCTTGCAGTGCTTCTCTGACTTGTAGTTAGAGATTTGATTATTGTACTAAACAAATTACAGACATATAGTTTCCTTTACAGACAAGCTTTCAAGCAGCATACAGCAACCTCCCCCCAAAACAAACAAACAAACAGAGAGAGAAGAAGGTTTCCTCCCTATTCCAGTAGCTTCATCTTTGGGTAATCAAAGCAATGGAATGCCTGTCTTAAATGCTTCATAGCATAACAGTTATCATGTTTAACTCTGCTACTGATCGCAACACATCACATTTATAATTTTCTGTTCATTGCCCTGGCCTCTTCTTAAGAATAGAAAACAAATTTATATTAATTGATTGTTAAAAAACAATGTATCTTGTCCAGATTTGTGTATTTCTTTCTGTTTCCCAAGTGGCAGATCATGAGAAGGAAGAAGATCCTTCTTTCCCTCTTTCTCTCTGCTTTCAGGTTATATGTAAAAAAAATTAAAAAGTATATAAAAATGGATGCACCTGACTCAAAGTGTGTCTCTTTAAAAAATGGGCACAAACATAATCAGTAATGAAGATGTGTGTATGTTCAGAAAAATGCATAAGAAAATGTGCACATACAAAACATGCATACTAAAGCTTGCTAGAAACTAGCATAACCCAATATGAAATGAAACAAGAATGGTGAAAAACTGCATGTGGGATTCAGAGAACTGCAAGAAGTCTTTTCCACATCCCGTTACTGCTGTTTTCTCTCATCCGTCACTAACAGTAACAGTATATTTCCCCATCCCATTCCATTTTTCCCTCCTAACCATGGCCCATGAGCATCTGGACTCTAGCTTAATAAAAAAAATTAATTCACACTTGATTGTTGTCTGTTTCCTCGAAACAGAAATAAGAAGAAGACTAGGAGAAGCAGCCATGAAAGGACTAGATCCTAAAGAGTTAAGACATACAGCTGAGTACTAAAGTTGGATTTGTCCAAGCCATTGCCCATTACCAGGTGTGGATGTGTGAGCTGGACAGTAAAAAAAAAAAAGATGAGAGGAAAATCACTTAATTTGAGATGTGGAGCTGGAGTTAACAACAACAGCAACAAATCCCTCTCTGACCTGGATGAAGAAAGAATCCCAGAAGAGAAGGCAAAGGAAGTGGAATGGGGTAGAGTGGGGTTATTGGAAATGAATATAGAGGGAGGAAGTAGGAGGTAGGAAGCATGGAAAGTTACTTTCACTGGTAAGAACTGGAAAACAAATTCATGGGTTACAGATGGGGTGTACATTTGCATTTATATGCACAAATCAACTGCACTATTAATTCAAGTGAGAGGTGGCATCAACCACTAACAATCTCAGCATTAATGGCCATGGATCTTCCCCACCCCAACCCCTGTCGCATGCAGAGTGACCTTCATCTAGCCCTAATTCAACTGTGTCTCTCCACTGGGAGCCACCTTGTGCTCCTCATGAGTATTTCCCGCAATGCCTATGGAACTATGCAAAGTGTCAACCTCAGCTTAGTTTTTAACCTGGAGTGATAGCTTTACTGATTTGCCACTTTACTACTCTTGTTAATGAATTTTTAATCTTCTTAATGACATTAAACACGGAAAGTAATTAAGGAAAACAAGTTTGAAACTGCTGACTTAAACCCTTTATTCAGAACTATTTAATGTAGAATTAATTTGATTTTGCCCATTATTCAAATGAACGCATTACCTTCCTAGGCATTGGTTTTTTCCTCTCTTCATCCCCCCCCCCCTCTTTTTATTAAATATATCATATTACCGAGTTTGTTCTTTCCATTGTGATGCATCCGGTGAGCTCTGACATCTACCAAAGGCAGGAGCAGATCTCTCTTGGGTGCCATCATCCTGCTGCATAAAGGACTCATTTGTTGCACATGGCAGAGGCATTGTGCCAAAAATGCCAGACCACTGCCAGAGGGACAAGATCTGGAAGAAGTTTATCACTAGAGGATAACAGTATTCTGATGCTTCAGAAATTTAAGGACAAGCAGCAAAACTGATTCAGTCCAGAGCATGAACCTGAGACACCTCTATGTATGTGAATCCCTCCCTGAGGAGGTAAAGGAGTGCTTGGCATCTGCATGTCTATGAAATAAACTGCTAGCCATACAGCCTGAATACAGTGAACCTGGCAATCCCAACAGATCTTGAAAATCTCAAGTTTCACCTTCATTTCACCTTTCTCTGGTGCTACAGAAAAGCCTAAAGCACATGAACAGTTTATATCTGTAGCACTGTAAGAACAGAGCACACTATTTGAAATATGATATAGACTGTGGAGCCCACATAATGAGTTTATCACACCATTTTTGCACAGTCAGGAAACAGCGTGGAAGCTCTGTATGTGGAAAAAAGCAAATATATGAAAAAGAGCCTTAAATTAGTGTTTTAACCTTTTCTATATGAATGGTATCACTAGAACTGAATCTGCAATGCAGAAATGTTTGTGTTTGGCACTGCTTTAATTATCGTGGCTTGGTGCTATGGAATTCCAGGATTAGCAGCTTTGTGAGATGTTTAGCCTTCTCTGTTAGACAGCTCTGATGCCACAATAAAATCCTAGGATTCCATAGGAAGAAGTCACTGCAGTTAAAATGGTGCCAGACTGAATTATTTCTGCAGTGAAGATGTAGCCTACAACCCATCCACCATTAGAACATACTGACAGGACAAAGTTATTCAGCAACAATTATATCACATGCAAAACATACCAAAAGAGTGTTGTGGGCTGGAAACTTCTAGAGAGAGGGGAAATGTTTGGGGTCAGTACAATTCATGACCTCCCTACCCTCCTGTCTGCTAATCAGTTAAGCATCACAATACAGATTGTATTTCTGTTACGTTCCACACACAAAAATAAATTGTAATGTACCTCATGTTATAGTAGCTAGCTGAGAGAAGAAAATGGGTGTGAATGGGTCTACTTATGGAGAACTAAACAGAGAATGTAAGGGACAGGAGTGATATCAGTTAGGATGGGTGGTTGGGAGAGAGGAAGCAGAGGTGGCAGGAGGTGTAGGAAAAAGGGGACCTACAGTGCAAGTTTTACTTTGAACATATAAATTATTTAAGTTAGGGGTCTTCTACTGCATTGTTAATAATGTGATTCCTGAGCCAGGATAAGTGTTGGAATTTTTATGTTTACAAACTGGGCATTAGATCTTTAATGGTTTTATATATGGTTTGCAATTGTAAAGCACTGTGAATGATATTATCAAGAGAAAGGCTAACAATATTCTTTATATCTATATCTATATCTATATCTATATATATCCAGCAAAATATTTCAGTCTTGTTAAACGTACAATAAATCCATGTTCTGTTTTTCAGACAGGTCTGGGAAAAGAACTTGGAAATAATATATTATATAAGAAATAATATGTTATAAGTAATAATGCATAGATCACAAAAAACTGTGCATGATATTTAAATACATGGGGATGTCAACACATCTGACAGTCCTGATGAGAAATATGTATTTAGGACAAGAGGCCACTGTTAGAAGAGAATATGGAGAAACAAAATTGGCAATGGAGTCTGGCAAGGATGCATTTTATCACCTTATTTGTTCAACATGTAAACTGAAAATATTATGAGAAGAGCAAGTTTAGACTCAGAAGAAGGAGGAGTGAAGATAGGAGGAAGGAACATCAACAATTTAAGATATGCAAATGATACCATACTACTAGTGAAAAACATCTTAGATTTCGAACCAGTCACCGAGGAAGGTAAAAGAAGAGAGTGCAAAGGTAGGCTTAAAGAAAACAGAAATCATGACCACAGAAGAACTACAGAAATTCAACATAGTCAATGAAGAAATCAAAATAGTTAAAGAGTTTCTGTGTCTTGGATCACACCTTGATAAGAATAAAGACTGCAGCCAAGAAATCAGAACACAACTAGGAATGAGAAATGCAGCCATGAAACAACTAGACAAGATCCTAAAATGTAAGGATATACAACTGAATACTAAAGCTGGAATTTCCCAAACCACTGTAGTGAAGAAGGCAGTTAAGAGGAAAAACAACTCTTTTGAGACATGGTGCTGGGGGAAAGTGCTGAGAGTACCATGGACAGCTAAAAAGGCAACAAGTGGGCTCTTGAGCAGATAAAGACAGAAATTTCCCTGGAAGACAGGATCATCAAATTAAGGCCATCATACTTTGGCCACATCACAAGAAGGTATTAGAAAAGACAATTATGCTAGGAAAGGCAAATGGCAGTAGAAAGAGAGGGAGAACACATGCTAGATGGATAGACTCAATTAGGGAGTTATTGGGCCTGAATCTACAAGACTTAAGCAGAACAGTGGAGGATAGGGGGATTGCAGATGTCTCATCCACAGGGACAACTCGAGGGTGTTAACAACAAGACATAGGAGTTTATCACACTAGTGAGATCACGTGGGAAAATGGAAGTTAAACGAGATTTAAAGCAAAGAAAACACAGAAATGCCCTGTTTATCACACAACGTCACAGTTAACGTTAAATAATGTGAAGTTAATCCGAATGCAAAGCAGAGAAAACTGGCAGCTTTCAGAACAACTTGAAAGTAAAAAAGCTGCCGTTTTTTTCTGCTTTGCATTTATATTAACTTAGTGTTATTTCACTTTGGCAGTCCCCTAGTTTTGTTTGCAAGTTTTGTTTAAATTCGAATGTACTTTAAATCTCTTGTAACTCTCGTTTTCCTGCTGTTTTCCCATGGGTTCTTGCTAGTGTGATAAAGTCTATAATGGTTTTATATTTCTCAAACAATTAGGATCATTATAACATGTAATTAGTAACTTTTATTCATTCCTTCTCAAATGCTATTATACCCCGCCCTTCAGCCCTAAAGGCTCTCAGAGCAGCTTACAATTATTATTATTATTAATTAGATGGTTCCTTGCCCTTAGGCTTATTAGACAATCATTGTGGTAATCTTTGGCCATACTGGCCATTTTTCAATCTGTATTTTGGAATTAAAATTAATCAAAGAATCATTTTTAAAAATAGGTCAAAAGTAACATATTGTATGTTAGTTCTAAAGTAAAGAATAATGTCTAACATGCTGTTATTGTTATTTGCCATCAAGTCAACCTTGACTTATGACAACCCTATGAATGAAAGACACTTACAGCTTCACCCATCATCTGCCCAGCTCAGGTCTTGCAAACTCAGGGCTGTGGTTTCCTTGATTGCATCAATCCACTTGTAGCACAGTCTCCTTTTTCTGCTGCCTTCCTCTTTACCAAATATTTTCTTCTTTTCCAATGTTGTCTCATGATATTTCAAAAATACAAGCACCTCAGTTTAGTCATCTTCTAGTGAAAGTTGAGGCTTGATTTACTCATAAGACTCATTCATAGAGTTATTGGCAAAACAAGGGTCACTCTGAGGCTAAACAGATAGCCCGAAAGGAATGACTTGCTGCCACCCCTTTGAGCACTGGATCAAGCTTCAGCAACCGCATACTGTGGTCCCGATCCAGCAATTTGCCTGCTCTAAAAGAAGTGGCAGAAAGCTGCTCCTTTTGGAACTCTTTTCCCCATTCCTTCAGCACAGCATGTCTAAATGCTGCCTGTCTGGTCAGGCGGGCAGCGTGATGCCAGCATTGGGGTGGAGTCAGGGTGGGCAGCAGGCAGTCACCATGGACACACTCCACCCCGATGCCAGCATTTCTTACCAGTCTGTTTAGCCTTTTAGTTCAGTTCCCTACCATGCAGGAATACACAAATAAAGCATTCTTGAAAGATGCCCACTCCACCTTTAAAGACCTCGAAAGAGTCCACCATCCTCAAAAGCAATCTGTTCCACTGTTGAATAGCTCCCATAGTAAAAAAGTTCTTTGCTACTGTTAAGGCATAATATATATATATATATATATATATATATATATATATATATATATATATAT
>NC_056524.1:147235490-147264878 GCF_019175285.1 Sceloporus undulatus | reverse complement strand
TGGAATTTTGAATCCATTGGTTCAGGTTCTAGCCTCTGGAACAGCAGAAAACAAGGTGGCCCCTTCTACATGGCACCCTTTCAAATATTTAAAGATATCTATCATGTTGCCCCTTGGAGACATCTCTTCTCCAAGCTAAATATAGCCAGCTATTGCAGCTATTCCTCATAAGGCTTGATTTCCAGGCTTTGGTCATCTCAGCTGCCCTTCTCTAGGCATTCCAATTTGTCAACATTGTACAGTGGTGCCTCGGGTTATGAAATTAATTCGTTCCGCCGCCGCTTTCGTAACCCGAAAAGCATTCGCAAGCCGAAATGCCATAGGCGCTAATGGGGAAAAGCCGCGATTTCGTGTGAAAAAGCGCCGAAAAGCACCAAAATTTTCTTCGTAACCCGAAATAACCTTCGTAACCCGGAACAGTTATTTCCTATGGGATTTTTTCGTATCCCGGAAATTTCGTAACGTGGGTATTTCATATCCCGAGGTACCACTGTACTTGAACTATGGTGACAAGACCTTTACACAACATTCCAGGTGAGCTCTGACCAAAGCAGAATAGAGTGAAATTACTAATTTCCTTGTTCCTCCTGCAAAGAACTGGATTGGTTATTTTGACTGCTGAACCACACTATTGATTCATGTTCATCTTGTGGTCTACTAAGTCTCCTAGGTCCTTTTTAGATGGACTGCTACCAAGCCAGGTGTCATCTACCTATATCTGGGCCTCTCATTTTTCATACTTAGATGTAGAACTTCAACATCTGGCTCTGGAACTTTCTTCCCAGAAAAGTTATATTAGCACCCTTCTTATTTTCTTTTTGCAGTCAAGCAAAGACTTTTCTGTGACAAGACTGGTCAAGCTTACTGACCAATACCCCTTCCTTTTGGTCCACATGGGAAACAATACTGCAAGACACAGCCTTCAGAACATCAGAAGGGATTATGAGGCTTTTAGTAGGAAGCTGAAAGAAAGGGATCCACAAGTTGTCATCTCGTCTGTTCTGCCAGTCGAAGGGCATAGTCCAGGAAGGGAGAGGAAAATAGCGGATGTGAACAACTGGCTTCGCAGATGGTGCCGCCGAGAACGATTTGGATTCTTCGATCATGGGCTGCGGTTCCATGAGGAGGGACTTCTTGCAACAGACGGGTTGCATCTCACGCCAGTTGGAAGAAATGTTTTTGCCAACAGTCTCAAGAATTTGATCAGGAGGGCTTTAAACTGAGTTTCGTGGGGGAGAGAGACCATATTAAGGAAGGCGAAAGGGCTGGAAAAAATAGTCAAACTGACGTAGAGGAAACAAGACAAATAGTGCAAGGACCCAACAGTGGGAGGCAAAAAAACTTGCACAGGCAGCAAGTAAAAGGGACCCATGGTCTGCAGTGTCTCTACACTAATGCACAGAACATGGGAAATAAGCTAGATAAACTCAAACACCCAGTACAACAAAGCAAATATGATATAATAGGCATCACTGAAACCTGGTGGGATGAGTCTCATGATTGGAATGTAGGAATAGAGGGGTATAACCTTTTTAAGAGAAATAGGCCAAACAGGAAGGACAAGGAATTGCACTATATGTCAGAGATATTTACACCAGTGAAGAGATCCAGGACATCAATATTGGCAGCCAGGTGGAGAGCATCTGGATAAAAATTAAAAGGGAGGGAAACATCAAGGATGTTATGATGGGAGTCTACTACAGAGCCCCTAGTCAGATGGAGGAACTGGATGATGCCTTTCTAGAACAGATGACTACACACTCAGAAAGGAGAGATGTAGTAGTGATGGATGACTTCAACTATCCTGATATTTGCTGGAATTCAAACTCAGCCAAATCCTCAAGGTCTAGCAAACTCCTCACTTGCCTCAAAGACAATTTCATTGTCCAAAAGGTGGAAGAGGCAACAAGGAGGTCAGCTATTTTAGGTCTGATTCTAACCAACAAGGATGACTTGGTTAATGGAGTGCAAGTGGTGGGATCATTAGGTGGAAGTGACCATGTTCTCCTGGAGTTTGTTATACAATGGAAAGGAGAAGCCAGACATAGTCAGACACAGATTCTAGACTTTAGGAGAGCAGATTTCAGTAAACCTAGGCACGTTACAGACTGCCCCTTTGAGGCGGCCTGTAGGCGCTGCTTTCCCCAGTGTATCGGGGCCTCAGCTGCAACAACGGCAGCCGCTGAGGCCCCGATCCGCCGCATTGCAGGCTGCGGGGAAGCGGCAAAAGGCCGCTTCCCCGCAGCCTGGAAAGGGATGTCCTTTGGGGCTTCAAGCTCCAAGGACACCCCGCGGTGGCGGGGAGGAGGAGAAAGGGGCCACTTGGCCCCTTTCTCCCTTGCGTCGCTTGGCGCAGCTGTCTGAAGGCTGCGCCCAGTGACACAAAGCAGGAAGGAGCTCCGAAGCGGAGCTCCTTCCGGGGTCGTGCAAAGGGCGCGATAGGCGCTGTGGCGTGGCCCCAGTACGTCACAACTGCGCCACCTTGTTTGGAGGCAGCGCAGTCGTGACGTATTGATGGTGGCGGCCGTGTGGAACGGCCGCCGCCATTTTGTGCATGCAGAGCGCCTACTAGGGTTAGGGGTGTGGAAGCACCTCCCCTTCCTAACCCTAGTACGCGCTCTGCGCGTACTATATTGCCCGTTTGTAACGGGCCTTAGAGAAGTATTGAGGGTGATCCCGTGGTCAGAAATACTAAAAGAGAAGGAGTTCAGGGTGGATGGGAGTTTCTGAAAAGGGAGATACTTAAGTCACAATTTCAAACAGTTCCAGTGAGAAAGAAAAATGGGAGGTGTATCAAGAAACAAGGATGGATGACTAAGGAACTTTTAAACGGAACATGTATAGGAAATGGAAAAAGGGGGAAATCACCATAGAGGAATTCAAAGAAATAGCAAGCATGGGTAGGGGTAAAGTCAGAAAAGCTAAAGCGCAGAATGAACTCAGGCTTGCTAGAGAGGTTAAAAACAATAAAAAGGGCTTTTTTTGGATATGCCCGCAGCAAAAGGAAGAAGAAGGAAATGGCAGGGCCACTACGTGGAGAAGATGGAAAAATGCTAATGGGGACAGAGAAAAGGTAGAATTACTCAACACCTTCTTTGCATCAGTGTTCTCAGAAAAGGCAAAGGGTGCTCAACCTGAGGATAATGGAGCAGAGGACAGAATAGGGAATTTCAGCACAGAATAAGTAGAGATAGTATAGGAATATCTTGTTAATCTAAATGAATTTAAGTCTCCAGAACCAGATGAACTACACCCAAGAGTATTAAAAGAACTGGCAAATGTAATATCGGAGCCATTGGCAATAATCTTTGAAAACTCTTGGAAAAAAAGAGAAGACCCAGCAGACTGGAGGAGGGAAAATGTTGTCCCCATCTTCAAAAAGGGGGAAAAAGAGGATCCCAACAATTATCGTCCAGTTATTAAACTTTTTTTTAATCATTGTAAGCCTTGCTAATATGGGGAAAAGGTGAGATAGAAATAAATATAACAATAATAACTTTGTATTTATACCTGTTGAAATTTATTTTGTTAGCTTTGGCCCACCTCTCCAATCTGTCAAGGTCATTTTCAATTCTGAGCCCTGTCTTCTGGGTTCTAAGTAATTAATAAAAAAATTAAACAATATGAGGCACATGACAGAACCTTGGTGCACCTCCACTAGTCACTTCTCTCCAAGCTAAACAGCAACCATTGGTAAGCACTCTCTGGATTCACTCTGTCAAACAGTTACAGATCCACTTAGCTGTAGCACTGTAGCACAATGATTCCCAGACTTTGGTCATGCAAGTGTTTGGATTTCAACTCCAAAAATTCCTAACTTGTAAGCCAAGATGGCTGAAGCTCCAAAACAGCTGGAGGACCAAATTTCACCACAATATTATGGGAGACCATGTCAAAAGCATCAATGAACTTGAGATATACTACATTCATAGCATTCCTCTGATCTACCAAATATGTAACTCTATTGAGAGAGAGAGAGAGAGAGAGAGAGAGAGAGAGAGAGAATTAGTTTTGCATGTAACTTCATGCTGGATCTTATGAATCACCGCATTCCTCTCTAGGGACTTCATCACATGAGGTTTGAAAAGCAGAACTAGAACAGGATAATAGCATCTGTGACTGCACCTTATCACACGATGCTGTGCCTGCACAATAGGTGGTATGTAGTCTATCCATTACTAGCACACTGCTTCTCATTGACAGACAAAACCAGTCATGCCTCCCAATCATGCTGCACATATAACAGGTTCCTGTGCTGTAGTTTCAATATGCAGGCAGTCTCACTGTGCAAGCAGGTGTTATTATGCTCTTTCCCTATCTTCCTTCGATCCCACTTCTCCCCCTTCCCTTGCTATTCTAAAGAAGGCTTTTTTGTTTTATTTTTTTCCAATTTCTTTGCCTCCATCTATCTATCAATCATCTATCTAACTATCTTTTTTTTTAACCTAATGGACTGCCATGATCGCACAACTGCTCTACAAGCAAAATAAATAAAAATATATAAAGACAGAAAGGCATGGAGGTGGGGCTAGGGAGGCCAGCGTGTAGAAGACAGAGGATAGGACAGAAGCAGCACCATGGCACTTTGGAACAATTGTGCAATAATGACTGCCCCAAACCTGGTATGTTTGCATTTAGTAGATTAACATGACTGCAGCACCTTGCAACCCTGATGTGATAAAGTCCTATTAGCACACAGACTATTTCACAATCTAGTTTATAACCTTTCATGGTATTGATGCCACGGTGTTTATTTTCTTTCTGTTAGCCTTCTTCACTGTCCAGCTTTCACAAACATACATAAAAATCAGAAATACTATGGCATGGATTTTGATTTTGGTATTTAATGACATGCCTTTACACTTGAGGATCTTATCTAGTTTCTTCATGGCTGCCTTTCCAAATCTTAATTGGTTTCTGATTTTCTGACTACAGTCTCCATTTTGGTTAATGAATAAACCATGCTAGTGGAAACTTTTAACTGTTTGTGGTCGACTTTAAAGTTATATAAACAATCTGTGGGCATAATTTTTGTCTTCTTAATATTCAACTATAGCCTTGGTTTTGGACTGTATTCCTTAAGTTTCATTGTAACAGAAATCTCAGCAGCCTGTGAACTAGTTTGCACCAATGCAGCAAACAAACTCCTCGATCTTTGCAGAGCAGAAACTGAGAGGGGACCAAAGTCAACTGTAAACACAAGTTTATTTGCCGGCAGGTCCAAAATGAATTACCATTTCAAAAGTTTGGGTCCCAGACTAAAGAAAATGGAGGGTCTTTATAGTGGTTTAAGCAAAAAGAACCTCTCTGATACATTCTATTGGCTGATACAAAGTTTAAACATATAGGTTGTCTTACAAATGAGAAAAGAGATACATGCATATATTAAAATATCATATAAGCACATTTGGCCTTATCACCTGTGTTATTCTCTCTTCCAAGAATGTTATTCTGGTTATTATGGCTATCAAAAGAGTAGCCAACACCAAATGATTTTTCCCAAAATGTTATTCTGCCTCTAAACAGAATGTGCCTGTTTCTACTTCACATCCTATTCAGCATTTTACTTCAGAAGGCCTCAACTCAAAAATCTTACTTTTATGTGACCACTGTGCCTCCATTTTCTACAAATCTATTGTGGCTATATTTTTTACCATTACATCATCAGTATTCATTCCAAGTCTTTGCTGTTTTCTTTCCATTAATATGGTATCACTTGCATATCCTAGAGTCCCTATAATGGTAGAAGGGTGGGATATAAGTAAATAAAAAATAAAATAGTAATAACAATCACAAACAAATAATCACAAATAATCATGATAATCCTAGATTTTCATGCCTCCTAGCTCTGAGTCTAATGACATTATCACACCAGACCCTTTCTTGCTGCAGTCATGCTTCTGATAATAAAATAATAATAAAATGGGAACACACCACTTTCTGGGCAGCCATCACCTGCACCTCTCTCTTTTGTGCAGTTGGGGATGCTGCCCACATTGCGCTCTCATCTCCTTTAACCTTGCCTGCCTCTCTTATGCCCTACCCAGCATGCCTGTAGGTATTTTTTAATTTTTAATTTTTCAACTTTTTCCACTCAGTTTTGGAGATCTGCAACTGCAATTTAAGCTTTTAAAAGTTTTTTAAAACTGCAGTTGAGGCTGCAGAGCTGCAGAACTTTGGAACTGTGTGAAAAACTGGGAGAAAAAAAGGAAAAGAAAAAGAATAGTGAGAGGGAGAAGATTGAGAAACTGGAGCGTGTCCAAAGGAGGGCGGCTAAAATGGTGAAAGGTCTGGAAACCATCTCCTATGAGGAACGACTCAGGGAGCTGGGGATGTTTAGCCTGGAGAAGAGAAGGTTAAGAGGTGATATGATAGCCCTCTTTAAATACCTGAAGGGATGTCATATTGAGCAGTATTATCACATTGAGCTTGTTTTCTGCTGCTCCAGAGAACAGGACCCGGAGCAATGGATGCAAGCTACTGGAAAAGAGATTCCACCTCAACATTAGGAGGAACTTCCTGACAGTGAGGGCTGTTCGACAGTGGAACAAACTTCCTCGGAATGTAGTGGAGTCTCCTTCCCTGGAGGTCTTCAAACAAAGGCTGGATGGCCATCTGTCAGGGATGCATTGATTTGGATTTCCTACATGGCAGGGGGTTGGGCTGGATGGCCCTTGCGGTCTCTTCCAACTCTATGATTCTATGAACTGCCCCAGGAATGACTTTTCACACCAGGTCATTCATGTGTTTCCCTCATGAATGAAAAGGGTTGGCTGGGGACAGGGCAGCTACAAGTGGGAGGTGGCATCATGCAATCAGAATGACACCAAAGCCTTCTCAGTGAAATTGTGGTTTAAAAGCCATGTGAAGCAATCTCCTAATTCTGCTTTCTGTATTATATATTCCGTTTATAAACTAAAGAGATGAAGTGATAAAATGTCTGATCCCCTTCCCATTGGGAAACCATTATAATTCTCAACATTGTTGTCTGACAGTGGCCTCTTGTTCCCAGTGTAGGTTATACATCAGAACAAATAGGTGTTGTGGCATTCCCGTTTCTCCTCCTCCCCCTCCTTCTTTTTGCGTACCTTCAAGTTATTTCCAACTTATCTCAACTGTATGGTGAACCTATCATTGGGTTTTCTTGGCAAGATTTTTTCAGAAGGGTTTTGCCTTCCTGTAAGGCTGAGAGAGTGTGACTTGCCAGGATGATCAGCCATGGGTTTCAATGGGTGAGTGAGGATTCCAGCCCTGGTCCCCACCATGCTGGCTCTACTCTTGGGGGGAAATGACGAACTCTGCACTTTTTACCTTTTAAAAATAAAATTCAAAGATCTGTTTGGACTGCAGGTTCAACAGACCTGATACCCTCAAGATGTCCTGAACAGCATCTCCCATAATTCTGGCAGAGAGTTCATAGACAAGGCTGTTCTAGTTTGTTTCAAAAGGTAAGTTTTCTGGTTGCAGATTTTGATCTAGCGAGCCACATTTGTAACTGAATAAACAGTATTATTCTCTGAAAATATTTGTTTTTGTAATATACGTTAGGTTTTTCTAAAGAAACAAATTTGAAAGCAACCTAGGCTGGCATTAGGAATGGGTGAGGATTTTTCACTTTATTTTTTTTAAAAAAAAATAAGAGCTTCTCAGTATTTGCAACTTTTTTCACAAACAAGATGGGAAAGAATTACAGACTGAAAAAAATCCAGTATGTGAGAAAGTGAAACTTACATATAATCCTTTCATTTCATTTCATTTTTTTTTATTTTTTTTATTGTCAATAGTCCAACCAGGGAGAGAATTTTCAATCCCTTTATACCCAACATTTCTATGGTGCTGAACTGCAGTTGGTTGTTGTGAACTGCCCTTGAGTTGACCATGACTAATGGCAACCCTGTGGGTGAGACATCTCGAAGACCATCTATCCTCCACTGCTCTGCTCAGGTCCTCTAAATTAAGTCCTGTGACCTCCCTAATTGAGGAGATTATCACATTCATTTAAAAGTGACTCATTCTAGACAGGATAAAGTCACATTTAAATTTAAAAGTGGATATTATTGCACTCAGCTGTGGCTAGGCAAGGGCAACCTGTCTGCAGCCCAGGCTCCAGCTGGGCTTATCCAGTGGCTTTTAAAAAATAGGAGCTTGTTGGGGTCTGGGCTGCAGAGACATTGATAATACTCACTTTTAAAATTAAATGTGACTTTATCCCGTTGGGGATAAGTTGCTTTAAAATAAATGCAATAACCTCCTGAGTCTATCCATTTGGCATACAGTCTTCCTCTCTTTCTGCTGCTTTCTGTCTTCCCTAGCATAGTGAGTCATGCCTTCTCATGATGTGGCCAAAGTATGACAGTCTCAGTTTTGTCATCTTGGCTTCCAGGAAAAAACTCAAGCTTGGTCTGTTTTAGGAACCATTTGTTTGTCCTTCTGGCCATCCATGGTATCCTCAGCACTCTTTTCCAGCACCACATCTCAAATGAGCTGATTTTTTCCCCATCAGCTTTCTCCGCTGTCCAGCTTTTATATCCATACAGGTTTTGGGGAATACAATGTTTTGGATGATTCTAACTTTACTGTTCATTGTATATCTTTGCACTTTAGGATCTTGTCTAATTCTTTCATGGCTGCCCTTCCCATTCCTGGTCTTCTTCCAATTTCTTGGCTGCAGTCTCCATTCTGATCAGTGTTTGATCCAAGGTACTCTTTAACTATTTTAATTTCTTCATTGTCTAGGCTGAATTTGTGAACTTCTATGGTCTTTAGTTTTGTTTTCTTTATGTTCAATATTAAGCCTTTCTTTGCACTTTTGCTTTGATCTTCCTTAGCAATTGTTCCAAATGTGTAATGTTTTCCACTGGTAGTATGGTGTCATCCATATATCTTGGACTGTTGATGTTTCTTCCTCCGCTCTTTCCTCCTCCTTCTGAGTCTAAACGTGCTCTTTGTATGATATTTTCCGCATATTTTCTGTTAGGAAGAAAACCATTGATTGTTTATGATTAGTGAATCACTAGAAATTGAGAAAACCCAATGGCTAAATTAGTTGTTAAGTTGCTACTTAAATAGATTCAGATTTTGACTGCAGGCAAAGTATAACTCTTCACTTGGGAAAGAGACTGAAGTCTACGAAAGCTCATGCTGTCAGTTTCTTTCTTTTAGTTAGTCTCAAAGGTGCTACAAGATCTCTCTACTTACTGATTCTACAGGCTAACACGGCTATATCTTTGAATTCTAAACTATAGAAGTTACTTTTAAATAGTATTGTCTCCTATTATTAAGTTGAAAGAGTAATTCATTTTTCTTACTTATTAAATTGTGAAACAGGAACTTGTGTTGCTTGGCATGCTACTTGCTACTTTTTATTATTTTATGTTGCTTTTTGATTGATGAAAATAGCATACGGCATTATACATTCTTGTCACTATGCTTCTATAGAGCATAAGGTTGAAAATAACAAGAAAATCTTATTAGTTGTATGTCATTGCATCATAACTGTATATATATAAAAAAATAATTCCTTACCAATAACTGCATTACTTGCTACTGTTTGCATCTCAGTGCTAATTTCTGGGAAAGCAGCCTGGCATATTTCCAAGCCAATACAACACAAACCATAGTGAATTTACTTATCGCCTAGCTGGTATCAAAATTCACACCTCTTGTGTTGTTAATCTCCTTGAAGCCATGTTGCACTGGTCATTGGGATGCTATTTCACTTTAGTTAAATGTTGCCTGCTATCTTGAGATTTCAAACTAATTTTTAACTAAACTGATTCATTTTCAAGGCTATATATGGTTTTCTGGCATATATAGGCATATAGAAGGCCAGTAATGGGAAGTCTATGACCCTACAACTGTTCCTGGCTACAAATCTCATCATGTCTTATTCATGTCTGGATGGGGTTGATGGAGGCTGGAGTCCAAGAACAGTAGGAGGGCAATGACTCCACTGTGGAAGCCAAGGGATGAAAGGATAAGAAGTGTCTAGAGGTAGATTTGTCTCTAAAGGAACAGAGTGTGGTCAGTACACATACAACGTATAATGGAACCACTGCTACTTTTTTAAAGGATAGGAAGAATGTTACAAACATTTGGAAAATAGATGAAAACATTCTCAAATGTTGAGAGGTCCTGATTAGAAGAATCCTGGACTGATGAAATTTGGAACTTGGTCTATGCAAAAGTTTTCTTTTCTGCACCAGAAATTTGTTTCCTATGCAGAAAATGTTGTAGTTTTTTTTTCCCCATGCAAAATTCACATGTGGTTGTTTTGTACAGAAAACAGCATTCTCTGCACAGGAAAGAACATGTTCTGTGTAGTGAGAAAAAATTATTAAAATTAGTCACAGCTTCCTTCAAGAAGAAAATTAACAAAGAAAATCACATCCCTATATGTTTGTAGGCAAAGAAGTATAACATTTTGAATTCCACCTCCACAAATTATGAGCTGGGTTAAAGAATGGAATGTGACAGAAAGAATTGCCACTCTTCCCACCCATCATAGTAATATAAGTTTCTGGCATAGTTTTCCTTCCTTTCCTTTCTTATTCTCTAGGCATGGTTCATTTGACATAACAGAAACACTAAAAATAGTCTGGACCACATATTTTGCTTCACTCCTAACACAGATCTCAGTGCTAGACGTAAAAAAGAAATATGACTAGAGAAAGATTCTATGCATATATGCACACTTACATACACATACCACAAAATCCAATGCTGAGACAATAGACTTGAGAGCAAGTGTAAAATGTAGTCATGCCAGCATCACCAGATGGGAATAACAATCTGTACACTGTGAAAACTTGGCAAATCTTTAGTGACATGGGGACAGAAGTTGTACTTGGCTTTGTGGAATGTGCTGGGATTTGTTCAAAAGAGAGTCTTATCATCCACAGAGAAACATACAGGATAGTCTGAGAAAATATACAGGACTGTGAACGAGCTCCTGATTTGATTTGGATTCTGATATGGGCCCAATTTGGTCTAGAACTTAGATCAGTCAGGACCCATTTCAATCTGGACTCCAAATCTGGAATGACATTTACAATATTGTATTGCCAGTCCTTCTCCTCATGACTTAAACTAGGAAACTGAAAATGAGTATAACCTCCCCCCCCCCTCCGAGTAAACATACCAACAATCTGGAGAAATGGCAGCTCCTAAAGAGGGGGTTAAATCTATCCAATTTTGGACAGGTAACTCAGAGATTATTTTGCAGAATGTTCCATTTTGCAGAAAACAAAATCAGTTTCTAAAAGCTGTTCTTTATTGCTCATTTTATGACAATTCATTTAACATGGGTTGTATAATAATAATAATAATTATTATTATTATTATTATTATTATTAATATACCAATTCTCTACAAAATGCAATATACAATCCGAACTCTCAACCCCCACCTTAAAATACAATTAAACAATGTAGAATTTAAAACTTAAAACATACTTTAAAACAATACAATAATTGTGGTGAAGTTAGAGGTCAGCAATTAGATTTTCTTTCTGATAGCCGGAGAATTATTCAGGAAAGGACTGCCGGAAGAGATCCATCTTTATAACTTTTTAAAAGTTATTTAGTGTGGTAATGTGATGGATCTCATCTGGCAGGCCATTCCACAATCTGGGAGCAATAACTGAGAAGGTCCTCTGGGAGGTAATAACCAACACCTTGTACTGGGCCCAGAAACTGATGGGCAGCCAGTGGAGTGATCTTAAGATCGGTATTATATGGTCTCTTCTGGATGTACCAGAGACCAATCTGGCTGCCATGTTCTGAACTAATTGAAGTTTCCGGATCAAGCATGAGGGTAGCCCCATGTAGAGTGCATTGCAGAAATTAAGGCGTGAGGTTACCAGCGCATGTACTACAGTTTCAAGGTCCCTGACTTCCAGGGAAGGGCGCAGCTGGCATATCAGCCAAAGCTGATAACAGGCACTCCTGACCGTCGCATTCACCTGATTTGTCATGTGAAGTGACAAATCTAGGAGCACCCCCAGACTGAAAATACAGTCCTTTGAGGAGAGTGTGACCCCTTCTAGGACTGGAGGTTATATCCCAATACCTGGGTTTGGAGCCAATTCTGTAAGCACCTCCGATTTGTCTGGATTCAGCTTCAATTTGTTTTCCCTCATCCAATCCATTACTGTCTTAAGACAGTCATTGAGAGGCGAGAAGCCATCTGAAGTCAAAGGTAAAGACCGAGAAATGGAGAAGTATATCTGGGTGTCATCAGCGTACTGATAACACCCCGCCCCATGCCTTGCATTGTCCCCCCACAATATACATCATCATAGAATCATAGATTTGGAAGAGACATGCAGGAAATCTAAATCAAAGCATCCCCGACAGATGGCCATCCAGCCTCTGTTTAAAGACCTCTAAGGAAGGAGACTCCACTACACTCCAAGAGAGTGTGTTCCACTGTCAAACAGCCCTTACTCTCAGGGATTTCCCCCTAATGTTGAGGTGAAATCTCTTTTCCTGGAGCTTGCATCCATTGCTCCATGTCCTGTTCTCCTCAATATGATATCCCTTCAAGTATTTAAACAGGGCTATCATATCACCTCTTAACCTTCTTTTCTCCAGGCTAAACATCCCCAGCTCCCTAAGTTGTTCCTCACCATTTTGATTGCACTCCTTTGGACACGCTCCAGTTTTCCAACATCCTTTTTGAGTTGTGGTGCGCAGAACTGGACACGATATTCCAGGTGGGGCCTGACCAGAGCAGAATAGAGGGGCACTATTACTTCTCTTGATCTAGACACTATACTTCTATTCATTCAGCCTAAAATCGCATTGGCCTTGTTAGCTGCCACATTGCACTGATGACTCATGTTCAATTTGTGGTCTACTTGGACTCTCAGATCCCTTTCCCATGTAGTCTCGTTCAGCCAGGTGTCACCCATCCTATATCTGTTCATTTCATTTTTCCGCCCTAAGTGAAGTACCTTACATTTCTCTGTGTTGAAATTCATTTTGTTAGCTTTGGCCCAGATTTCTAATCTATTAAGCTCATTTTCAAGTTTGATTCTGTCCTCAGAGGTATTAGCTACTCCTCCTAATTTGGTATCATCTGCAAATTTGATAAGTATGTCCCCAATTCTGTCAACCAAGTCATTGATAAAGATGTTGAATAGCACTGGGCCCAGGACAGAACCCTATGGAACCCCACTGGTCACTTCTCTCCAGGATGAAAAGGAACCATTGTTGAGCACCCTTTGGGTTCGGCCCGTCAACCAATTACAAATCCATGTAACAGTTACGTTATCTAGCCCACATTTCACTGCGCCTTGAACATGAAAATAACATCATGAAACAAACTCATTTATGTTAGGCCAGCCTTCCTCCCCCATTTAGCCTATCCACAAAGCACTTTTTTCAGTCCAGCCAAGGAGTTATTCAGACAGTGAAAATAATCCAGGTACAATCTGAGTTGAAGTTTTGCATTGTGAATCCATCAAATTATGTTGGGAGAGGAAGGGATGACTGCCAAAAAGCTCCTATGATAATCAATGTCAGATATTTTTTTCTTGGCTGTGCGAATAATTGACGTGAATAAACCTGGGATAAAACAGGATAAAACTCTGCATGCCTTGAACATGCTTTGAATATATTTGCATCACTCATTCCATCAGTGAGTCTACCTTTATTCAAGAACTGACATCTGAACTTGCATAGATTTGCATAGATGTATGTGAATAACAAATTTGGAACATGTGAGTGAGGTTATTGGCATAGTCATGCTACAAAAAAAAACAATGAATGACTCCCAAATCTGTTGACAAGGGTGTTTGCACTCTTCCTCCTTTCAGCTCAGCTTTGCTTGCCCTTGATGCTTGGGTCCTCTGCCTTGCTTTCTCTCCTCACTTTTTCATGTTCCTTTCCTGGCCAAATTCTTCTGTTCTTGCTTATAGGGTTTACTTACACCATTTCTTGTACTGCTTTAACTCAGCCTTCCAATCTCTTAGCCAACTAAAGCATAATAGATTTTTCCTAAGTTTCTAGTTATCATTGTATCTGGGGTTCCCGACAACATTTCATTTTTCTGAACTACATTTTGTATCTCTTATGACTGAACTACCTCAGAAGAAAAAAGCAACTGTTCAAAAATTGAGGACAAAACACAGAATATCTTCTCATGAACAAAACTAAAGCCCTGCAATAGAGATGACTTTCTGGGGTGTAGTACCTCGCTTGTAAAATTTCTTCCTGGGGATGCACACTTATTTTCTTAATGGCCTGTTACAATCATCCACCACACCAACAAGATGAGCGATGTGCCATCTGAGCTGACCTATAGAACAACACCTTCTCTAGAAAGCAATGCAATATTAGTGGAAGTAAATTAGCAGGGGAAATTTTTGCTATTGTTGTTTTTCTTCTTTCTCCCAGTTATCACTATTTTTTCTTGCATTCATCATCTCCCTCCCATGTCTCATGGAGTTTGGTCATGCTGATTCAATATGCCGATTCATGCTACATTGGTGCAGTTCTCCATTTAGTAGCCATTAGGACAAGAGTGGGCAAAGTATGACTCAGGGCTATTTTGTCCCCAGATGTCCTCTGATGCACTCTAGGGGTCATTCCATAGTTTGGAGCCAACAGACCATTTTAGGCCCAAGGAAGTCCTTTAAAAAAACCCCAATACAGTTACTTCCAGGTCAGTTCATATTATAAAAAGAGTTTTTCCTGCGCCTAAAATATCCCCCAAGTGAAAATGGCCTCTAGAGACCATTCAGGGGTATATGGGGGCAAAACATTTTTTAAAAATGTTTCATGGGGTGTGTAGCCCTGCCCATCCATGCATTGCATAGTCTGCATTCTTTTAGAAACTGCCCAGTTTAGAAGTTCTGATCTTTGTCAGCCTCTCTGCAATATACACATGCGTGTGCGTGTGTGCGCACGCGCGCACACACACACATGTGTCCCAGGCCTATTCATAGTATTCTAGCCTCATTTGATTGCATCTTTCATTGTGATAGCCACAAAGGACAAGAAGGTGTATCTTTCTAAGAAATAAAAAGTAAAGCCTGTTTTACATTTCTTTCATGAAGTGAGTCTAAACTTCAGCTGTACGGCAAGGAAACCTGTCCCTGATATTGGTACACAGCATCTCTTCTCACCCACACTTGTCAGAAATACAGAGAGAAATTAATCTTCAAACATAGGAAACAATGAAAAGAACTGAGAGAGAAATTATGTTTCTCTCCTCCGGCAAAGGGGAAGAATAGGGTGGGTGGGTACTAGATGAGGATATGGGCTGGGGGTGGGGAGGAAGGACAGTTTCTTTGTTTTATTGATTTAAAATACACAGTCTCTCTCACACACACACATCCCAGAGGCGCCTAAAAGCACAGGGCAATGATTAATGTCCCCTCAGAAAAAGAAATTATATAGAATAAATTAAACTACTGTGGCAGCAAATTGAAAAATAAGGATGTAAATGAGGTTTGAATACTTAATATCTGAGAAGGGGAAGCTAGTCAGGGGCATGAAAAGAATGAGCAGATTTTGTCAGGGACAGTATATACTTGTTTCTGTATAGGGGAGCAGATCTGGTGCGGGGAAGGGAGTCTCAACATCTTTCCCTGCCCAGCTAACTTCTCTACCCAGGACAGAAGCATTGTGTGTGCATACATGTGACTTTTCTACAAAATGACCTAAGCAGGGGAATGTGCCTTTTGCCTCTGTTCTTATGTTCAGCCATTGGTAAACTGCATTTAACCTCATTAAATTTTCATCTACATCTTCTATAACTGTTCTTAAACTCTTTGCTGTCATAGCAAACATCTCCAAGAAGGAAAGAGTTTTGTCATTACAGATTGCCTGCACATCTCACTTTGTTGCCTTCATATCTATTTGAAAAAAGAATGGCAGGACCAGGACTACACCCACCAGCTCTCTCGATCACAATGAATGAGATTTTTATTTTCTGCTACAGAAAATTGCTGCTGGCATTGCATTTGGTTGCCTGCCCTCCACAACTGACCTGTGCTAGCCAACAGGAAACAAGGTTCACATTCATCCTCCTGTGATCTGCACTGACAGGAAGTGCACGAAGAAGAGAGTGTGGAGTTAGGCAATGGAGTGCATGTGGGAACGCAGTCACAATGCATTTGATATGCATTTAAACTGTCAGTTAGTTAGGCAGATGGCATTCTTTTGGATGCACTCTCTCTATGGCCTAGGCTGGTTATTGTGCAAAACATGTTATGAAAATGCCAATTAAAAATTAAACACAATAATTTCTCACTTAATACTGAAATGTTTTTTCCTCCAAGAAGTTATCCTCTCTGAATTTTGTTGGCAAATATTCTTTGGATACCTTGCAGATATGTGAATATTCTCAATAGTTTATATTCCGCATCAGCAGTTGAGATTATTAAATCGTAATAGGGACAGAAGTGAAATCTGGTGTGAATTTCAATGGCAACCTACTAAATTTTCATTTCTATAGTTTTCCTAAATCTATAAATTTATACTGACATTCTCAGTATAAAAGCTGAATATATTTTTTAAAGTTGTTCACAAAAATGGATACATCTGAAACAGTGTGTACCAAGGTTTCTCAACCATGGTTTTCTGGAACCCTAGGTTACCACAAGAAGTTGCTAGGGCTTCGACAGTACACTGAGATGGCAACCTTCTCTTTTTTTTTTTCAAGCTGTAGATTCTTTTTTTTTAACGAAGAGGTTCCCTGAGACCTGGAAATTATTTCTTTTTTTAAATTTTATTTTTATTACACAAAAATATGATATATACAATATACAAATATGGATACTGAACAAATACAAACATAATACACAACAACGCATGGATACATTAAACATACATGCTTATTCATTACCGTTTAAAATTCTCTTCAAGTACTTCCAGCAACCATTACTTAGCTATCTTAACATATACTATATTCCACCACATCCAGCTTGAATTTCTTAGCTTTTGTTATCCTGTTTATCTATCCTAGGATAGAAGCCGAGTATAACTCAATTCCAGTTGGAATCTCCCAGAGTAATAAGGGCCTATAGTCTAGCTTCTTCTAGAACAATCAATATATTGAGACGCCATTCCATATCTATGATATCTTAAGCCCACAATATAAATCCAAACATTTCCATCTCTTATTTACTATGTTCATATCTTTGTTCCTCAAGCTCTCTGTCATCATATCCATTTCCTTAGCTTCTCTCAATTTAACTAGCCAAACATCTTCATCAGGGATTTCTTTCAATGGTATATCTACCTGAAGAATGATTAGCATTAATCTATATATATTCCTCCAAAACTTTCTGGCCATCTCACAATCCCACCAAAGGTGAAAAAAGGAACCTTCCTGCTTCCCGCATTTCCAGCAAGCATTGCTTGCAGTTTACTTACCTGGCAGGGGAGACACCATGATCACGAGACCTGGAAATTATTTCAAGGGTTCCTACAGGATTAAAAAAAAATTGAGAAAGCTTGGTTTAAACAAAACATATTTGAAAAATTCATGCATAAAAACACTATTCAGTGGAAGAATATTTTGAGAAAAAGTGCATATTTGAAAAAGTATGCACAAAATTGCATACAAAAATGCATATATTTTTATGAACAGACACAAAACACATACATATTTTATATAGACAAAAATGAAAATATTGGCATAATTTGACAATATTTGTAGGTGACATTCAGTAGCAGTAAATATCTGGCTGTACTGTACATATAGCAGCCAGCATTTGAAAGCAGATAACCTGAAGAAGATATCTGAAAGGGACTCAGGAATTAGGAATATCTGGGGAAATCACTATGTTTAGCTAAATTTTCTGGAAGCACATGGCCTACAGTGGCAGGTTAAACCAGAGAGACTTATATATTTTGATTTTTTTTCCATTTTAGGACTTAAAAATTTGTTCATGCATAAAACATTGTTTTTGGTGCAAACCCTAATATTTTTGACAATAAAATATTTTACTTTGCATAAACTGTAATTGTTTTTCTGCAAAAACCCCAAGAAAGAACTCAAGGCATCTTTTTCAAGAAGTCTCTCAACATGGTGAGACACTTTCCCATCAACAATGAGAATATTTAAAATAAAATACCCTCATATATTACCATGCTTAGTCCCTTTTAAACCATTTGAAATAACCTATACCTTTAGGTTTGTAGCCTGCATTGTCTCACACAATTCACTCTTTATAGAAAGAATGAAAGAGGAAAAAGAGAATTAAACATGATATGGCCAATACCCAAATGACACGTTTGAGTATCTGAAGGTGCCTGAAGCTGATTCCATGTTCGAATCTTTGAGCCATCAACAGCTCCCAGCTCATGGACCACACAGGCAGAAAATCTTTCCCTGGCATTTCACCATTTTAGGGTGAAGGTTTCCTGCTCCTGCTCAGTCCATGGGCTGTGACTTCTCTTAGCACAGGCGAAGCACTATTGTTATATAATTAATTAGAAACTGGGTGAAAACAGGTTCTGCAGAGTATGTACTCTCACAATATTTTCCAACATCACCAAGATCACCCAACAATATTTGTTTCAAACCTGCAAAAATTATTTCCAGGTTCATTAAATGCTTCCCAATTTAGCCCATTTAGCCTATTTTATGGCTCCTTGTTGATAATGGCTGGGGGTTAGTATCTTATGAGTTGAAATATAATTACTTTTAATTTTATCAGCAGTCCATAGTTTCCAAGTCAAGGGAAGTAATAGTCCAGGTATATTCTGTGCTGGTCAGGCCTCATCTGGGGTACTGTGTTAGTTCTGGTTGCCTCATTTTAATAAGGATATAGAAAAGTTGTAGTGAGTTCAAAGAAGAGCAACTAGGATTATAAGAGGTATGGAGAACAAAACATTTGAGCAAAGGTTGAAGGAGCTGGGCATGCTCAGCCTGGTGAAAAGAAGATTTAGGGTGAAATGATTGCATTCTTCAAATACCTCAAGGGCTGCCACATAGAGAAAGGTGCAGGCTTGTTCTCTGCTGCCTCATAGGGTAGAACTGGGTCTAATGATTTTAAATTACAGGAGGGTAGGTTTTGATTGAACATTAAAAGGAATTTATTCTCAGTGAGAGTAATTTGGCAATGGAATTAATGGCCTAGAGAGCAGTGAGGGCTCTTTTTCTGGATGTCTTCAAAAAGACTGGACAGCTATCTGTTGGAGATACTCTAGCCGGAGACCCTGTATCAAGAAGGGGATTGGACCTGCAGGCCCATAGCACCCCTTCCAACTCTATGATTTTATTATTCTAGTCATGTATTTCTGCATGCCAGCTACGAAATAGAGTAAAAAAAAGTGCAGTTCGTACAGTCCTCTGGAGAAGGTTTGGTCCTCTTAAAGCTTATCAGGTATTTTTGGCTAAGAAAATCAACAGTAGTAGACAACCTTCCCAAGAAGTCTGTGAACATCTAGAAGGCAATTCCATGATCACAAAGAGTTAACATGGGTTTCAGAGAAACAAGTCATGCCAGACTAATATTATCTCTTTCTTTGATAAAATTACCAGCTTGGTAGATGAAGGGAATGCTATGGATATAGTATATCTTGATTTCAGTAAGGCCCTTGACGAAGTTTCCCATGACATTCTTGCAAACAAGCTAGTGAAATGTGGGCTAGACAAGGTAACTGTTACATAGATTTGTAATTGGTTGAGTGGCTGAACGCAAAGGATGTTCAACAATGGCTTATTTTCATCCTGGAGAGAAGTGACCAGTTGAGTCCCACAGGGTTCTGTCCTGGGTCCAGTGCTATTCAAATCTTTATCAATGACGTGGATGACAGAATTGGGGACATACTTATCAAATTTGCAGATGACACCAAATTAGGAGGAATCCAGAGGACAGGATCAAAATTCAAAATGACCTGAATAGACTAGAAAGTTGGGCCAAAGCTAACAAAATGAAATTCAACATGGAGAAATGTAAGGTACTGCACTTAGGGCAGAAAAATGGAATGCACAGATATAGGATGGGGGACACCTGGCTGAACGAGACTACATGTGAAAGGGATCTGGGAGTCCAAGTAGACCACAAACTGAACATGAGTCAACAGTGTGATGTGGCAGCTAAAAAGGCCAATGTAGTTTTAGTCTGCATGTGTCTAGATCAAGAGAAGTAATAGTGCCACTGTATTCTGCTCTGGTCAGGCCCCACCTGGAATATTGTGTCCAGTTCTGGGCACCACAATTCAAAAAGGATGTTGAGAAACTGGAGCATGTCCAAAAGAGGGTGACTAAAATGGTGAAGGGTCTGGAAACCATGTCCTATGAGGAACGAATTAGGGAGCTGGGGATGTTTAGCCTGGAGAAGAGAAGGTTAAGAGGTGATATGTTAGCCCTGTTTAAATATGTGAAGGGATGTCATATTGAGGAGGGAACAAGTTTGTTTTCTGCTGCTCCAGAGAACAGGACCCAGAACAATGGATGCTACAGGAAAAGAGATTCCAGCTCAACATTAGGAGGAACTTCCTGACAGTAAGGGCTGTTTGAAAGTGGGACGCACTCCCTTGGAGTGTAGTGGAGTCTCCTTCCTTGGAGGTCTTTAAACAGAGGCTGGATGGCCATCTGTCGGGGATGCTTTGATTGAGAGTTCCTGCATGGCTGGAGGTTGGACTGGATGGCTCTTGTAGTCTCTTCCAACTCTACGATTTTATGATTCTATGATAAGAAAGAGAGCAATACTAAGCAGGGCAGGAGTGGGAATAGAGCTGCACAGCAGAAATTTGCTCGTTCTCAAATCCTTCCTTCTCCAGGTCAAGAGTTGTTGAGCAGAATGGAACTCTCTAGCTTCATCATGTCCATCAGAAGTGAGATTTTAACAGCAGCAAGAAAAGTTTTTTATTATTATTATTATTATTATTATTATTCAGTCATAGTAGTCCAACTATGGCATGCCCTTCCCAATTTAGCAAATATTTTTTAAAAAATTCCTTTAAAACAATTACACATTTAAATAGTTTAAACTCTTTGTCAGTTATGTTTTTATCTGTGTTTGTTTTAGGGTCATTGTATTTTATTTCTTAACTTCTGTAAACTGTACTGATATCTTCATGTTAAATGAATATATATAATCCTTAAATAAATGAATAAATAGTGCAACCAGTTCCATATACAGCAGCTTCTGACAGCCTGGCTGAGGAAAGCACACATACCTCAAGGTCATAAACACCCTGTTGGTGGGCTATCAGTCCTACCAGCCACTTTCAAGAATTTCCAACTCCTTTTGATCATGAGAGGATTGGTACTGAGGGCAGAGACACCATTTTACAGACCCCCTGTCTCTCAGAGAAGTAAGCAAAGGATACAAATGGATGAGGAGGCGAGGAAGATGAGGAGGCGAGGAGGAGAAGGAGGCCCCATGTGATACCTGGTGTGGTAGCCTTGAATGGAAGATGGGGCAATACTTGCAATGCATGCATTATGTGTTTCCCTTAAAGAAAACAGAAGGGCCTAAATACTCTAATGGCACCAGATCCTGTCTGATCCTTGACACTGAGCAGTGTCAGCCCTTGTCAATAATTGGATGGGAGACTGCCAATGAACCCCAGGTGCTATAGGAAATTTTCCAGAGGAAGAAAATGGCAAAACGACCTCTGAGTATTTCTTACCTAAGAAAACCCTATGAATTTACCCTAAATAGACTTGAAGGCAAATACAGACACACACAGAAATCAAAAGAGAGAGAGAGAGAGATTGAGTGAGTGAGAGTGAGCCTGACTGAGCTGGAATTTGAGTTGCTCCGATTATGTCTTTTGCATAACTTCCTAGTTTAGTCAAATGGCAAGTACATTTTGTGACTGCTTTCAAAAGTAGTTGACTGCGAATCTGGGTTCATTTGATAAATTGTCTTAAAATTGTTCTGTTTTATGTTGTTGAATAAATAATCCATTTAGAACTAGAGTGCTCAATCAGACAAGGGCTATTTGGTCCAAACTCTGCCAGCACAGGACTACACAGCTAAAGCAGACCCAAGAGGTGGCTATCCAGCCTCTTTTAAAAAAAGAATCTGAAGGAGATTCCACCACTCTCTCACTCTCATTATTTTGTCCAAGAGCAGAGTAAGCACAGATTTACATCCCTAATAAACATGTCTGATTTAGAAAGTGGGACCTTGATCTTCTCTGTCACCATAAAGTTTCTGCCTTATGGAGCTAGTGGTGAAGGATCTCACTCGGCATATTGTGTTAGAATGAGCAGGAGTAGAGACCAGTGGAAAAGCTCCAAGGGCCTTTTGCTTCTGTCTTTATTTCCACAGGGGTCACCAGAAACCAGGCTCCATTTGGAGAGATGAGGCAGGCAAAGCTGGTTGAAACAGGAGACAACAAATAGCCATTGTGGTTTGAGCCATAGTCTGTGCTGCTGCTGATGACTAAGGGACTGTCTGTGAACGGGAAGCCCCTACATGCACCTGGATAAATGGAGCAAGGGGAAGAAAGCAGCAGGTTACAGGAATGAGAAAGGAAATAATAGAACAATGACATGCAAGGAATCAGATCCTCCATAAATCTGGCCTGCCTAACTGGCTCCATGCCAAGTGACAACAGCTGAAAGTCTGGCCCTTTGGGCAGTTTAACAAACAAAGGCAAACCATAAGGCAGAAGGAGAGGGGAGGAAATGTCCCAAAGAGAGCATTTGGGGTTGGCTGGGGCGGGGCAGTAATTGCACAAAGCTCCTTTCCTCTGACCTTTCATCCACCATGACTGTTTAACCTCAGGCACAGCTATTAGCTTGACCCAAGGGGAAATTCATATTTCCCAATTTTCCAGAAAGCTGCTAGCACCACTTTCCATCTGGCTGGGTGGGGAGAGGGGCTATCCCCCCCACATACACACAATTGTATACAATGTTTTTTATCTTACACTGTGTGGCTGGTTGAGGGTATTTTTGTCACTGTTCTTCTGTCTACTTTCTTTCCTCCCACCATACATATTTAAAATTATTTTTCTACTTCCCTCTGTCTCCATCTTCCTGTGTATACAGGCATGCTCTTTCAAGCGCTCTCCTCTTCTGTCTTTTTTGTTCATATATATTTAGTATTTATTTACAAGCTTGATTTTTTCCCCCTGGATGTGAAGCCAGGCATGTACAGAAATCCTTAAGATGCTATAAAGCTGCTGAGGTATAAAATGGAAAGTGCTTACCCTGCCTGTACAGAAATATCTCACTGCATGGCGATGGAAGCCACCGGAGCTGGGCATAGTAAATCTCACAGAGTTTAGCCTGTTTGTTTACACCATGATGAGGAGGCTGAGAAACAGATTATTCTGCTTCCCTGTCAGACTCCTGCACATGTTGGCCCAAACATTTGGCAGTCCGTGCATTAAATGCAGAATGTCTTACTGACAGGAGAAACTTCTTGCTCCACAGCCCATCCTGTGGGGTCACCCATGTGGCAATTGGCATTTTTTATTGGTCTCCACATCCTCACAAATCATGAAGCCTTTGAGAACCAAGCCAACTATGCAAAACAAACAAACAAACAAACCTTAACAATGTGGCTGAAATCTGGAAACATTTAGAATTATGTGGTGTTTCTAGGTTCTGTCTCATGGATACACTACAAGGTTTTGCCCCCTCACTAATCAGTATTCATTGGGATGAAAGGGCATTTATGTGCTAGTGCATGCTGATGGCCTTTTCTGATTAGCGCATTGGGTGGCCACTGAAATCAGCATGTGATCTAGATGTTTGCATTGGACTGAGTTAATGATGACACACCTGCGTTACCAGTCTGTCATCATTTCTGGTTCAGAGCATGTATCTGTAATTGTTGAGAGGAAAATATAATGAGCAGATAGGAGAAGGGGACAGTAAGATGCGTAGGTGTTCTCAGAGAAAAGAGGAGGGGGAAAGGGGGGGAACAGCAGTGCTTAGAGATGGCCTGATGGCTTGCACAGAAGAAAAAAATGTAGTTATCTCCTCTTCCCCTCATTTGCAAATGAGTTTGAATATCTAAAGAAATTAGAGGAGTGCAGAAAAAGGACTTTTCCTTCTCATAGGTTTCTCAAAAGTGCTAGCAAAGGAAAGTGGAGTAAGAGGTCCTAACCTTAATGAATGGTGATACCTTCCAGCAAAGCTCCCTGCTTCTCAAAACACAACTTTTGGGAAGAAAAGGAACCACTCCTACCCATATCCAAGTAGAAAAGAATGTGATGGAGAAAGATGCCTCACCCACCATAGGCTTTGGGGAAATACATCCTAAATTTTATCCCCTCTACAAAACTAACTAACTAAGGGGCTATACAGACAGGCAGCTAAACCACACTGCAACAATGATTCACTCCCTCTCAGGAGCAAAAAGAAGCTGTTCGTGCACCATGATGATGCCCCTGCTGGCCAGCGCCGTTTGGGCTCTGTGCCACATGTGCATCATCATGGCGAACTCCATATGGACGGGTGTGCACCAACATGGTGCCCGAACACCAGCAGAGGGCTTTGAATGTGTGCACATGCTCAACACTATTTGAACCCTAATTCGGACCCAAGCCGGCATAATGTGCCGGTCTGTACTGGCCTTAACACACTCTCTCTCTCTCTCTCTCTCTCTCTCTCTCTCACACACACACACACACACACACACATGCACACACACACACACATACAAAATCGCCATTGTAGCCTATACAGACTTGCCTGAAAGGCTGGCGTGGGGGTGAATTTGGGACATTGCATCCAGATGGCACATGCCCTGAGTCCGCCCCCAGGGCATCATGATGCCCTGTGCCTCTCCACATGGTGTGCGGCGTCATGATGCTTCTGAGCCGCTGCGTCCACATGACACAGTGCCGGAACACCATATAGCTGTGCTACCATGGCTATGGTGCTCTTTCAAGGTTGCAAAAAGGAGCCACTTTTTGTGGTTCCTTTTTGCTCCCTCAAAAGGCCATATCGGGGCCATGGTGTGAGGTTGCTGCAGCAGTGGCCCCGATCTGGCTAGGCAGATCCTTTGGAACAGTCTGTTAAACCCCTAAAGTCTGACTTCAAGTTTGGGGGTGGAAACAGAGAAAAAAGACATTTGTTGTTGTGAGATTTCAAGTCATTTCTGACTTATGGTGTCCCTAAGGCAAACCTATCATGAGGTTTTCCTGTCAAAATTTATTCAGAGGGAGTTTGTCTTTGTCTTCCTCTGAGGCTGAGAGTGTGTGATGTGCCCAAGGTCTCCATAAACCACATAGGGGCTTGACCCCAATTTCCAGAGTCACAGTGCAATGCCCAAATCACTGCACCACCCTGGTTCATAAGAAAGGATATACCCAGTTACACTGGAGGAGTAAATTTTAATTTGGGGGAAATTACTTTGTGCTTCCTCCTATCTAATTGTCCCAATAAGAAATTACACTTCTGGAGATTTGTAGGAGCTGTTCATAGCAATTCTATCCATGGCAGGACTCAGAGTTTCTGAAACCTGACTTTCAAGCAATGGACAAGATTATTCTTATCACCTTGATAGCTCAGACAGCTCACAAAGCTAAGAAGGGGCCCCTCTTGCCTCTCTGTTTCCCCACCAATTTCCTTGGTCAGATGAGCCCATCTTCCTCCTGCCAGTTTCTTTCTTTCTGCTTTAAAAGATGGGGAAGGGTGTCAAGATGATCTGGAGGTCAGGGTCACTGTGGCATCAGGAACCAGGCCTGAGACAGCTGCAGGGAAAGGGGATGGTGAACTTCTAAATGTCCTGTGCACTCTACATATTGTGAAAAAAGCTGTTGCATTCATCAATGTCAGGCACAGAGTTTGAATAAATTTGAATGCACTGAAGCGTGTTCTCTGCAGCTTTCTATAATATCACTTTCCAGTTTGAATATTTCACTTAGTTTTTTCACATTTCTTTTTATCCACCTTTTCATCTCCCTCCCTCAGTGGATATATTTACTGGCTTCCAGCAATGCCCAAGAGTGCCAGTCAGATTGCACTGTTGGGGCTTGTGCACTGTGGGGTCTTTCTACTGAGCTGGTAGGAATTAACCCTACATGAGACAAAGGCACTACTCGATTCACAAAGAATAAGGCATAACAGAGGCCTTTCACACAAGAGATTTTCCCCTTTCATTGGTTTATGCTAAAACGCAAATGAAAGTCCTAGATGGACAACAGCATGGCCTCAATTTCTTTTCTATATGCTATTCATCATTAAATGGGGTATAAAAAGATGAGAAAGACTCAAAGGCACATTTATCCTTATTTGTGATAACCATTTTAGCCATGAGTTTCTATGTCTCTCGCTTCTATTCCTGTCACTCTGTTTTGCCATCGTTTGGAAGCACTCTTTTGAAATTCCTTACCAAATAACTGCAAATTTTACACCTGCCCATAGTTCTTCAAAACTGTAGTCCAAGTACATGGTGCTAGTCAACAACCACACTAATTGTCTAATTTTGGATCAGCAAGATATGATCTCATCCTGTTTGATCTCATTCACCACTGAATCTAGGACTTCAGGACAAGCATCCTGAGATGGTACTGCCCAAAAGAAAGATGAGCAAAGAACACATTGGTTTTATGGCTTGGCATTTTTCTGTCTGGAGGGGCCATATCAGTTATGATGCTCTTTTCTGTGCCCAGAAGGATTGTTTCATGGTGTGTGTTAAGAGAAAGGACTAGAGAGTAGCAAGATGTGATTGAGGAGAGCAGAGATGCTACAGTTTGTATTGAACATTTCCTTCTCCAATTGTGAAAACTCTCTGATGGTGTGTATCCCTCACTTGCTTTTCTTCTTTCTGTTTTTGATTTATATCCCATGACTTTGCCTGTTTGTGCCTGGCAGACTTGAATTTTTTCCTCTGACATCCTTCTGCAATACAGCCACATCAACACCTCTGCTAAAATAATAGTGGTGCTGTGGCTGTCTTCATAATTTCAGAGAATCCAGGCATCAATTAAAACATTTCACAAGATCTGGTCTATTGGTATTGGAAAAATTAATGCTACCAAATCCCTCATATGAAGTGTTGTTTGCTGAGCAATGGAGGAACAATCATTTGTACTGCTCACAGGAGGCCCTGATGGATAGCAACAAAACAAAACATAGATGCCTGGGAAATGCACAAAAAGCACATTGGTGGTACACTGTCAACATCTGGGCTTTTGAAATATAGACATTTGAATGTTTGAATGTAAATTAAGCACATTTCAAAACAAAAAGTGAACGTTAGTGACAATCCTATTGTACTCACAAATAACATATTTATATTTCTTTCCTGAATTGCACAAGCTAGTTAACATTTCTTACAAAAAAAGAAAAGAAAATGCAATTATCCAAAAACTAGAAATTCACTAAGAACCCAAAACAGAAATATCATATTTTGAAATACACCTTCTTAAGATGTGAAAATTGAACTAGAGATGTCACACTTGATGTTCCTTCCCTCTACACAAATTTATTTCAGCTCTAATTCAAAATAGGAATAGATGGATGCACCAATTTCTCTTTCTCTTATACTGGATTGTTTAAAATACTATCTTCTGTCAGTCCTGTGAAGAAATTTTAGAATTTTTGTCATTTTATACACATACAAACTTACAAAATCTCAGTCTAAACACAATTCTCTCCTCTCTGCACAATCCAAATTCATAAGCATTGCTAAAAATAGTATGGAGAGAATCATATTGGATATGTCTGCCATATAGGCATTAAAGATGAAGAGCCTGAGAGAAAAAAGAGGAGGCAACACTAATACAGGATCACAGAAATGACTTAAGACACAAGAGTTCAAAGACTTTTAAACACTTAAAGTCATCTGCCTGGATAAGTGAATTTGTCCACTTTACTTTTTCCTACATTCTATTTTTTAAAAAAATATATTTCTGTTATTTTTTTAAAAAATTACCAATTCTGATTTCATATTTCAAAAAATGAAGTAAATTTTCCTCATCTCTGACTGTGGTCTCTTCCAACTCTACGATTCTATGATTCTATGATTCAAGAAGATGGGGATTTGAATGTGGATACTAAATGCAATGTTCAGGATTATAGTCAAGCTACACGAATCTTGACAATCTTCCAATTAAAACAAATTTATCTGGGTTTTTTTCTGTTTCAAATGATCTCATGGGCCCTATGGTTACTTGTTCACATCCCTTTTTCATGTTCTTTCTGATCTAGAAGGGATAGGACAGCCACAAGGGCCCCATTCCCACTGGGATATAAATCGAATCAAGGATCAGATTATAGGAAAATCGTTCCCATTTGAATCCACATTCAGTCCAACTTTGATTGATTTCTCTAGCTAAAACCTGAATCAGCGGTGGATAACCCAGGTTATCCTGACACCACTTTTCCAGCGAGCTTTTCTTTTTTTTTCTTTTTTTTTTTTTTTTTGGCAGCTGCTGTGTCAGATCCACGACAAATTAATGGGAATGACAAGGGTGTCCGAATCGTGGGAGGAGGAATGTTCAAGGGGCTGTGCCAGGGGTGTCACCAGCTTTGTTCTCTTTCCTGGCATTCAAAGTGCCATTTTCCCCAGTTCGCATAGCCTTTCCCCAGTGGTGTATAAAACTTTTTTTTAAAAAAACAAGAAAATTAAACTGGGTTTTTTGGAGAGGGAGGGGAAAAGAAAGGAAAGAGGAGAAGGGATATGGAGAAAGGGAGGCTGGTGAAAACTTTTTGTGAGTGGAAAGGAGAGAGAGAGACAGAGAAACCCAAACCCTGAACGTGGCTCCTGCATCCAGCCTTGTTTCCTTTTTTGAGACAGAAAAGGGGTGGCTGGCTGCTGCATATTGGGGTGGTTTGAAGAAGAAGGAGGGGATAAGAAGAAGAAGGGGGGGATTAGATGTCACTGTGACATCTAATAATAATAATAATAATAATATGTTTTATTTATATACCGCTATTCCAAAGATCATAGCGGTGAACAGCAAGTAAGCCAATTAGCAAGTAAGCTAATTTGCCCCCAACAGTCTGGGTACTCATTTTAGCGACCTCGGAAGGATGCAAGCCTGAGTCGAGCTTGGACCCTTTTGCTGGTCTTGAACTCGCAACCTTGTGGTTTTGAGTGTATGGCTGCAGTACAGGCATTTAACCACTGCGCCACCAGGGCTCTAATCACCTAAGCACTTGATTGACAGCTTTAAAAAAATCCAGTTCCAGATAGGCAATGGGAATGGGGAGCAAAAAAAAACCCGTGTCAAAATACAATGGAGAAATATCAATGGGAATGAAAACATGTATCAAGAAAAAATGTTTGCTCCCTTTTGTAATGGGAATGATGGACCTGATTCGAATACGACTCAGAAACTTGAGCCAATCCAGACTCGCAGTGATATATGTTGCTTTATATGCCCAGTGGGAATGGGGCCAAGGTATTTTAAGTGGGAGAGAGAGAGAGATAACAAATTAACCCTCTCTCACCATGTCACCTAAACATGAGTAAGCCAAACCCACAACTGAGCATTTCTGAGAAAC
>NC_056524.1:147222608-147235465 GCF_019175285.1 Sceloporus undulatus | reverse complement strand
TGCGAACCTAACCTTGTCCCCTGAAAGAAGTCAAAAAGCCTTTCGCTTTCTCAGTAATGTCCTTTGAAATGTGGGCATTTTTTTGGCATGGATTTATTATAGGGCCAAGGGGCAACTGCCTTAAGGCTGAGTCAGGTGGACCATTGCACCACGTGTATATATCATATGGCCTGATTTTGCCATCACTTCAGACTAATGGTTGAGCCTCTTGCCTACACTCTGCTGCCTCAGAAGAGTACAGTTCTCACCATATCCACTGTAGCAAGGCACCTTGTTCATATTACCTTTGTGATGCCTTGTCCTTCTTTGCAGTTAGGCATCTGGTACCCCTGACTTTTTATTTGGTCAAAATAGATAGAGATAGTGAGATAGATGATAGTAGATAGATAGATGATAGATAGATAGATAGATAGATAGAGAGTGTATTTTTTCCCTGTGTGCTGCTTAGTCCAACTTTTGGATATGGCCACAAGTAGCCTCACCCGATCTTGGTGGCCTTTCACACCAATGCACATCTCAATCCCCCCCCCCCCCAATGTGTACTGAAAAAAAAACTGTTCTGCTCTCCAAATTTATTATATGGCTTTCTTACAAATCTTACATCCAGAAGGATGTTTTTCTAATTTTGTGAAAATGAGGTTTACCAAACATGGTGCTAAGCAATACTGGTTAAGTAGATGTACTGATGCATTGGAAGACCTTGATTATTCAGCACAAAACAGCATATTTCAGAAAATGTCTTTTCAGATATGTGCAGCTAACTATCACTGTTTACAAGAAGTAGGCTTCATCAGTGTTGTCACTAGGGTTGGCGTCATCTGGCACAGTAACTCATGGTGTCACCCCCCAATGACCTCTTTCAATACCACACCATACAAAATTTAGTAATGTTTTTATACTAATGTTACTCCCCAAATTTGTAATTTTAGATGAATGTAATGACAATATTGTGACTTAACACCGAACAATTTAAAATTATATCTTAATTACAATTATAATACACACAGCCTAAACAAAATATTTACATGTACTTGTTCATATGGTTAAAGTAAAAATTTGGTAAGATGTGACATTTTTAGAGAAAAATATAAAAGAACATTTTTTTAAAAAATTAATAATCTTTTTTAACAAACTGGGTCTGCTTCCTCTCTCCACATGAGCTGGCTACTCCCACACCATATTTTAGATTTAAAGGATACAGATGAAAGCACAGCTAAATTTCTGCCAAAGCAGATGTTTAGGGAGCTGTAGGGTCAACAACCCTTTTGGGTGTCATTGATGTGGTCCACATATCTACTGCCTCCCCATGAATGCCTTGGGTTTAATTGATTTAAGTGGAATTGTTTTTGTTTTTTAATACATGTTATATGGTTGCAGAAATGGTTTTTGTGAAGACAATATGTGGTTTCTTTCCAGGTGAAACATTTCATTTCCATTTAAGAAGATGGATGTTTGCAAAACCTTCTGTGATATTACATCTCTTCCTCCCTCTTGAAGCAGTTCAAATGCAGGTAAACAACACATGATGTCACATTGGTTTATAGTATTCAGGGTGGAATTTAAAAGAAAAGCAAACAACAATCAGTTTGCAAGTCAATTAAAATAATAATGGCAGGGTCCAGCATTGTAAAATACCTTTTGAATAGGACTGAAATGAATGCATATATTAAGTAACTTTTACTGGTCTTCTTTTCTGCATGGGACAGAGGATTGGTAGAACAGGGAATGTGAAGAAAAGATTACCGGGGATGGTATGCATTATAATCTCTTTTATACGGTTGTTAGCAAATAAATATAATGAAGTGTGTGTGTGGTGTGTGTGTGTGTGGTGTGCTGGTCATATCTTCTGTTAAGGATGCAATAAGTAAATTGTAACTAGAAATCAGGGTGCCAGTACACTAAGCAGAAAATGGCTCAGTGCAATTTTCTAAAGAGAGAGATATAGGAGGCAAAAGAGTTTATTACATGAAGGGATTGGTTAGTTTATCCTGTGAATATAACCTGAAAAAACATGTAAACTTGTTAATGTTTTCACACAACCTCACACAACCCACCATTAAACTAGTCACAAAGAAGCATTAATCATATCTTTCACTTTCAGGATTCCGCAAGAATGCATTCCGATATCACTTTATTTGCACAATTGAGTGTGATAATCATTCACGCAATACTCGCCATTTCCACTTCATTTGCAGGATGCTTTAAATGTGCTTTTACTCTTTAATGTCAAATCAGCCCCAGTGTGATAAATTCCAAAGAAGAGGTATGTAGAGACACTATAGGAGCGATGCCTGTGAGACGATCCTTGCTGATTTTCAATGGCATACCAGGAGGAGTGATGGGAGCAGCCCACCCTGGATGCAAGCAATAAAAGGTAACCATTTACACCAACCCACCTGACCAAAAGGTTGCGGAGAGGATAGGACGTAGCTGGGAACATATGCACAATGCAGATAGAAGAGAGTCAGTCACGTCCTGCTAAGGGGATTTCTTGACTTGGAGGGATGTTTTTCCACCTACCTTCACTTTTTGCAGTTTGGCAGCCTATTCTCTCTTAAGATTTTTTTCAAAGAATCCCTGAAGCAAAGAACCCAGGATTCAAAAATAACTATCACATAACATGTTCAAAGCTTGAGATGCGGCGGGGGGGGGGGGGGGGCAAACGGGAAGCTTTTCTTCTGGCCTAAGACAATAGTTATTACTAAAGACTTCACAGTATGGACACTGAGGGAACTGCTGCAGACACATGCAACACTTGTGGGATGTTTGTCTTCTTGCCTACAGAAGTGGAGAACTTCACATCCACGAAGTGCAAGTTGGTAGCACTCTTGGAGGAGACAGTACAGCAGCTGGAGTCCAGAGTAGCTACACTTCAGCATATTAGGGAGCAAGAGGTTTTCCTGGACAGAACAGAACTAACGATCTTGGACGAGTACCACGCAGAGGAAGATGCTGGGGCGGAGGAGGTCTGGGAGGCAGACAGCTGGAGGAACGTCACACAGAGAAGTAGACCAAGAAGGGATTGTTCTGGGAGCTTGCAGCTAGAGAATCGATTCAAAGCTCTTTCCCTTATCAAGGAGGACGAGGAAGAGCAGCATGGACAGACTTCAGGGACAGAGCAGGGGACCCTGGGAGTTCCATCAGAGGGAACAGCCGCTGCTAAGCCTCAGAGGAGGCATATGATCATAGTGGGGGACTCCTTGCTGAGGGGTACAGAAGCAGTGATTTGTAGGCCTGACAAGATGTCTCAAGAGGTGTGTTGTCTCTCCAGGGCAAAGATCCGTGATGTGACAGAGAGGCTGACAAGACTGGTCAAGCCTACTGACCAATACCCCTTCCTTTTGGTCCATGTGGGAACCATGATACTGCAAGACACAGCCTTCAGAACGTCAAAGGGGATTACGAGGCGCTTGGTAGGAAGCTGAAAGAAATGGATGCACAACTTGTCATCTCGTCTCTTCTGCCAGTTGAAGGGCACGATCCAGGAAGGGAGAGGAAAATAGCGAATTTGAACAACTGGCTCCGCAGATGGTGCCGCCGAGAACGATTTGGATTCTTCAATCATGGGCTGCGGTTCCATGAGGAGGGACTTCTTGCAACAGACGGGTTGCATCTCACGCCAGTTGGAAGAAATGTTTTTGCCCACAGTCTCAAGAATTTGATCAGGAGGGCTTTAAACTGAGTTTCGTGGGGGAGGGAGACAATATTAAGGAAGGCAAAAGGGCTGTAGAAAATAGTCAAACTGACATAGAGGAAACAAGACAAATAGTGCAAGGACCCAACAGTGGGAGGCAAAAAAAACTTGCACAGGCAGAAAGTAAAAGGGACCCATGGTCTGCAGTGTCTCTACACTAATGCACAGAGCATGGCAAATAACCTAGATGAACTCGAACTAGTACAACAAAGCAAATATGATATAATAGGCATCACTGAAACCTGGTGGGATGAGTCTCATAAGTGGAATGTAGAAATCGAGGGATATAAACTTTTTAAGACAAATAGGCCAAACAGGAAAGGAGGAGGAATAGCATTATATGTCAGAGATATTTACACCAGTGAAGAGATCCAGGACATCAATACTGGCAGCCAGGTGGAGAGCATCTGGATAAAAATTAAAGTGGAGGGAAACAACAAGGATGTTATGATGGGAGTCTGCTACAGAGCCCCAGTCAGATGGAGGAATTGGATGATGTCTTTCTAGAACAGATGACCACACATTCAGAAAGGAGAGATGTAGTAGTGATGGGTGACTTTAACTATCCTGATATTTGCTGGAATTCAAACTCAGCCAAATCCTCAAGGTCTAACAAATTCCTCACTTGCCTCAAAGACAATTTCATTTTCCAAAAGGTGGAAGATGCAACAAGGCGGTCAGCTATTTTAAATCTGATTCTAACCAACAAGGATGACTTGGTTAATGGGGTGCAAGTGGTGGGATAATTAGGTGGAAGTGACCATGTTCTCCTGGAGTTTGTAATACAGTGGAAAGGAGAAGCCAGGCATAGTCAGACACGCATCCTAGACTTTAGGAGAGCGGATTTCAGTAAACTTAGAGAAGTATTGAGGGTGATCCCGTGGTCAGAAATACTAAAAGAGAAGGGAGTTCAGAACGGATGGGAGTTTCTCAAAAGGGAGACACTGAAGGCACAATTTCAAATAGTTCCAGTGAGAAAGAAAAGTCGAAGGTGTCTCAAGAAACCAGGATGAATGACTAAGGAACATTCAACTGAGCTAAGTTTTAAATGGAACATGTATAAGAAATGGAAAAAGGGAAAATCACAAAAAAGGAATTCAAAGAAATAGCAGGCATGTGTAGGGGTAAAGTCAGAAAAGCTAAACGCAGAATGAACTCAGGCTTGCTAGAGAAGTTAAAAACAATAAAAAGGGCTTTTTTGGATACATCCGCAGCAAAAGGAAGAAGAAGGAAATGGTAGGGCCACTGCATGGAGAAGATGGCAAAATGCTAACAGGGGACAGAGAAAAGGCAGAATTACTCAACACCTTCTTTGCCTCAGTCTTCTCAGAAAAGGCAAAGGGTGCTCAACCTGAGGATAATGGAGCAGAGGACAGAATAGGGAATTTCAGCACAGAATAAGTAAAGAGATAGTACAGGAATATCTTGTTAAATGAATGAACTACATCCAAGGGTATTAAAAGAACTGGCAAATGTAATATCAGAGCCATTGGCAATAATCTTCGAAAACTCCTGGAAAACAGGAGAAATCTCAGCAGACTGGAGGAGGGCAAACGTTGTCTACATCTTCAGGGAAGGGAAAAAAAATGATCCCAACAATTATCGTCCACTTAGTCTGACATCAATACCAGGAAAGATTCTAGAGCAGATCATTAAACAGACATCGAGATGGCAATTCCATATTCACAAAAAGTCAACATGGGTTTCAGAGAAACAAGTCATGCCAGACAAATATCTTTCTTTGATAAAATTACCAGCTTGGTAGATGAAGGGAATGCTGTGGATATAGTATATCTTGATTTCAGTAAGGCCTTTGACAAGGTTTCCCATGACATTCTTGAAAACAAGCTTGTAAAATGTGGGCTAGGCAAGGTAACTGTTACATGGATTTGTAATTGGTTGACTGGCCGAACCCAAAGGGTGCTCAACAATGGCTGCTTTTCATCCTGGAGAGAAGTGACCAGTGGGGTCCCACAGGGCTCTGTCCTGGGGCCAGTGCTATTCAACATCTTTATCAATGACTTGGAGGACAAAATTGGGGGCATACTTATCAAATTTGCAGATGACACCAAATTAGGAAGAATAGGTAATACTCCAGAGGACAGGATCAAAATTCAAAATGACCTGAATTGACTAGAAAGCTGGGCCAAAGCTAACAAAATGAAATTCAACACAGAGAAATGTAAGGTACTGCACTTAGGGTGGAAAAGTAAAATGCACAGATATAGGATGAGGGACACCTGGCTGAACGAGACTACATGTGAAAGAGATCTGGGAGTCCAAGTAGACCACAAGTTCAACATGAGTCAACAGTGTGATGCGGCAGCTAAAAAGGTCAATGCAATTTTAGGCTGCATCAATAAAAGTATAGTGTCTACTTCAAGAGAAGTAATAGTGCCACTGTATTCTGCTCTGGTCAGGCCCCACCTGGAATATTGTGTCCAGTTCTGGGCACCACAATTCAAAAAGGACATTGAGAAACTGGAGCGTGACCAAAGGAGGGTGACTAAAATTGTGATGGGTCTCGAAACCATGTCCTATGAGGGAGCTGGGGATGTTTAGCCTGGGGAAAAGAAGGTTAAGAGGTGATATGATAGCCCTGTTTAAATATTTGAAGGGATGTCATATTGAGGAGGGAGCAAGCTTGTTTTCTTCTGCTCCAGAGAACAGAACCTGGAACAATGGATGTAAGCTACAGGAAAAGAGATTCCACCTCAAGATTAGGAGGAACTTCCTGACAGTAAGGGCTGTTCGACAGTGGAACACACTCCTTCATTGGAGAGTGATGCAGTCTCCTTCCTTGGAGGTCTTTAAATAGAGGCTGGATTGCCATCTGTCGGAGATGCTTTGATTGAGATTTCCTGCATGTCAGGGGGTTGGCCTTCCCTGATAACATCTAGGAAGGAGACAACATCTGGGAAGAGACAGAGACCCACAGGTTCTATCTAGAGGCTGTTGGGAGAAGAAGCTTCTATTCCTGCTGCCTGGACCTCTGCTTCCCTTTCTGGACTGAGCTCTTTCAGGACTGGGCCTTGACTCAGCAGGCACTGTTTCATCCAGCACAGTTGCCTTGCCTGCCTGAGGTATAAGGCTGGGACTTCTACAGGAGACTCACCAGACTACATCCTGATTTATTTGCTACCTGTCCTTTTCTGTTTGTTTTTCTTTTCCTGTTCCTGTCAATTCAATAGGAAGCATGTTTTTTCCTGAGGGAGGAAGGGATATACAGAGTCAGGGAGCAGCCATTGGAGTCATTCAAGGCAGAGGCAGATACGGAGAGAGGAGACAATTAAAACACCAAGGAAGAGGGGAACTCAAGAGAGTGCTAGTGATCCCCAAGGTGTCTCCCAGTCTAAATAGTATGTATAGCCTTGATGATAGTCTTACCGGGTTGAAGCTACTGTTGCTCAATGCCAGGTCAGTGAATGGTAAAACAGCTGCCATTCAGGACCTGATCCTGGAAGAACAAGCTGACCTGGCATGTATAACAGAGACCTGGTTGGATGAGGATGGAGCAGTTAATCTATCTCAGCTTTGCCCACCGGGTTTCTCTGTGCAACATCAGGCGAGATCTGGAGGGCGAGGAGGTGGTGTTGCAGTTGTATATCGTGATTCCATCCCCCTGACTAGATGCTCCCTCACACAATCTACGGGTTTTGAATGTGTTTATTTAAAATTGGGTAGCCGAGACAGAATAGGGATTCTGTTGGTATACCGCCCACCCCGCTGCACAACAGTCTCCCTTCCTGAACTGACTGAAGTGGTCTCGAGGATGGTATTGGAAACTCCACGTCTGTTAGTGCTAGGGGACTTCAACATCCATGCTGGGACTTTCCTTTCAGGTGTGGCTCAGGACTTCATGGACTCAATGACAACCATGGGTCTATCCCAAGTAGTATCTGACCCTACTCATGCTGCTGGTCACACTCTGGGCCTTGTTTTTTGTGCTGGGTGGGATGAAGATGATCTTGGTGTGGTGGAACTCTCTTCAGTTCCATTATCATGGACAGATCATTATCTGGTCAGGTTTAGACTTACTGGGACTCAGAACCTCTGCAGGGGTGGGGGACCGATTAGGATGGTCCGCCCCAGGAGGCTGATGGATCCAGATGGATTCCTGAAGGCTCTTGGGGAGTTTCCTGTCACCTTGGCAGGTGATTCTGTTGAAGCCCTGGCCAACCTTTGGAATGGGGAAATGGCCAGAGCGGTGGACACAATCGCTCCTGAGCGTCCCCTCTCACGGAGTGGAGCTAAACCAGCCCCCTGGTTCTCTAGGGATTTGATGTTGATGAAGCAAATGAGAAGGAAACTAGAGAGACGTTGGAGGAAGACTCAGAGTGTATCTGATCGAATACGGGCTAGATCCTATTTGAAAGCCTACTCTTTGGCAATACGGGCAGCAAAGAAATTATTTTTTGCTACCAGCATTGCATCTGCAAGGAGCCAGTCAGCAGAGCTTTTCCGAGTGGTCGAGGGTCTTTTACACACTCACCCTCAAGTAGAAAATGCAGACCACTCAATGGCTCGCTGTGAAGAATTTGCTCAGCATTTTGCAGATAAAATCACTCAGATTAGGTCCAAATTAGATGCTACAATTAATATAGTGTCAGTGGATGTTATCTTGGCTCCTACTGTTCCAGTGTTAATGGATACTTTTCAACTTGTGCAGCCTGATGATGTAGACAGAATCTTTGGAAAGATAAGAGCCACTACATGTGTCTTGGACCCTTGTCCTTCTTGGCTTATTAAACAGGCCAGAGGGGGACTGACTGAGTGGGTAAAGGAAGTAATCAATGCCTCCCTACAACAAGGCAGAATTCCATCCTGCCTAAAGGAGGCTGTTGTGAGGCCTCTATTAAAAAAGTCATCATTGGATCCCACAATAATGAATAACTATCGGCCAGTGTCTAACTTACCATTTCTGGGCAAGGTTCTGGAACATGTGGTGGCTTCCCAACTCAAGGGGTTTCTGGATGAAACGGATTATCTAGATCCATTTCAATCTGGTTTCAGACCTGGCTATGGAACAGAGACAGCCTTAATCGCCTTGGTGGATGACCTACGCAAGGAACTGGACAGAGGGAGTGTGTCCCTGTTGGTTCTTCTGGACCTTACAGCAGCTTTTGATACCATCGATCATGGTATCCTTCTAGACCGCCTCTCTGGGATGGGGCTTGGAGGTACTGTTCTACAGTGGTTCTGTTCCTTCCTGGAGGGGCGAACTCAGAAGGTGGTACTGGGGGACTCCTGTTCGACCCCCTGGCCATTGACCTGTGGGGTCCCTCAAGGTTCTGTGTTGTCCCCTATGCTGTTTAACATATACATGAAACCGCTGGGAGAGATTGTCCGGAGTTTTGGGGTGCGATGTCATCAATATACACAATAGGACTGTGTGGTTGGGGCTGCTGCTACGGCCGGGCGGCTCTCTGGGCTCGGGTATCTGCTTGTGCAACTGCGCACCGTCCCAGAGATGCTGCCTACAGACATTAACATCTCGGCGTCTGCGCAACTGCGCAGTTGTGTAACATCTTGGAGGTAGATGGGTTGGGTTCCTGCTAGCTGTACAGTTGTAGTGATTGATTGTTTGTATCCTTCTCTGCTACTGTGTTGTGTGCTGAGGGGGGGAGAGTTGGATATTGGATGTGTATGCATGTATCAGCTAGTACTATGGGTTTTTTATTTTTATTGACTGTGTTTTATCTGTATTATTGTAATATTGTATTTTGCATTACTGTTATAGTTGTATTGAACTTTGTGACTTGCTTTGTTATTGTATATGCATATCTATGCTGTAAACCGCTTTGATCGTAGGAAAAGCGGTATACAAATAAATCATATTATTATTATTATTATTATTATTAATAATAATAATATGCAGATGACACTCAACTCTACTACTCCTTCCCACCTCACTCCAAGGAGGCAGTCCTGGTTCTAAACCAGTGCCTGTCTTCAGTAATGGACTGGATGAGGGCAAACAAGTTGAAACTTAATCCAGACAAGACAGAGGTGCTCCTGGTCAGTCGGAAGGCAGATCAAGGAATAGGGATCCAGCCTGTGTTAGATGGAATCACACTCCCCCTGAAAACACAGGTTCGCAGTTTAGGGGTAATCTTGGACTCAGCTTTAAACTTGGAGTCCCAGGTCTCTGCTGTGACCAGGAGTGCTTTCGCACATTTAAAACTTGTGCGCCAACTGCGCCCGTTCCTTGAGAAGCCAGATCTGGCCACGGTGGTACATGCCTTGGTTACATCCCATTTGGACTACTGTAATGGGCTCTACATAGGACTGCCTTTGAAAAGTGTTTGGAAGATTCAACTGGTTCAAAGAGCTGCTGCCAGGCTGTTAACAGGCGCCGATTACAGAGCCCATACAACTCCCCTGTTGAAACAGCTTCATTGGCTGCCAGTTCATTCCCGGGCACAATTCAAGATACAGGTTATATCCTACAAAGCCCTACATGGCTCAGGTCCACATTATTTGGCAGACCGTTTCTCCTGGTATGAACCTGCTCGGACTCTGAGATCCTCTGGAGAAGCCCTTCTCACTATCCCAACACCTTCACAAACACGTTTGGTGGGGACACGAGAGAGGGCCTTCTCAGTGGCTGCCCCTAGACTCTGGAACTCCCTGCCCAGGGAGATAAGAACGGCTCCCTCCTTGATGGCTTTCCGACGGCAGGTGAAGACCTATCTGTTCAAACAGGCATTTAAGTAATCACTATAAGAACACACAGGAATGTTGGACTAGTTTAATCATTCTGTTTAATGCATGTCATTTATCTATTTATTTTTAAAATGTTTTAATTGTACTTTGTTTGTTTGTTTGTTTGTTTGCTGTAAAGCCACTCTGAGTCCCAGTCCTGGGAAAAGAGCGGGATATAAATAAATAAATAAATAAATAAATAAATAAATAAATTAATTCTGGAGAAAGCATGACTCATGTGGAGACTTCAGTCAAGAAATCAGAACTAGACAAGGACTTGGAAGGGCAGCTATGATGGAACTAGCCAAGATCCTGAAGTATAAAAATGTATCAATGAATACTAAAGTTAGGATGGTCCTTGCTACCATATTACCCATTTTCATGTATGGTTGTGAAAACTTGACAGTTAAAAAAGCTGATAAAAGAATCAACTCATTTGAGATGTGATGCTGGAGAAGAGGATACCATGGACAGCCAAGAAGATAAACTAATTGGTTCTTGAACAGATCAGACCAGAGCTCTCCTTGGATGCTAAGATGATCAAGTTGAGACTATCATACTTTGGCCACATAATGAGAAGGCATGGATTACTAGAAAAAAACCATAATGCTAGAAAAGGTAGAAGGTAGAAGAAAGAGAAGACCACAGGCCAGATGGATCGACTCGATCAGGGGGGTTATGGGCAAGGGATTGCAGGATCTGGGCAAGGCAGGGGAGGAGAGGAATTCTTGGAGATGTCCTACTCATAGAGTCACCATGAGTTGGAGTCAACTTGAGGGCAGCTAACAACAACAGCAAGCTGGTCTTTTTAGACCAATAAATGGGTCTAGGAGCAAATCAGGTCTGAATTCTCCCAAGAAGCAAAGATGACTAAACTGAGGTTGTTGCACTTTCTTTGGCCATATCATGAGAAGAAAAGACTCACTAGAAAAAACAATAGTGCTTGGTAAAATTGAAGGCAATAGGAAAAGAGGAAAAACGCATATCAAATGGATAGATTCAGTCAGAGAAGCCATGGCCATGAATCTTCAAGAGCTGAGCAGGGTGGTGATTGGAGGTCTCTCATTCATAGGGCCATCATAGATTAAAGTTGACTAAAAGGCAGTTAACAACAACAAACTCTTCAACATATTCTTGTCTTATGTTAACAAATAGTATAAGTAAAGAAGAACAGCCATGTTTGATCAGACCAAAGACCAATCTAGTACAACTTTCTGTTTGCTCAGTGGTTAATCAGATGCCCAAGGGAAACCTGCCAACAAGATATGAGTTCAACTGTAACCTCCATCTCACACTCCACAGCAGCTGATGCACTGGGGCATTCTGCTTCTCACGTTGGAGGTGATAGATAGCAATCCTGAATATGACCTCCCTTCTCTCCTCCCAAACCACTTGTAAATGTTTTTAAAGAAGGAGCATGAGGTTTTTTTTTTTTAAAAAAAAATCACTACTGCTCATGTATGTCTCCTGCTGCCATTTCACAAATTTCATATGTACACCCCAAAATAAATGACATGGCCTCCCAATTTACCATCTGGGCAAATTTTGCAAGTAGGCATTTTAACGCACTTTTCTACAGAGGACCATGATCATTGGTGGTGTTTCATCTGGTGACAGAACATTAAGCAAAGTATTACACATGTTCATTTCTTAGCCTCTTTCAGAGAATTGCAGTTTTCTGGGAAGAAGACTGCTTGTAGCAAACATTCGGTCTGTACCATATATTGTTTTTCTGTAGCATACATGTGCCTCTATTATTGTTTGTTATACTGCTCAGACTCATATAGGGTTCACCCTGCCCTAGGATTATTATTTCCCCTGATTGCTCCATGCATACAGTTCAATGTATTATAATACACAGTTTTGCAGTATTCCTAAACACAACTATGATTTGAATGGAAGAGGCTAAGGAATATCTCAGAGTATGGCCTGAAATGGTGTATATGGAAGGAAGGTGTTTAGTTTAGGGTTTTATAGGCTATAGACTCATAACCTTCCCTGCACTTCCCAGAAAATCCCTAACACTCTGAGTAGGTATTTGAAAGGCAGGGCTGGAGCTTTGTATGAGAGCCTCTTTGTAGAGCACTAACTGGTTTAACGGCTGTAATTATCTCTGAGAGAAACTGTAAATTGGATTAAAGCTCTGAGTTGCAGCTGAATGAGCTCCTCCATTGCCCCACCTGGTGGGCTGCTCTGCGATAACAAATATAAGGGGGGAAAAGTGCAAAGAAATCGAATTTGGATTCCACTTCACACTCATGGCTTCCTTCTGGAAAAAATGAATTTTTTCCGGCAGAAAAAGCTGGCATAGGCTTTGCTGGCAGTATCAGTGCTGGGGCTCGTATCATCTGCTGGCATTCTTCCGGAAACATGATCCCCTCCATTATCAGAAGGAAATAAATAAATAAACAGCAGGAGATGTTTTGGCAAAGGAGCAGGAAAGGAACAGAGAGCGATG
>NC_056524.1:147215865-147222508 GCF_019175285.1 Sceloporus undulatus | reverse complement strand
CCCGATTGGTCTCCCGCTCCCCACAGGGTGTTCCTGGGCCCATGGGTGCCTGTCTGGGCCACTGCGAGGTGCTTTGTCTGTGCTGCCGCAATGCCTTGGGCGCCGTGTCTGGGCTGCTGTATAGCCTTGCACGCTCTTTCCAGGCCACTGCAAGGCCTTGCACACCCCATCTGGGGCTCCGTGGGGGCGCACATGCAACTCACTTGTGTGCGTGCATGCTTCCATGCGTGCACGCTCCTATGCAGGGCATGCACACAGGAAGTCCCACCCCCAAAGTCCCACCCCCTGCACCGGGTGTCATCAATTCGGATGACACCATTGTTGTATGCAGCAGGCTTGAACTCTCCCTGGAAGCCAGGATGACTAAATTGAGACTGTTGTATTTGGCCTCATCATGAGACAATGATGCTGGGAAAGATAGAGGGCAGTAGAAAGAGAGGCAGCCTACATGTCAGAAGGTTAGACTTGATCAGGGAACCCATGGGACTGAACCTGCAGGACCTGAGCAGGATAGTTGAGGACAGGGGGCTTAGATATGTCGCATCCACATGTCGAGGTTGCCTCGAGGGATTTAACAAGTACAACATAGAAAGCTTGTGAGATCTCTTTTCAAACTGGTTTTGTTGGAATTTTCATGCAGTCTTTCATGCATGGCTAGCTTTGGTTTTTATTATTACAGTACTTTATATGTAATAAATAATCCTGTTTTTTCTGTCCCAGTTCTGTTCTCTTTTCTGGCATGCCAGGCTCTTCTGAAAGAGCTTGCTATGGCACAGAATTTAATCTCAAGTCTTCTGGCAGGAGGCAAAGGGACTAGAACATGACGTCAGACTAAGCAGCATACAAGGTATTGTTACACAGGGCTTGGAGAATAGGAACAGAGCCGAACAGAAGGGAATGGGAAGGGAATGAAACGGGGGGTGGGAGAACACCACCGATGCTGCCAGGAGTCCCCAATCTGTTCCCCACAGCAGCTGATTTTGAAGAACTGTTCAGAATCGTTCTTCAAAGTTGGCTGCAGCGGGATGGACGAGGAATGGATTGGGGACTCCTGGCGGCATTAGCGGCATTCTCCCATGCAATAATATGCTTTTTTTCACCCGTTCCCTTCCCATTCCCTTCCATTCCACTCCGTTCCTGTTCTCCAAGCTCCATACGATAAACTTACCATTTGTTCTAGCTACCCCTCACCTCTTTTGATGGTATAGTTGTGTACAGGAAGCACACTGTGATCTGTCTGCATTCAGTCAAATCACTGCAAGATACTTTTGTCATCTTTCCTTCTTTTCTTTTGCACCTCTTCTTCACTGTTTCCAGAAGACTATGACGTGCGCGCACACACACACCCCCAAATTTGCTTGGTCATGTCATGACATTTGTAGCCTTCCAGAAACTGAGAATCAAACTGCTCCAGTTTCAGCCATGCATAACCATGGCCCAGTTTATCTGTTCTCATAGTCATCAATTTAAACTGCAATAACACACTTCTAAACTAATCTGCTCATGCTTAAATCTGGTTTATGGGTCTTGCTGTGTATATTTAATCCTGTGCCATTGATCTGGAGGTATACATTGGGATGTCTGTTGCACATGAGGTAATTAATTCCATACTAGACTTCATATAGATATTATACTTTCTCAAGTACAGTCGAACCTCCATATCCATGAATTCTTTATCCGCTGATTCAACCATCTACAATTTGAAAATATATACACATACACACTCCAAAAAGCAAATCTTGATTGTACCATTTTATATAAGGGACACTATTTTACTATACCATTATATTTAACAAGACTTGAGCATCCTGATTTTGGTATCCACAGGGGGTCCTGGAAAAAAAACCAGAAGATACCAAGGGCCCACTGTACTTATTATACTGTATATTTTTACTGTATATTTGTGATTTCAATCAAATTCATTTCAGAAATGCCCTTGGGTAAGTGTGACTTATTGGGTCAAATCAGCTAAGATGTGCTGCTGCCAATATTCAAAGATTTGTTATATCTCTGTTACCTGTGTTCATGTACATGTCTAGAGAGCACCAATAGCACCAGCTGTCCCTGACAGTTTTGTGTGCTTCATCCATCCCATTAGCATTGTCCCCCCCCCCCCCCCAATCCACTCCCTGCTTTTAAAAACTGCAGGACTGGAAGGTTGACAGAGAACATTCAGAAAGTACAATCCTTTCTGAATCTCAAATGACAAATTCTAGTTTAACTACGGCCCCATACAGACAGGTCAAAATAAAGCTGCTTCGGGTGACTTTGGAGGTATACTGTTTAAATGATGCATGCATCCTAAGAGTTGGGAAGGCGCACCAAAGCCACAATCCAGTCCTAAGGACTGGAGCGCAGCTTTGGAGCAGCTTTCGGACTCTTAGGACATATGCATCATTTAAACAGCATACCTCCAAAGTGACCCGAAGCAGCTTTATTTTGGCCTGTCTATATGGGGCCTATGCTAACAAACCCAGGGTGTCTTAGAGAAGAGCCTGTGTTCAGAAAGTTGCTTCTACTGATTGGCTCCAGCAACTCACACCAGATTTGGATAATACACACATAAACATAGGAAAAGTACTTCCTTTAAATACCATAAATACTTCAAGCAGGATATACAGCATAGCCCAACTTGGCCCTCATGATGATGACCTGGATCTGGCACAAGAACATCTTCTCTAGACAATAGGAAGCCTTGTGGCACCCCAAATAAATAAATAAAAATACAGCATAAACTTTCATTTCTTATGGAATAAGCATCTGAAATCCTATGCCATAGTATATTTCTTAATCTCACAATTGTTTTCACAGTAACAATTGGTGCTATTAACAGAATCATCTGATGAACATACACAGATCAAAGTTAGACAAATGTTTTCATGTGGTTTACTGTTTGTTTGTTTGTTTGTTTGTTTTACAGAGAAAATCAGACAAACCAGGCAGCCAGCTTTCAAGCATCAATTACTTGTTAAATAAAATTTCAGGAAATATATTGTTGTTTTTACTGGGTAGAAACAGAAATATGGACAGGAAACACCAAGTGAAATAATGGTGAGCATGATGAAATATATAAAACCACTTCTGCTCAGATTTATTAATTTTCAGTAGAATGTTTGTTTCTCATTGGGCCTAACCAATTCAGGTATATGTTTTCTGTACCCTCCCCTTGACCAGCAAAAGGGCCCAAGCTCGACTCCAGGCTGCAATCCTTCCAGGTCGCTAAAATGAGTACCCAGACTGTTGGGGGCAAATTAGCTTACTTGCTAATTAGCCTACTTGCTGTTCACACGGCTATGATCTTTGGAATAGCGGTATATAATAAAACCAAAAAAAACTAATAAATTAGTGTCAACTGTGCTAATATGTAGTTTACATTAGTTTAGTTTTTCGGGGGGAACTGGGAGGAGGAGTAGAATGATTTGTTTTATTTTTACAGTTATATATTGTTTGTTAGAATGTTTTGTGCATTTTATGCATGTGTTTAATTTTTTTTTAAATGTTTTAAAATTTATTTTTAATATTAATTTTTAAAAGTAGACACAATAGACCTGCATATTACAAGAACCATCTGCACTAATTTCCCATGCAAACAAAGTGATGTCAAAAATTCTGCAGCACAGACTGCCTACCATATGTGGAGAAGATCCAGTAAGGACAGAGGCACTAGGATCTATTTCAAACATACAATGGAGCCACCAGGAATTCCAGAAGAAAATCTGCATGCGCTTTATTGATTATAACAAAGCCTTTGACTGCAATAGATCATGAAAAGCTATAGCTTGTCTTAGAGGAATGGGAAGTGCCACAACATCTTATTTCCTGATGCCTAACTCTGTACTCAGTACAGAGACTCCTGCAAACAGAATATAGAGAAAAAGAAGGTGTTCCCAATGAGCAAAGGGGTCAGGCAAGTTGCAGCAAATATTGTATACCAGTAGCATCACGGGGGGGGCAGGCTGCATTGGGTGACACCCAGAAGAGGGGTGACTGCCCGATTGGTCTCCCGCTCCCCCGGGTGTTTCCTGGGCCCATGGTGCCTGTCCTGGGCCACTGCGAGGTGCTTTGTCTGTGCGGCGCAATGCCTGGGCGCCGTTCTGGGGCTGCTGTTAGCCTTGCACGCGCTTTCCAGGCCACATGCAAGGCTTTCACACCCCATCTGGGGGCTCGTGGGGGCGCACATGCAACCACTTGTGTGCGTGCAATGCTTCCATGCTGCACGCCCTAGCAGGGCATGCACACAGGAAGTCCACCCCCAAAGTCCCACCCCCTGCCACGGGTGTCATCAATTCGGGTATGACACCATTGTTGTATGCACGGCTTGAACTCTCCCTGGAAGCCAGGATGACAATTGAGACTGTTGTATTTGGCCTCATCATGAGCAATGAGGCTGGGAAAGATAGAGGGCAGTAGAAAGAAGGCAGCCTACATGTCAGAAGGTTAGACTTGATCAGGGAACCCATGGGACTGAACCTGCAGGACAGCAGGATGTTGAGGACAGGGGGCTTATATATGTCGCATCCACATTCGAGGTTGCCGAGGGATTTAACAAGTACAACATAGAAAGCTTGTGAGATCGCTTTTCAAACTGGTTTTGTTGGAATTTTCATGCAGTCTTTCAAAGGATGGCTAGCTTTGGTTTTAGTATTACAAGTACTGGTATAACAATATTCCTGCAAGCAAACAAATATGTCACAGATATTGCTAGTCACTGAGACAGCTCAGTCACCATCCAAATTCATTCAGCTCAGCACTCCTGGCTTCCCCCATGAAGCACTCTCAAAATCCCTGTTTTCTTATTATTCACTGACAGACTGAGGCAGTAGTCATAGAGAATTAGTGGCTGTTGGCTACACACACACACCTAAGTTGGGACTCACTTCCTTTTAGCAGAAACCTCACCCTCTTAGACTTTGTGCTTAGGGAGGGGACACAGCCCAAAACACACAAGCAAGCCTCTAAACAGCTCAGCCAAACAAACTTGAGTCCAGAAACACAAGCTCACCTTTTCTGGTGGCTTTGAGAGTGTTATTTATTTTATTTACTAAAAAGTATATGGGCTGCAACAGTATGCACTAGTTAAGGAAGTATGCCACCTTGTGAGCAGACATAGTATCACAAATTTCAAATAAATGGATATATTTAATTATTATTATTTTTTTAAAAAGCAAATAATATAAAGATGCACTTACCAAGGTTCCCCTTAGTATTCATGAGATGTTTCAGGTGTCTACAGGTCTTCTGAGAATCCTTTCCCTACATATTGTAGCCCCCTCTCCTTTCTCTGCTTTTACCTACTTTTTAAACTTTTCTATATAGAAATATATTTTTGTGTATAGAAAGATAACCCAAGACATGGTAATCATAGGTGACTGGAATGCCAAAGTAGGAAGCAGAGCAGAATCAAAGACAGTAGGGAGATCTTGGCTTGGATCAAGGAACAAAACAGTAGAGCGACTGATAAGAGTTTTGCAAGACCAGCAATCTATTCTTCTCATACAACCAGAGAGGGGATTGTACACATGAATATCATTGGATGGCCAACATAAAAATCAAATAGATTACATAACAGTGAACAAAATAAAATGAAAATAATAGGAAACAAAATATGGAGAAGCTCCATTCTTGCAGCAAAAATGAGAGCAGGTGCAGACTGAGGCACAGGCCAGGAACTACTAATATCCAAAGTTAGAATAAAGCTGAAGAAACATCCTTAATGGATCACTATACCAAAATATGATCTAAAGAAACAGAATTTAAAGAAAGCATGAGAAACAGATTTTCACTATTAAACCTAGTGGACTGGGAATGAGAAGTACTTTGGACAGAGTTCAGAGACATAGTACTGTAAAAGAATAATGCAGAAAATGATACCTGTGGCTCAAAATGGAGAAGAAGGAATGGATGACAGACAAAAAGCTTAAAACAGTTAAAGAATGATGAGAGGTAAAAGAAAGGGGAAACAGAGACACAAGAGTTTATTGCACAGCCCCTTGGGATGTAATCGGGGCATGAGGAAAGGGAGCGGGATGGCAACAGAATGGGGGCTATCACCCATTTTATTGCATGCCAGAATGCTGCCGATGTCACCAGAAGTTCCCATTCCGTTCTGGATCTGTCCCAGAGGAGACGATTTTCAGGAATGGTTCTGAAAAATTCCTGAAAATCGATTCCTGTGGGATGAATCAGGAACGGAATGGGAACTTCTGGTGGCATCGGCGGAGTTCTGGCATGCGATAAAATGGATGATAGCCCCCATTCTGTTCCTATCCCTCTCCCTTTCGTCATGCCCTGATCACGTCCCAAGGGGCTGTGCGATAAACTTCACAGTGAGAGCCATGAATGCAACTTTCCAATGATTAGTGCAAAGGGATAAAAAAATTTACTACAACAATCAATGCTAATGAATAGAAGCTGACTACAAAAAAGAATGCACACATTGCCATTAAGCAAAACAGAGGCTTGCTGTCTATGGATGGTTAAATCCATGGATGGCAAGTCCACTGATAAGGAGGGCAGACTGTACATTCCTGTCCACAAAACAGGAGATACAAATCAATTTTAATTGATTTAATTGCCCTGGTGGCGCAGTGGTTAAATGCCTGTACTGCAGCCATTCACTCAAAACCACAAGGTTGCGAGTTCA
>NC_056524.1:147160578-147215765 GCF_019175285.1 Sceloporus undulatus | reverse complement strand
AACAAATTTAAAATTATATCTTTAAATTACAATATAATACACACAGCCTAAACATATTTACATGTACCTTGTTTCATATGGTTAAAGTAAAAAATTTGGTAAGATGTGACATTTTTAGAGAAAAATATAAAAGAACATTTTTTAAAAAATACATAATTTTTTTAAAAAACTGGGGCCTCTGCTTTCTCCTCCCACTGAGCCTTGCTACTCCCACACCATCTCTTTAGCATTTTAAAGGGATACAGATGAAAGCCACAGCTCATTTCTGCCAAATGACAGATGTTTAGGGAGCTGTAGGGTCACACACCCCTTTTGGGTGTCACTTGATGTGGTCCACATCTACTGCCTCCCCATGATGCCTTTGGGTTTAATTGATTTAAGTGGAATTTGTTTTGTTTTTTTTAATACATGTTTATATGGTTGCAGAAATGGTATTTTGTGAAGACAATATGTGGTTTCTTTCCAGGTGAACATCTTTCATTTCTCTCATAGAAGATGGAATGTTTGCAAACCTTCTGTGATATTACATCTCTTCCTCCCTCTTTGAAGCAGTTCAAATGCAGGTAAACAACACATGATGTCACATTGGTTTATCTAGTACTTCAGGGGTGGAATTTAAAAGCAAAAGCAAACAACAATCAGTTTGCAGTCAATTAAACATAATTGGCAGGGTCCAGCATTGTAAAATACCTTTTGAAATATGACTGAAATGAATGCATATATTAAGTACTTTTACTGGTCTTCTTTTCTGCATGGGACAGAGGATTGGTAGAAGAAGGAATGTGAAGAAGAACATTACACGGAGGATGGTATGCATTATAATCTCATTTTATAGACTGTTTATCAATATAAATATAATGAAGTGTGTGTGTGTGTGTGTGTGTGTGTGTGTGTGTGTGTGTGTGTGCTGGTCATATCTTCTGTTAAGGATGCAATAAGTAAATTGTAACTAGAAATCAGGGTGCCAGTACACCTTCTAAGCAGAAAATGGCTCAGTGCAATTTTCTATAAGAGAGAGATATAGGAGGCAAAAGAGTTTATCACATGAAGGAGATTGGTAGTTTATCCTGTGAATATCCTGAAAAAAACATGTAAATACTTGTAATGTTTTCACACAACCTCACACAAAACCCACCATTAAACTAGTCACAAAGAAGCATTAATGCATATCTTTTCACTTTCAGGATTTTCGCAAGAATGCATTTCCGATATCACTTTATTTGCACAATTGAGTGTGATAATCATTCACGCAATTACTCGCCATTTCCACTTCATTTGCAGGATGCTTTAAATGTGCTTTAATCTCTCTTTAATGTCAAAATCAGCCCCAGTGTGATAAACTCCAAAGAAGAGGTATGTAGAGACACTATAGGAGCGATGCCTGTGAGAACGATCCTTGCTGATTTTCAATGGCATACCAAGGATGGAGTGATGGGAGCAGCCCACCCTGGATGCAAGCAATAAAAAGGTAACCATTTACACAACCCACCTGGCCAAAAGGTTGCTGGAGAGGATAGGACGTAGCTGGGAACATATGCACAATGCAGATAGAAGAGAAGTCAGTCACGTCCTGCTAAGGGGATTTCTTGACTTGAGAGGGATGTTTTCCACCTACCTTCACTTTTTGCAGTTTGGCTCAGCCTATTCTCTTAAGATTTTTTTTCAAAGAATCCCTGAAGCAAAGAACCCAGGATTCAAAAAATATACTATCACATCAACATGTTCAAAGCATTTGAGATGCGGGGCGGGGGGGGGGGGGGGGGCAAACAGGGAAGCTTTTCTTCTGGCCTAAGACAATAGCCTGGCCACACTAAAAGCAGAGGAGGTGCAAAAGTGCCAGAGAATGCTTTTGTTGTTCTAATAGACAGATCCTAATATTCTAATGCAAAAACCAATTTCTGGGGCACTGATGGCTCTCAACATATCCTTCAGGTCTCTCACCACCCTACCTCACCTCTTAGTGCCCTGGTTATTTAATTATTCATGTTTTCATTTGTTTTAAAGTTTCCTCCTCTGTGGTCCAAGCACCACCCTTTTCTTCCTTCTCTCTAAGTTCACCTTTATAAATCCAGTCTCAAAGCTCCCATAATGGCTTTCTTTTCAGAAACGACATTACAACAGCTTCAAAAGAATAAATGAACATTTTTTTTGGTATTGCTACCATGTTGATACCAGTGAAAGAAGATGCCCTTGCCAATCTCTTCAGGGAACTCCAGCCAGCAGATGGTTCTTTTCCCCATCTCTCTCAGGGGTGTCAAAAATGTTCCATACTGAATATCAAATATACTGGGTACACCAGTGCTGATTTTGATCCAGTTTTGTTTTTGTTCATTTCGGGATAGCTCAGCTATCCTCCTACTGCCATGTTCTAGAGTCCATGCAAAGAATGCATCACTCTTCTTCTCAGCCATAGTTTACATCTTCTCTTTAGTATCTTCATTCATATTTACGTTCCTACCTAAGAAACCTTCCACATTTCTCTGATCAATAGAGTTAAGGAGCCCTAGTGGTGCAGTGGTTAGATGTGTGTACTGCAAGCCACAAGGTTGTAAATTCAGTCCCAGGGATTTCAAGGTCCACTCAGCTTTGCATCCTTCCATTGATTGCTAAAATAAGTACCAGCTTGTTGGGGGTAATTAGCTTACGCACTGTAAACCACCTAGGCAGTGTTAGTTCACTGACATGCAGTATAGAAATGTACTTCCTATTGCTATTGCTATAAAGGCAGCTCTAGGAATCCTCAAAAGCAAACTGCTGCAGCCTCTCCCAGCTTGTGTGTTCTTCATCACTAATAATACAGGCCTCTGATGAAAAAACTTTTTTCAATATTGTAGCTGATTAAACGGAGGTATACTGCAAAAATAATGCTACAAGATTCTGTTCAAGTTCAAGGCAGAACCCACTTTTTTAAAAAAGTAAAGTTTTTAATGTATTTTGGGGGGCTGAATTTGAAAAACACAATAAAAAGGTACCACACAAATGTCTTTCATAAATTTGATATTTTTATCAATTCAGTTGTTATTCAGCCTCGCTGCTGGTCCTGGTAAAGGGGGGGGGGGTGGAGCTGTTAAAGGGCCTCCTGCTCTTCCTCCTTTTCCATTGTTATTCAGCTTTGATTAAATGTGGATGCTGAATTTCCAGGGCAATCTCTTTCAGTGCTTTAGAATGGATTTTGTGTTTTATATCAGCTAATTAGTGTTTTGAAAGTGTATTAGAACACTTGAACCCCTTCCTTACTCACTGCAGGATAATTTTTAGCAGTATCATTTCATCCAGTCCATATTACAGTGTGCCCATGCCAACATGTAGGCTTGCCATCCATGGTTTGAGCTTCCACAGATGCAAGCCCTGACTTTTTCAATGGGTGCATGCACATGCAGTGGCACAAGAGGAAGCACACACCCCTTGAAAAGAATGGGACTTAAGGTACCACATTTTTTGCTATCTGTGTATTGGGGGGGTGGGTTCTGGAACAGATCCTCCATGGATAGCAAGGGCACACTGTACAACACAAACATCAAAGCAAGTTGTGAAAAAACTACCAGTATGTTATGGAGCAAATCTGACATCATTTTTGGATTTAGAATACAAAATTCCTATAAACCAGCATGCATTTTTAAAATGTTTTTATCACTCTTTTTTTGCAGGCCTGTCTGCTGCCTTGACCATACTCTGGTGTTGCTTGGCCACATGTGAAATGTTTGTTGGTGGGTATGATAATATGATAATTGTCCACCAACAATACTGAAGTGACATGTTTCCCAGCCCTGCCCTAAGTAGAGCCACTTTCCTGCAAAAGCCTGAATCTTGATTTTTTTAAAAAAGGCAACTTCATCCTCACAGCCACCCAAACAGTGATCCAAAGACATAATCACCTTGAAATGGTCCTTTACCTCTAGGTGGGCCTTTAAGAAATGTTCTCCTCATAGCCAGAAGTAGCTGTCAAAGGACAACATAGAAAAAGATACAGTGAAGAGATACAGTGTGCCATTCTTTGTATCCCATGGCTCTGGTTTTCATACTACCATTCCTTCTTTGTCTCTAGTGTTTGTAGTAATAAGCGATGTGGGCAGGGGGGGGAGTTGTCTGGAATATGCATTTTATTGGAAAGGTTTATGCCTTCAAATAAACAGAATTCAAAATGTCAAAAGAAAAATATTCCTGTGTAGGAAGAATCAATTCAAAAAAATCTGTTTTTATATGTAAGACAGTCTAGGCTAAGGTTGCCCCATGTTTAAATGCAGCCCAGCACCCCAATATACTGCCCAGAAATATGCTAAGCAAAACATGCTCACTGTCTGTTCAGTTTTCCATTCTCCTTTGCACAATCAGCAACCATTTCATTTAGGTTAAAGGGTACATTGGCCTCAGGTGAGGGAGGATGGGTGGTGGTGGAGTATATGCACCCCCCTTATGCACTCTGGTTTTTAAGCACTAGTTTTTGTTGCCTGGGGGAGTTTTGAGAGAGAGCGTGTCTCTCAGGCACATGGCAGCCCTGACTGGGTAACGGTGCAGAACGTAAAGTGTTGTCTATTAGGTAGGGAGACTGGTTAATACAAAGAGTTGTTGGTAATAACAATGTCCTTTCAGCACTGACAGAGACAAAGCACCTGCAAGTGGTGTCTACCACTGCGTGCAGCGACTGATGGTCGGAGGGAAGCATTGGAGAGCATTTGAATTTCACATCCAGGGAGAGTTGGCCTATCATTAAAAAACCCTAATTTCAGTGTCAGGTGGAGTTCCAGGTAATCGATCATGATGTCAGCAGACACAGGCTCTTCCTTGCTGTCTCACCTCCAAGTCAGCCTTGGGGTTTCCAATTAAACTTATGGCACAAATCTGGAGGGAAGAAGAAAGGAAGAAAACAGGAGAGAAGGAGAATAGGATTGCACCAGGATGGGCAGGATGGAAGAGCAAGAAAGCAATTGATATACGAATGGGGAGATTATCAGTCTTTTGGAAGAAAAAGCCACACAGAGAGAGGGATACTAACAGCTGTCAGTTTCATTTTCACTGGGTTTCTCAGAACTCCACCACAGAGTCTCATTCTTTCCAAGTTCCATATCAGACTGGGAGACTTCCTTTCCAACATGGAAGTTTGTGTGTATTTTGGGATGCATTTTTCTATTGTACACATTTTTAGATATTTCTCCATTTTCTAAACCATGCTTCTGTTCATTTGTCAAATATGCATATTTTTAGTTGTGATCCTTTTGTCATTGTATGCATTCAAGTCTGATCCTAAGGTCCTTTTCTGATCCTAAGGTGAGCCTATCACAGGTTTTTCTTGGCAAGATTTGTTCTGAAAGGATTTGCCTTTTCCTTCCTCTGAAGCTAAAAGAGTGTGATCTCTAAAGCCATAGTCTAACACTCATAGAACTGCACGTTGGTGTTCATTTGTTGTTGTTAATAACTGCATTCAAGTTGGTCCTAACTCATGGCTAGAGCCCCTGTCCACTACTGCTTTGGTTATGTCCTGCCAATTCAGGCCCATGACCTCCCTATCCATCTGGCATGTGCTCTTCCTCTTTTTTCTGTTGCTTTCTACCTTTCCTAGCATTATTGTCTTTTCTAATGAGTTATGCCTTCTCATGATGTAACCAAAATCCAATAGCCTCAGTTTCATTATCTTGGTTTCCAGAGAGAATTCAGGCTCAATCTGTTCTAGGATATATTTGTTTGTCTTTTTGGATGTCCATAGTATTCTCAGTACTCTTCTCCAGTACCACTTCCCAAATGAGTTGATTTTCTTTCTGTCACTTTCTTCTCTGTCTAGCTCTCACATCCATACATGTGACGGGGAATGTAATGGCTTGGGAGATTCTAACTTTAGTGCTCAGTTGTATATCTTTACACTTTAGGATCTTGGCTGCTGTTCTCATTCCTCATCTTCTTCTGATTACTTGACTGCAGTCTCCATTTGGATCAACGTTTGATCTAAGGTAAAGGGAATATTTATTTATTTACTTGCATATAATTTTAAATAGAGGGTTGGAGGAATCTGAACCTTCAGGTTCCTGCCTGATAATGGGAAAACAAGAAAATATAGATGCATTTTTTTTAGTTTTCTAGGCCACAAACTCTCTCTCTCTCTCTCTCTCTCTCTCTCTCTCTATATATATATATATATATATATATATAAATTCAGTTGATGATAATTTCTTTTCCATCTCTATTTATAGCACAAGAAATTAATGATTTGGGGTGGGGAGCAGAGAAAGATTATTGTGTCCAAATTCTGTCATTCATTGCTTTGTTGTTAATTGCCTTCCTATTGGCCTTGACGTATGGCAAGCTCATAAATGAGCCAGCTCCAAGACCCCCTATCCTGAACAGCCTTGCTCAGGTCTTGCAGACTGTGCTGTGGCTTCCTTGATTGAGTCTATCCATCTGGAATATAGTCTTCCTCTTTTCCTGTTACTTTACCTAGCATTAATGTCTTTTATTGTGAGTCATGTATTCTCATGGTATGACCAAAGTACGACAGCCTCAAATTTAGTTATTTTGGCTTTTAGGGAAAGCCCAGCCTTTGTTTCATCTAAAAAACATTGATTTGTCTATTTAGCAGTCCACATTTTCTGTAGAACTCTTCTTCAGCACCACATTTCAAATTAGTTGATTTTCGTCACTAACCAGCTTTCATATCTATACATAGTGATGAAAAGCAACTAATTTGAAATATGGTGCTGAAGGAGAGTTCTACAGAAAACGCGGACATGCCACCCCATCTCTTCTTAAATTTTCATTTCCTGAATAAAACACTGTACCACTGTCTATTCATCACAAGTATTGCAATGTTTTAGTGTGTCTAGCTTCCCTTGATTCATGCTTCTTACATTCCATATTCCTATAATTTGTGTCGTGCAGCTTTGGACTCACCCCAACACATCAGTAATCTCACTGTATATTTCTCTGGCCAATGTCTGTGTATGAGTAGCTTGTCTCTGATGAAGTAATGACTTTTAAGACACAGGGCTGGCTAGGGCTTTCCTTTGTCACAACTCTCATTGCCCACAGCAGCCTTCCTGATACTGAAAACCTCATCTGTGACCTTCCTCTGAATATCCCCTGCCCCCACCTTGTCTAGGTTCCCTAGGAAGGCTCACCTAGTGCCAGTACTGATGCCATTTTATCATTAAAGAAAGGCCTTTGAATTCTCTGGATATTTAAAACACTTATTTTTCTTCTTTATTTATTATATTCAGCATGATATTTTAGTGATGTGATTATATTATCCTCCCCTTTTTATTGTTACCCTAGAAGCTCTGTGTCGTAGACGATATCAGCATATCATTAAATTCCAGAGTTCAGAAACATTACTTTTTGAACTACACTTCCAGAATCTCTCAGCTACACCAGTGGGGCGGGCGGGTTACATGGGAATTATAATGCAAAAAAAGCATTCTATACAGGTTCTGCTACAATCAGTTACATTAAATTGTAAGGGAGCCAACAGGACACAAGGGAAGATCTGGGGAAAATTAGAGACTTGTCACCATAACATCTATCCAATAAAAATTTTTAAATGCATTACTAAAACTAAAATTATGTAATATTCAGAAGGACAATATGTGCTGAAAGAAAGAAAGAAAGAAAGAAAGAAAGAAAGAAAGAAAGAAAGAAAGAGGAGTAGCATTATATGTAAATAATGTTTACATCTGGGTTAAAATTTAGCGGGAGAAGATGTTATTTGGGGAGTCTACTACAAACTTCCAAACCTGTAATAGGACTTGTATTATGTACAGGACTTGTATAGATGACCACACATTCAGAAAGGAGAGATATAGTAGTAATGGGAGATTTCAGCCATCCTGATATTTGTAGAAAGTCAAACTCTGCCAAAAATTTAACGTCCAATAATTTCCTCACTTGCCTTGCAGATAATTTATTTTTTTAAAAAAATTATATTTTATTAAAATTTTATAACACACATAACTTGAAGTCACTAAACAAAACACATAACCTAATCTAAACTAGACTAAACTAAAACCACAATGCATCTCCTATTATTCTACACTACGTCCCCACACCACAACCCCATTACACAAAGCCATAACAATGCACTCAAAACAACAATTTCATTATACAGTGGAAAGGGGAAGCCAAGCATAGTCAGACCTTCTCTCTGGACTTTATGAAAGCTGATTTCAGTAAATGTAGGGAAATACTAGTGGTGGTCAGGAATACTAATAAAAAAGAGTGTTCATAAGGGATGGGAGTTTCTTAAAAGTGAGATATTGAAGACACAATTTCAGACAGTTCCAAGGAGGAAGAAAATTGGCAGGTGTCTAAACGAAAAAGGATGGATGACTAAAGTACTTTCAACTGAGCTAAAATTTAAAAGGGACATGTACTGTACAAGAAATGGGAAAAGGGGAACTCACCAAAGAAGAATTCAAACAAATTGCCAGCACAAGTAGGGAGAAAGTTTGAAAAACTAAAGTGTAGAATGAGCTCAGGCTTGCAAGAGAGGTTAAAAACAATAAAAAAGATTATTAATTATTATTATTATTATTATTATTATTATTATTATTATTTGTAATGTCTGTACCAAAAGGAAAAACAAAGAAATAGTAGGGCCACTGAGTGGAGAAGAAAAATGCTAACAGGGATAGGGAAAAGGCAGAACTACTCAACGCCTCAGTCTTTTCCTGGAAGAAAAATATTTCTCAACTTGGGGGAAATGGAGCAGATGATGCAATGGGAGAAATGCAGTACAGAATAGTACAGTAGTAGTAGTACAGGAATACCTGGCTACCCCAAATGAATCCAGGTTTACAGTGCCAGATGAACTTCATCCATGGGTATTAAAGGAACTGTCAGAAATAATGTCAGAACCACTGGCAATAACTCCTGGAGAACAGGAGAAGTCCTAGCAGACTAGTGGAGGGCAAATGTTGTCCCTGTCTTCAAAAAAGAAAAAGGAAAAAAAAGAGGGGGGATATATGACCCATTAATTACTGGCCAGCCAGCCTGACATCAGTACCAGGAAAGATTATAGCGTGGATCATTAAATAGTCTGTAAGCCTTTAGAAAGTAACGCCATGATAATTAAAAGTCAATAGGGGTTTCTCAAAAACAAGTCATACCAGACTAATCTTATCTCTTTGATAGAGTCACAAGCCTGGTGGATGAAGGGAGTGCTGTTGATGTAGCATATCTTGATTTCAGTAAGGCCTTTGACAAGGCCTCTCATGATATTCTTGTAAAAAAGCTAGTAAAATGTGGGCTAGACAATGCTACTGTTAAGTGGATTTGTAAGTGGTTGACTGACCAAACCAAAGGGTGCTCACCAAGTGCTCCTCTTCATCCTGGAAAGAAATGACAAGCAAGGTGCCACAAAGTTCTGTCCTTGGCCCAGTGCTATTCTTGGATGATAAAATAAAGGCCATGCTTATCAAATTTGCAGGTGATTCCAAATCAAGAAGAACAGCTTATACCTCAGAGAACAGGATCAAAATTCAAAATGACCTTAATAGATTAGAAAGCTGGGTCAAAATAAACCTCTTATGTTCACATCATCTCTCAGTCACAGATTACATAGACTCAAGAACATTTAGTCTTTTTAAGTAGGGTGAAAAAGCTTGAGTATCGCCCCAGAATTACTGATCATAATAGAATGGATTTTGACCCACCCTAATATTGTTCTCAGTCCTACCTCTTCAGTTTCCTTCCTTACAAAGATTCAAAGGCCGAATCAATTGCATCACAGGCAGGAATGTCTTGGGGCCTGAACAGACAGGCCAAAATAATCCTGCTTCGGGTCATTTTGGAGGTATGCTGTTTAAATGACACACAAATCTAAAGAGGCCAGAAACTGCGCCAAAGCTGCACTCCAGTCCTTAGGAGTGGAGCGTGGCTTTGGCATGGCTTCCAGCCTCTTAGGACTCATGCATCATTTAAATAGCATACCTCCAAAGTGACACGAAGCAGCTTTATTTTGGCCTGTCTGTTCAGGCCCATAGACAGAATTTCCCCATTACTGTATCTTCATATTAGTGAACTGCTGTAATTTTTATGTGTAGCCACAGAGACATAGGGAGCTACCTTTCAAATATGAAAGATCAAACCTACCTAGAATTCACTTCTGATCTGGAGGATTAATCCCATTTATTCATTCAAAAAGGGATTTGGAGTGTGTTTGCCTAGGAAATATGAACAATCGACATTTGTTTTGTGACCCAATGGCAGTAAAGGTTGTAGTGGTTCTGTCACAGTTAGATGAAGGCATTCAGCACATGCTCAAAGGACATTACTTCACATTATGTTGCATTAACTATAGGGAAGAGATTTCCCAAAATTGAAAGAGAAAAAGAAAGCAGAAGAGTTAGCCAACTGTGTGTCAGAAAGAGCACTGGGAGCTCACAGGGCAGGGTACATGTGAATATACTGAATCCATTCATCTTATAAATTATGGACGTACAAACTTAGGAAATTCTGCAGCAAACAAACAGTTTTAATTACATGCAAAAAAAAAAAACAAAAAAAAGTTTTTAAAAAGCCTCTGGTTGCTTGTCTCTGCTTAAAATTGGAAGGATTTCTTCAACAATTCTCTCAAACACTTGAGAATGTGGAGAAAGGGATCTTGATTTTCTCATTTCTGTGAATGGGACTGTGACAGGAGGGAGACATTGTGTGGTAATTAGTCTTGGAATATACTCCACATTCACAGCCATCCTACTTTGCCCTGCATGGACTGCCAGGAGACCTGTCAGCCAGCCAGCCAGCCAGCCAGCCAGCCAGCCAGCCGGCTTGCTCACCTTCTGTCCTCTCACTCTACTTTGCTTTTTTGTTTTGACAGCGTTTTCATTGGAACCAATAGAGGAAAATAATTATTTCTGGGAGCTGCCTGTCTTCTGCCCTCCACCTCACTTTGCCCAAGACTCCACATTTCAACCTTAAACTTTGAAGTCAAAAGGCTATTGGCTTTCAGCCTAGCAGGAGGGCTCATGGCTCAGATCTCTTTTCAGACACAGGTTGGGACACAGGTGGTGTATACAGTATCACCCCCTGTGCCAATCCAGACTGAAAAGGTCTGGTATAAATAGCAGCCTTCCACTTTTATCAAGTCAGCAGATAACACCTTTCTGCTTGCTGCTGTATATTGACAATGCCTACTTATTTATTGTTTTATTTATTTACTTACATAATTGATATCCCGCCTTTCTCCTTCTTTGAAGGTTTTTAAACAGAGGTTGGATGGCCATCTGTCAAGAGTGCTTTGACTGTGTATTCCTGCATGGCAGGAGATTGGACTGGATGGCCCTTGTGGTCTCTTCTAACTCTATGATTCTAGGTGGATTCAGTGATCATGATCACAAGGTGTGCGCTGTGGGCACATGCCCCATTACTCCCTCTGGGACATAGTAGCTTTTTTTCCGGAACGGCTTCTATGCATCGGTGCACTGTATTTGTATAAAAAAAAACTCAAATAAAAAAAAACCTTCAAGGTAGCCTCTAACATCATATAAACACAGTAATAGTAAACTCACGTGAAAGAGTAACCATTAATAAAACCAGATAAAAACTAAAACATGCTATGCATGAGTATGAAACCAATCAATATTTAAAAACTAATTTAACAAAAGCTGAGAGAAAAGAAATGTATCTTAAGAGCTCTTCTAGAAGGCCTCTAATGATGCAGCCTGACCTGTTCCTAGGTAGCAATATGCTTTGCAGCCATAAGGCCACAGTTGAGGAAGCCCATTACTCTTACTAGGAGCACATGGCAGCTGACTTTCAGAGTGAAAGATGGACAGGCTAGAATGGGTGCCAGAAACCAGATTTCCAAGAAAGATGGTTGCTACTCATTTGGCAATCCTTGTAGTTCACTGGGCAAAAAATCTTCATCTCCTTTAAAGTGGGTGTTGCCAGCCACAAGGTTTTGCCAAGAGAGGGAAGAGGAACCACTGTTTTCACATGTGAGACACTTTTCAGCTTACCAAGACCATCTCAACAGGCAAGCTGACCAAATGGTGGGAGGAGCAGCAGCTTTATGGTCAGAAGGCACTCAAATGAAACCAAAAGCCCTTGAAATGTAGGCTGCTGCCCTCATGGCCTCCAGCAATATCCATCAATGCTAGTGAGTGCTGGGGGTACTCTGCCCACACAGCTTCTCATATTGCACTAATTAGGAAGGACTGGGTGAGGGGTTAATGTGGCAACACATCACTCAGTCAGGATATGCCCAAGATTAACTTGTTTTTCACCCATCAACAGTCTGTATCACTCTGTAACCCTTCAAAAGGCAGTCTATCTCATTACTCTGACCTTGCTTTGCCTCCATAAATGGGATATATATTTTCGGTATGGGATGTAACACAGAAGCACAGGCAATACTAGTTGCATTTTCACCTTTTATGCACATTTTTAGAGGCTTTGGGCAAAACATAGTGCAATACTAAACTTTACCCTTAGCGTATCTTGCCTTTAGCACTGTCTCCAGCACTTCATGAGAACAACTCAGTTTATTCAGATCCTTAACATCAACAGAGCAGTAGAATTCAAAGATATAGTCGTGTTAGTTTACAGAGCAGTTAGCAATAGCAATAGCATTCACATTTCTATACAGCTTCATACTGAACTAAGCAGTCCCTAAGTGATTACAATGTGTAAGCCAATTGACCCAACAAGCTGGGTTCTTATTTTACTGACCTACGAAAGGACAGAAGGCTAGGTCTACCCTGGAGCCCTAGGATCGAACTCACAACCTCGTGACTGCAATACTAGTTGCAGTACTGGCCATTTAACCCTTGTGCCATCAGAGCTCCCACAATGCTCCTTTCTCCAGTTTTCTCCAATGTGGATGGGCTGAACAGCTATCTCAAGTTGAATCCTGTACTGTGCTCATTTCTTCCAAGTATGAACCCCAGGCTGTGTACATCTTGAGCTGCACCTGTCATATGTCAGATCTCCTAATCAGTGCCTCTCTGCCCCAATTAATATCAGCTTTTCAAAAAAACAAAAAAAAGCACAAACTGGGGTGGGAGAGGGAGGCACTCCACGCAGCACCAGTGTCTGGGCTGAAGACCTTCGGTTGAAAAAATATCTTTCTCCCCTTTGCTCTCCACACTTCCTGAGTACAATATGAGTTATACTAGTCACCCTTTATGTATAAAAACAGGAAGATTTTCACCTAGTCCAGAGAGAAAGGGTTACTGGCCTGATTGACTGTGCTGTCAAAAGTGGCAGATGGTGTGGGCACCAAAGCAGGTGAGAAACACCATCTTGAGGACCATCCTGAGGCATCTTAGGGTGAGCTACCACACCCACAAGCCTCATAACATTGCAGAAGCCAGAATAGGATCTCCACAAAGGAAGGCTTTAAGTTGGAAATTCTCCCAGTTTTAACCAGCATCCATCTTTCACCTTGTTGTTATCTGTCTCATTGCTGATTACGTTTCTCATTCAGTGTGGCTGTGGCCTTTGCTACCTCAGCTTGTTGTCTGGTGTCATCCATTGACCTCTGTTGCATTGTGCTCACTCCTACTCCTTATACACATGCAGCAAATTGCCATTTTAATAAGATGGGCAAATCTGTTTGGGAAAGTTTGAATGTGGGAAGATATTGCCCCAGTGCTGAGGTTTCTTGACTATTCCAGAAGTTGTGGATGCTTGTTCCTTCTGAAACTCGGTTTCTCATCTCAGACATAAGACAAAGGGACCAGTGAGGCAGAGCAGATTATAACTATATAGATTGTGAATTGCTCTGTTGATGAGCTAATGCAAACTGGGGAAGATAGAGGGCTTCTTTTTATTATGGGCAAATAATTGCTTTTGCCTTGGTTAATAAGATGTGATGCCTCATACCCATGGTGCTCTTTCCTCTGGTCACTGAAACCAACCTCAGATGAGATCATATTAACTCTGACTTATAAGAGTGAGTTTTTAGCTGACTATCCATACATATGGCACCTACAAAACCAGATGATTTACAAGGTGAATCCATTACAGCCTGGTTTCTTTCCTTTTATATATGTTTGCCTTGTCAATTAAAAATGTTTTAACATTTGTTCAGTGCTTTCAGGGTTCAGTATGTGAGATTACCTTCAGCTTATCTGATGATCCCAATCAGATAGATAAATATGATGAACAATAAAGTGTGCTATGTATATTCATCTTACAATCACTTTGTAAGGCAGTTCAATTTTTATTATACTCATTTTACTGATGGGGAACTAAGGCCATGACACATTCCAGACAGTCTGTTTGTAGAACAAATGCAGGGGGCATCCTAGTGCTATCTCTGAACAGTAGTGGTTCTTTGTGGTGCATGAGAGGGGGAGGGATATTAGCACTCTTAGCTGTACCTAGGGAAATGCAATCACTTCTCCAGCTAGTTAGGAGATTGTGCTTTGGAGTTCTGTCTAGAATGTGTTTGCACAAGTACTTTGGAATCTGTTGGATAGTGCCATGTGCAATGTACAGTGAGTTTGATCTCTATCTGCTCTAGGCTTCTGATACATAGAACAGCTAATTCCAGGGAGTCAGGAAGTCTTATGGTAACAGAACCTAAACAGTTTGAAGGAATTATGGAGGCAAATGCAAAAACCCAAAACATTTTCAAGAATAACAATTTTCCTAATTTACCAGCAGATAGCAAGTCCAACAAGTGCACAATTCTAGAATTTGCCCTTGTTAATTGTGACTGTAGTAGCAGTACTCAGGGCAGGGGAGTTTACTCAGTACAAATATTTGAATGTGTCCCTTCATCCATATACGTAAAGTGAGTTCAAATACAATATCACTGGATCCAATTTATATTTATGCAGCTAGATCCTGTTAATATTTGCTTGGAGGTAAGATTACCAAAGTTCATGGTACTTTTTTTCATTGGACTGCAGCCTTGTTCTAGCTGTAGTATTGTGTTGTTTGGTTTAATGCTAGAAGTAGCATGTTACAGGACAGAGGGTTTAGATAATCAGTTTTTTCTATTGTTATGCTATGCCATAAAGCCATCTATAAAGTAGAACTAGCAGCCTAAATACCCTAAAGGCACCACTTACTGTCTGATCTTGGAAATTAAGCCAAGTGACTTGAAGACACAAATACATTTTTCAGATCTTTAGAACAATAAAGACTATTCCAATTGTTGCCTGAGTATTTTGATGGCAGTTCTTCCTCATCCTTGAAACCTAAGTCAACTTCTGCATTATTATTAGTGTATTGATAAGTTTGTTTCAAATTATTGGATTATTGGCCTAACTTTTTTAAATGCTTAATAGGCAATAATAGGCTAACAAATTCTTAGACTTTGTAAAACAATGTACATTGGGCCCTTAGCATCCACTGGGGTTTGGTTGCAGGACCCCCATGGATGCCAAAATCCGTGGATGCTCAAGTCCCATTAAATACAATGGTATAGTAAAATGGCAAAATCAAGGTTTGCTTTTTGGAATTTGTATTTTTGGAATGTTTTTAAGCTGTAGATGGCTGATTCCAAGGATAAAGAATCCATGTACATGGAGAGTTGATTGTAAAATAAATAAATAAATAAATGGATATATTCTGTAGATATCTCTCTCTTTCTCTCTCTGTGCGCATACAAACACGTGTCTTCATGTCACCTGTTGACAGGGCGACCAGATGTCAGAAGCTCAAAGGAGGACAAGGCACTGAAAAATATAGGACATTCAAGAAAATAGGAAGATAAGATGGATCCTTCAAAAGTCTGTTTTTCCCAAGGAGCAGCAGCAGTCAAGATTTACCCCCAGAGCTTGAGGTGGGTTTGATTCTCAGAGAGGAAAAGGACAGCAAACGTGGTGTTATTCAGTTGGCTTCCTGAGGGCTACTAGGCAGCCTGTCTGTTTCAAGGGAAAAACCTTGAAAACTAGGCCCATTGCCTAACATTTTTTCTAACATTTGTCCAAGAAATAAATGTACTCCATGCTCTGGGAGCAAATCTTGTTTGTTGCTGCTGCTCCTAGAAAAAAGAAGGATCCACCCTATCCCCCTATTTGCAGTGAAGACAGGCTACCAAGTAAACATATTTCTTGAAGGGGAACAGCAAACATGATAGTAGAACTCAAAAATATAGCCATGTCTGTAAAATCAGTATGGAAAGAGATCTTGTAGCACTTTTGAGACTAACAGAAAGAAGTTGGTAGCATGATCTTTCATAGACTTGAGCCTACTTCCTCAGGTACATTTGGTGGAGCAAATATGGTGTCACTCAATGGGCTTCTGAGTCATAGAATCATAGAGTTGGAAGAGACCACAGGGGCCATCCAGTCCAACCCCCTGCCATGCAGGAATTCTCATGTTCAAAATGGAGGGCATTATAGAATCTTTCTTGGACCGAAGGTTGAAATGTAGGCCATGTCTGGTCACCCTGACTGTTGATCCTATGAATTTCATGGGGTTGAATTAAGCAAGGGATACTGAGAGGTGGTTTTACCATTTTCTTCCTGTGAAATACTACCTACAGCACCTGGTATTTGTTGCCACTCTCCCATCCAAGTACTAACCCAGGCTGATTCTGATGAACAGCTAAGATCTGAGGGGATCTTGTGCTTTTAGGGTATTTAGGCCCCTCTGTAGTTTTGAGGTTTTAACAATTATTTTGCTGTTGTTTTGAAAGACGCTTAACTTTTCTGAAACAAAAGAATATGTGGAGCAATTGTAGCTCTCTCCCCATTCCTTTGTGAATTACTTAATTTTCTCATCTCCAGTGGCAACATCGCCTAGTTATATTGTCCCATGGCATCTTACTTATTCCCTCCTCCTTTGTAGATCATCTGCTATCCTTTCCCATACAGCATTTGCACTCTGTGATATGTGTGTGTGCTGTAAATGGCTTTTATCTCCTTTCTTGTATGATCCCTTGTGTGATTTGCTAATTTTTCAGTCTCACCTCCCAGCCAAAGAATGTGGCAATTTATATGCTTTTGTAAGCAACTATGTATCTTTAAAAGTTTTAAAAAACTTTTTTTAAAAAAATCTCCATCTCCTCCAGGCAGCTTACCAGGGAATCACACTATAATTCTAACGGTAAAATGAAACCTCCATGTTCAGGAGTAGTCAGATACCAATGAAACACTGTGGGTTTGAGGAGCTGAAATTCACCCTGCCTTTCACAAAGGGAATTCATTCTTCCCAAAATGAACATGTTTATTACTTTTAGTGTCTGTGAAATGGTAGGCTTTAAAACACTTTTCAAAACTCAGTAAAGGAAAGTTGTGTTTGTCACCTCTGAAACAGCTCACTCGCCTTCTCTTTCAGACCCCCCCTCCCATAACTACAAGCTGATATATGGCTGCCTTCCTTTGCCAGATAAATAGGAAAGTCCACATTCAGAGGCAGCATCTCTCTCTCTCTTCCCAACAGTGACACTAATAAGAGTAAAAATGTTTTGTGAGTTATGCCTCTATGTGTAGAAGCATGTGATTACTGCAACATAGGAGCAAAAGCAATACAATTTAAGTTATGGTGGTCTATGAAAGCTTAAGCTAACTTCTTTTTGTCAGTCTCAAAGGTGATACTTTTGCAACTTAAATGAGTTATTGAGATTTCTTAGCCAAGCTCAGAGTCAGCCAGAACTGAAAAAAGAAAATGTCCCTGTCAAGTATATCATAATTCTGAAGGACTCTCCTGTGAAAATTTTAAAAATACAAGTGAGGTATGGTGGAAGGATATGTTGTAGGTATAAAGTGCAACATTACCATGTCTATTCATTAACTAGTAGTTAATGATACAAGATGACTGCTTGAAAAGGTTGTCTAGTTTTCTCTTTAGAGGTGTACAGTATGTCAGACAGGAAGAAGTTTACATATGCCATTCCTGTGCTATCCCTTCCTCACATGAACCCTGTCTTACAATCAATTCAGCTTTATACAGTTGTTACCTTTTCTTCATCCCTACATTATAGAAGCTGTGTGAGCAGAGCAGCTCCACAAAAATCATAAATCCAGATAGTAGAACTTTCTTATCACCAAATCTTCACACTGAAGAAATGCCGCATCTATTGTACTTACAGGCATAGGTGTTTTAATTTTAAATATGAAAGGTTCCAGGATTCAAGTCAAGCTGTCTTGAATTCATTCCTAGGCTAGAAGATTATTTCACAGTTATTTCACAAGGAATTCGACAGAAAGTAGGGAAAATGATGTAAAGATTCTGCAATCACTCCACTGTTTAAAGTACAGTCAAGCTTGTGATTAGGGCTCCTAGGTATCAGGTCCTAGACCCTCTGCTTCAGCCCTCTTCTGTTTTTACCTCCAACATCAGGCAAAGTAACCGGATATTGATTTTAATTGGCATGCTTTACTGGTTACAACACCTAATTACATCTCCAGATCTGACAATGCAGATGCTTCTCTGTACTCTGACTACAAAATGGCTTTTGGTCTCAACAAGATAGATAAAGGTCCAGATCATAAAGGGAGTTACTCCAGCACTGCTAATATAAAATGAAATTTTATTGCATTTCTTTTAATGTCTGTTTCTAGGTCCTTTAAGGGCAACATGTGGCATTTATCTGCATTGACCTTCCCTCACAACCATCTTAAAGATCACCTATGAAAACATCTGACAGCCAGCATAGTGTAGTGATTTGAGTGTTGGACTAGTATGACTCTGGAGGCCAGGTTCTGTTCAGCCATGGAAACCCTTGACCAAGAGTCACACACTGAAAATTTCAACCTCAGAGGAAGGCCATGGAAAAACCCCTCTGAACAAATCTTGCCAAGAAAACCCTGGGGAAGGTTTGCCTTAGGGTCACCATGAATCTGAAATTACTTGAAAACACACAACAGTAGTAGCAGGAAGAAAATACCTGCAGCACTGCAACACTGATACCATCTTAAGTATCCTCCTGCATGAGTTGCCATAATTCTTCCTTTTCCCAGGCATGTCCTCTTTTTCAGAGCTAAAACTTCTGTCAGGGCAGATTTTTTTGAATGCCCAGGAATTTTAAAAAATGTTAACTTCTGTATCTCCTCCTGCCACCAACAGTACCTCTTCTTTTGCCATCTTATTGGCACCATCAAGGGCTCTCTTAGAAAAATGCATGGAGGTCAGCCTGGCAGAGGGGTGGGGGGGGGGGGGGGTTGATGGGGGTGGGAAGATTGATCTGAAAGGAGAAGGCAAGCTAGGCAGACAGTAGCTGAGAACCTCTGGCCAACCGCACAAGGTTGATGTAACAGGCTTGACAGAATGGATGAGAGCTCTGTCAAAAGAGATGGAGAAGGGAAAGGAAGTCAAAATTGTTGTTCATTAGGAATTAGGTAATAATTACCACCGCTTCTCATAGGCAGGGGTAGGCAACCTGCGGCCCACGGGCCGGATGCGACCGCGCGAGGCCTTGGGACCGGCCCCAGCCCAGTCCTGCCATCGATTGCCGCCGGGGCCTTTGGGGGGCAATTGTCTATAGAAGCCTCCGAAACATGCATTTATATTACATTTTTTTAAAAAATCAGCAAATTTTTTTCCGTGTCTTCCATTTTTTTTAAAAAAGTGTCTTCCATTTGAAAATTTTGTCCTACATTTGTCCTGGTTTATTTATATATTTAATTTTAAAAATTATTTATTATTTATTTTTTGGCTTCGGCCCCCCAGTTGTCTGAGGGACAGCAACCCGGCCCCCGGCTCAAAAAGGTTGCCTAACCCTGTTATATAGTGTTGTTAAACTGTTGATAGCTGGTGTGGTTTAGTGCTTTGAGCATTGAACTATCACTTAGGGTTTGACTTCCCACTTGGCCTTGGAAAGCCACTGGATGACCTTGGGTGAGTCACACACATTCAGTCCCAGAAAACTGTGTAAGTAGGGAACAACTTGAAGACACACAACAATATTGTTTTATTGTATACCTTCAAGTAATTTCTGACCTATGGAAAACCTAAGGCAAACCTATCACAAGTTTTTATGTAAATTGAGTGTAATTATTGCTTTGGGAAGGTATTGGCAAATACAATTGCTTCTCCTCCCCACTCCTAAAGCACAAGGCTACTGTGTGCATATTCACAGAGCAGCCCTGCACTTCAGGAGGAAGGGATGGGGACAAGTTGCCAACCACCTTCCAGCTGCCAACCACCTTCCAAATCCACCTGTTGTATCAATGTGCACACACCAACTGGCTTCAAAGAGGTGTTGATATAGCAGTCCCTCGCTTTGGGAGAAATGGTGGCGGGGGGGGGGGACAAGCTATTGCAGCTGGCAACCACCTACCAAAGCAGCAGTCAGCTTTGGTAACTGTTGATGACTTCAATCACTGCAAGGGGGAGTGGGGGAGTGGGAGAAGAGCAGAATCATGGCCACTGACACCATGTGACTGCCTAAGAAGTGGGACTGCAGCAGAAGGAACTAATTGCATGAAGACAGTAATGGCATACCAACAAGCTTAAGAGCTTATTGATGGGTTTTGCCCATCAATGAAAAGGCACACTGCAGTAACACTACAGAGAGGCAGCAGCAGAATGGACACAACATTGTGTGATAAATACCATCCAAAGATGTTTTCATCCTGTTAAAATTCTTCTTTTCTAGCCTTGTGTGATAAAATCCTTAGTCTTAAAGGAGCTACAAGATCCCTTTGCATACCAAATTCTAGGCAGTTCTACACAATCTTTGCAAAAAGTCTTGCATGATAGTTTAGGGTGAAAGATGAACTATCTTGAACAAAATCAACTCCCCTATGTATTCTCCCAAAAGGATTCTCAGATTTGTTTTCACTTTCTTTTGAGCTTTCTCTTGCTCCACCTCCTCTTTCCAATTCACTATTATTTTACTGATCATTGGACAGATAAAGCCACATTCAGAAAGACATTTTTTAATCAGGATTTTAAAAGAACAATAAAACATCAGTGTTCATATCTTTGCATGTTTTAATTATTAGGCCATGAAATTTCTGATGGTCAAACCTTTTTTTAAAAACCATTCTGCTCCAGCTTTCTTCCCATAGTCCACAAGATCCCAGCCAGAACATTCTACCCTGATGCAATAGGTTCTGGGCAGACAGTTCAGTCAAAAGATCTAGCAGTTGTGAATCTGAAGTTTGGCAACCCTCTGACCCTTTAGCAATTTGATGAGTCAGGCAGTGCCAGCATCAGGATAGGTGGCAATGCTAGACTTGTGTTTCCTAAGTAGGGTATGAAGGTGGAGGGTCAATAAGTAGGAAGGTAGACTCTGAATGGCTTAGCAATGACTTTACACTAGCTTCATACCTCACCCACTTCAGGGCAGCTCTGATGACAAGCCAAGTGGGCAAGTAGCTAAGAATTGCTGATCAATTCTCTGTCGCAGTCCTCCCTGGAGCATCCCTGCCCCCTATTTGCATGCCCTATTTAGTTCCACGATTTGCCCACCTAAGCAGGAGCATTGGAACAAAAGGAAGCTGCTGTCTGTCTGAGTTTGGCTAGGTGACTGCGGTGGTGGCAGTGGAGGAGGTGGCTGCTGCTGCCTGTTTGGCACTTGGCGGTGAAGCTGCTGTGTCTGGCTCCTGGCAGAGCTGTCAGAGGGAAGGCCCCTGCTTGCCTGCCTTTCCCACCCCATGCTCCCCTCCCCATGGCCCCTCATCACAGAGCAAAGCATGCTGCTGGCTGGAGAGCCTCAGTACCGCATGCCACATTGTGACAGATGATTGACTCGAAACAATATCTAAGGCGATCAGGATAAAGTACCGACCATTTCAAGGCTCAGCAGAATTCAAATTCTAATTAGACTTCTCACCACATTCCAAATAAAAATTGTTCCCCTGATATCCTTTTTGCCTATCAGGTGTCTCTCCCTGATCGCTGGAACAAAACGCATAAAGAAAGTGATTAAAGCCATAACAAAGGCATAAAATTGAAATGATTGCTGGCATCACATCTGGGAGTAGAAAGTGTCACCACACATCCCTCCCTGTTCCCTCCCCCCAGTCGCAGACTGTAATCCCCCCTCCTTAAACACAAACACAGAGAGGGAGGGAGGGAGGGGGCAGTGCAACTCTTGGCCAAGAGCAGGGATTGCTCTTTTGGCTGCCCTCCTGTGTTCACTTCTGACCCAAGATCTGTACGAACTGGGATGTTTGTATAAAAGCGCTAATTTATCCTTTTATGACACTTCAATTTTTGTGGAGTTTTTGCCAACTTCATAATTTTTATCCTCATTTCTTACAGTAAGCTGTCATCATTATTCCTATTTTATATGGAGGATGGACAATACAGATACCTCCACAACAAGAGGAAAATCTCTGACTGAGAAGTGAAATGATGCCAGATGGTAGTCCAGCATTCTTCTTAACGGCTCTCATGAGGTGTATTTTACCTGCAAACCCAGCTCAGTCCCCCCTCCCCATATATTCTATTTACTATCTTCACCAAATAATCACAGTCTTTGAATTTGGCTTAAAGCAGCTTCAGGAGCAAACAAAGATTTGAACAAAAAACACATACACATAAATAGAAAAAAGTGGCAGAATGTTATAGGCAAAATTAATATTCACAAATAAGTCAAAATGTGCAATTTTCCCTTATTCTGTCAATCACATTTGAGAAATTGCAAATTATTTCATGTTACCCGTGAAATGCTTTAAGATAAAATACATAAATATATGTCAATCACCAAATATTGGCAAATGACATCAGTTGCTAAAACCACACAAATTAAATCAAATCTAAGATACAAAATGTTTAGTGAATTTAGTGAATATTTCTGAATATTTGACTTGTAACTCTAAATAATATATCACACATCCAAATATTGTTGCTGTATGTGTTCAAGTTGTTTCTAACTTATGGTGACCTTAAGGCTAAACTATCATGGCTTTTTCTTTGTAAGATTTGTTCACAGGGGATTTACCCCTTCCTCTTGAGGCAAAAAGAGAATGTGACTTGCTCAAGGTCACCTAGTGAGTTTCTGGGGTGAGCAGGGATTTGAAACCTGGTCCCCAATGGTCAAACCACCACATATCAGTAGACTTGCTGTAAAAATGAGCCAGCACACACAAATGTTGTCTTGAGCCCACAGGGTATGACATTCATCTAAGGGCAATGAATCAGTGCTCAAATTATTGTGGATGGGGAAAGAAGAGTTCCCATAATAAAATTCACAAGTCCCCTCTCATTTTAGTCAAATTATGCCATTCTAAAAACAGTAGCTAAGGGGGTCTGAGTATCCTCTGCCCCCACTCCACACTAAAGAATTTGCTCTTTGTTGTTGTGTGCCTTGAAGTCTTTTCTGACTTGTGGCGACCCTGAAATGAACCTCTCACAGGGTTTTCTGAGGGCTGAGAATGTGTGACTTTGCCCAAGATCACGGAGCGGGTTTTCATGGTCAAGTGGAGATTCAAACGGTGGTCTCTAGAGTCATAGGCCTACATTCAAACCACTATGCCACGCTAGCTCCTAAGAATGCATACCCAAATATATCTACAGTGGTACCCCGGGATACGAAATCACCGCGTTACGAAATTTCCGGGATACGAAAAAAATAAATAGGAAAAAACTGTTTCAGGTTACGTTTTTTTTCGGCTTACGAAAAAAAATTTGGTGCTTTTCGGCGCTTTTTCACACGGAATCGCGGCTTTCAGCGCTAGCGGCTATGGCTTTTTCGGCTAGCGAAATTTTTCGGGTTATGAACGGCGCCGCGGAACGAATTACATTCGTAACCCGGGGTCCCACTGTATTTCTATTTCCATTGACTGCTGAATATGTAAAGCCCCATGCATTTTCAAGATATAGGCAAATATACACACACTTCATAAATATATTTATGACTGACAAGACACACATTGCACATTTGGACACATCACATTATTGTGTTCCTCCTTGCTGTTCTGACTTACAGGCAAAGGCCTTTCCTCCATAAGGGAAACAAAATGTCCCTGAGCTGAGATAAGGGGATATAAATGCTTTTTTCTCATAAGAATGAATCCAAATCCCACTCATGAGCATGTTATACTATTGCGGCCTTTTCTCAGGAAAAAAGTATCCCATTTTAGTTGCTCCTGAGATTACAGTCCTAAAGATAATGTAATAATATGATGTATCCCAATGTGTAATAAGTGTCTTATCACTAAATCTCAGTATATTTGTATAGCAAGCTATTATAAAGATAAGGCGACAGTAAACTCTTTCCCTTAGTTCATCTAACTCTAGGCATTGCTTGGATTTAGGGCACATCTACACTGACACAAAAATCCTGTTTACCTTCAGATTACCCCAATCTTCAGCAACCATTGACTTGTCTACACACAGTAAGGCAAGTTTGGCCACACACAGTTCTCCCTTTCAAACTTTTACCAGTCTGATAAACCACAGTATGTGTGGCCACATGGCAATTGCTGCTCCAGGTTTTTCTCCCTCCCCCCATATATGCGAATGCATGTATTTCTGAACTCCTCCCTCTGGCTTCACATCAACATTGCTATGGAGTGCAGTCCACATGCACGTGCAAATATCTGGATTTTCTGCTCAAAATATGGAAAAATCACCCTCACCCACCCCCAGATAAAAGCCCTGAGGCAATGAAAAGGCCTGGATTTACATTGTTTGGAAAGCTAGCTGTGAAAACTGAGACCATTTATTTGGCCCATGTAGATGCACACTTAGGACTTTTTCAAATGACCAAAAAGAAGGGGAGCATAGCAGGATGCTCCAGTCAGTGTCGTGAGTTTGCATGAAGATTTTCAGATGACATCGCATGACGTCATCTGAAAATCTTCGTGCAATCATGTGGCACTGATTGGACCATCCCGCTATGCTCCTGTCCCTTTTGCCCATCTGAAAAAGTCCTTAGACTTTACGTTACAGTTAACAACAACAACCAAATAGTTTTTTGTGGGTTTTTCAGGCTATGTGGCCATATTCTAGAAGAGCTTCTTCCTGATGTTACGCCAGCATCTGTGCATTCATTGATAGTGGTGAAACATCAGGAAAAATCTCTTCTAGAACATGGTCACATAGCCCAAAAAAACTACAAAAAACTATGGATGCTGGCCATGAAAGCCTTCGACAACAACCAAATACTTTGTGCACATGCCACGTGTAATATCACCACTAAATCTCCTGCACATCACCCCTCCTGCACATCACTTTTTTTCTTAGAAAAAGATAACTGGCCAACCCACATACCCATGGCAAAGAAACACCAATATCGTCTGCACATATTACATGTCTATATTCTTACACAAGATTTAATCCATATGGAGAAAAGTAATGTATGAATATTGCTCAGGAATATTCTGAGTAACCTCCTTATCCTTTGAATCAGTGCCCTGAAGTACAATGCATTTCACCAGTGGCCCACTGAGGGGGCACCTCGATAACAGAGTTTGAAAAAGAAAGAAGAGGGAGAGAGGGAGGGAGGGAGGAAGGGAGAGAGAAAGAGACTGAGACTAAAGCGATATAAAATTAAAAGGTAAAAAGCAGGAACGCAAATGGGAGCACTCTTTCAGCTTTCACATTATTAATGACTCTTCAAAAAATCGGCGAGTTTTCCAATCTTCTCCGAGAAGCGCTTGAAGGAGCTCACAGATGAAACTGACCTTCAAAATGTTCTTTGGTCTTTAGTTAAGAAATTCGCTCGCCATTATGGCATCATTAGGGAAACAAGGATAAAATTACTCCATGGTTAATGACCTATAGTATCTCCCCACCAAAATTTGTTTCAGATCTAATAAAACTGTGCTTAACACACTCGGATGAGTTATGAGGACTGTTCTGCAGGGTATTAAAATGTGGAAAATAGATTTTCCGAAGCTGGGGGGACTGGACTTTTCGAATCAGATAGCAGAATGGAATTTTCTGGGCAATAAATTCTTCCATGTCTCAATTTCATCTCGCTCGCTCGCTCACTCACTCGCTTGCTCTCCCTCTCCCTCTCTCTCTCCCTCTCCCTCTCTTTCTTATTCACTCTCCCCCTGAAATGCAAAAGCAACATGGAAATCTTTATAGAGCAGAGGCTTATATAAACTTTAGTGGGGTTGTGAGGAAAGGATCCCTCTTTATGCTTTTTGCTTTGTGTTTGGCTAGAAGTTGTTACAGCTTGGTGGCATCGGCTCTCCTTTACCACCAAAGTAATGCTGCTGTCATTATTTTTCTTGCTTTCTTTCTTTCTTTCTTGGTGTATAAATTTATATTTTGCCTTAGCTGGGTGTGGCATTAGAATTAAACTGTGAAGGGTGTCATGTTAGAGAGGCGATGCTTAAGATTTGGCCAGGAACCTCCTCTCCATTTTGTATGTGAGCCAGTGAGTCACCCCATTCCTGGAATATGGTACATATTAGTGTTTTCTGTCACTCAGCAGAGTGCAAAATAAAGTGGAGCAGTATCCAACTATGCTATCAAGGGTTTGCTCCACTGAGGACTTTGCCCACAAATGAATGTTTACATGCACAAGTTCAGCAAAGTGGAATGGAGTGAACATTTGCAGGCACGTCCATGAACCTCGGTCTATAGAATGCAAGATTGTGATGCATTATTCCATAATTTGGGTTTAGTGATAGCCCACAGATGGACCAGGAGTAGTGGATAAACGCAGTCAAAGCTGCTGTTGTTGCCTCAAGCAGGGAGTCCGAGTCTCTCGTGGTGCTTCTAGGTTAGTGAGGGCTAGTTACTGCCGCTGAGAGAGGTGGCTTGCAAGGTAATGGCATTTTGCTCTCTTTAAACTTTAATCTTTCCTATTAATTCCCAGCAACTGGAGAATGTATGAGAGTTAATGTTCCATGAACGTGTTTCTCACTCGACAGTCTCTTCGAGCTAATTACCTTCAGGTGCTAAATGGAGGGAAATTGCAATCCATTTGGATGTGAAAAAATTTCGCCTTTCCAATCCCCTGTGAAACATCCTTTTTCCTGAGTGCTGCAGAAAGAATGCACTAGGGTTTTTTAAAAAATGTTTTCCTTCCCAACACCCCCTCACACACACACACACACACACACACACACACACACAAACCCAAGCAATATTCCTTCTTCCTTTCAAAGACTCAGAGTTCTTCAGAAATCTGTAAGCAGCAGCAGCAGGAACAGTCAGCAAGAGAAAGGAGGTGTCATAGCAGCAAAGTCACTTGGGATCCTGCACCAGCCAAGCAGGATAGGTAGGAGCAGAAGCAGAAGTACAGTGTGTTGTGTGTAAGGAGACAATTCATTGCTTTGGATGTCTTTTATAAACGTTCCTATAGTATTGGTGTTATATTACCAATGCCATTTTAAGAACAAGTATTTTCTGAAATAGAATATTCCAAGATTTGTCAACCAATTTCCTCTTCACATATGAAGATGGATTCCACTCTTGAGTGATCTGGTTCTCTCTGTTAATAGGAAAGAAGTTGCAAAAGGCCATGTGGAAAAAATAGTGTAGATGTAGGTGGGAAGGTTCTGGGTTCCAGACAAGATCCTCAGCACTCCAGTCCCACAAAGCCATCAACGGGCAAGGCCATACCTCGGGCATCACAGCTATGGCCACTGTCATAGTTGTCTGGTTGTAGTGGAAGCACTATGGCCAAAGATCTATATTAATCCCCCCCCCCCCTTTTCATCTACATATAGAGAAAGAAAACTGCTGAGCCAACAGCTATTTCTGCAGTCATGGCTAGGATCTGAGAAACTTATCCTACCCAGCACTTTACTCTCTTGGTAAGAATGCAAGGTGGCCAAAGCTGACTCCAAGCCCCAAGCACCAGTTGCAGGAGCAGCCCTACAGCCAGCATGTGCATCTAGAAACATTCACCTGCCCTGGCTTTCCTCCACCAAGGAGACTTTCTTGTGGGTGAAATTCTTCACTGTTAATACCAATTGTGGGACTAGATGAAGATGGGATTCCCCCCCCCCATGTGGATTTTTTTTTTAAGTAATTGAACTGCTATTATAGCTCCCAAGTAGTCCATCACTATTATAGTTGCCATTTTTAAGCAAGTAACCCTTTCTTGTTTATTGGAAGTAACTCAGATACTTTTTTTTAAAAAAAAAATCTGAATATTACAAGCCACTGATCTGTGATACCAAACATAACCACTCTGCATACTAGCTGAACAGTAATAAAAAAGCACAAGTCACAGTACAAAGCAGTTTTTCACTCCCAAGTAACTATTTTAAAAGTTACAGTTGTCGATTAAATGGATGAGGTTAACTCACATTAAAGTACAATGTAATGTAATACGAAGCAATTACACCATTATTATTGGAAAGAGGAATTGATAACAAATAACTAGTAAGCTCTCGCTAGTTACTTCCAAACTCTTTCCCCCACTGAGTGGGAAAGGAGGAGGGCGGTTTTTAGAGGCAGCAACCCAACTTAGCCGTTCGAAAGCATGCAAATGAAAGTAGATAAATAGGTACCACTCCAGTGGGAAGGTATCAGTGTTCTGTGCAATCATGCTGGCCACATGATCACAGAGTAGTCTCTGACAACTTTGACTCTTTGGCTTAGTAACGGAGATGAGCACTGCCCCCTATGGTTGAACAAGACTTGATGACCTTGTCAATGAGGAATTACTTTATCTTTAACTCAAATGTAGTGAGTTTTTAAAAGGTAAGTCTTTACTTTCACATTATTCAAAAGTAACTAAAATAGTAAATTCTAATAACTTTAAATAAACATCTGAATCATGGCTGGGCAATTATTCGGGTTTAGGAGGTACATTGACCAAATAGGAGACCTAGGGGAGCATCACCCACCAACTGGTAGATGAAGGGAACGCTGTAGACATAGCATATCTTGATTTCAGTAAGGCCTTTGACAAGGTCCTCCGTGATATTCTTGCAAACAAGCTAGAGAAATGTGGGCTAGAGAAGGCAACTTTTAGGTGGATTAGTAAATGGTTGACCAGTTGAACCCAAAGGGTGCTCAGCGATAGTTCCTCTTCATCTCGGAGAGAAGTGACCAGTGGAGTGCCACAAGGTTCTGTCCTGGGCCCAGTGCTATTCAACATCTTTATCAATGACTTGGATGAAAGAATAAAGGGCATGCTTATCAAATTTGCAAATATTATTTAATGCATAAGCACATAAATATCCTAAAGGCACCAGATCACATTTGATCTTTGCTACTAAGCAGGTCAGCCTTAGTTCGTACTTGGTTAGGTATAGGAGACCATCAACAAATACCAGATGCTGTGGGTTAAGAGGAAAGAACCGGCAAAACAACCTCTGAGTATTCCTTACCTAAGAAAACCCTATGAAAAGTCATGAGGTCACCATAAGTCCAGAGACAATTTGAAGGCATATACATGCACACATTATTCATTGTATTATTTGCAATATTATCAGTGTTGTGCAATATGAACTGCATGAAAACACCATGTAGATAATAAATATTATTATCTCCCACTCACCTCCAGCCACACAGAACAAAAAAAGGTAACCATGCTGGCTGTCAGAAAAATTGCAAAATTTGTATTGGGTAATGCCTTTATTAGGCCAAGTGAGAAGTCACAAGAATGTGCATAATGTGATGACTTTGAGATCTCTTAATCAGGCAATATGTTACAAAATATTTTGCAATTATGCTTTTTATCATTATTCATAAGATAATCTATCATTTATAATGATAAATTATGAGTGTTAATAAATTGTAATAAGAAAGTTGATACTATTAATTGTAATTAAAATATTCTGTTTTAATTATGTTTAATTGTTTTTAATTGTTTCAAAATTATTTTAAAGTTGCCTTTATTGTCTGAACTCCATTCTAAGATTTCCCTATATAGGGTAGGATTGAAACATTTCATTCCAGGATCAAAATAATTTCTAGAGAGTTTGCTGAGGGGAATAAGGCTGGAAATGTTGAAATCATGTAGTCTGCAGGGTCAAAGATTCAAGAGTCTTAAAAAGGGTCTTAAAAATAAAACAGAGGAGGAGATGGTTGCAAACTTTCAAATCAAGCCATGTTAGTTGATGTGAAGTTTCTGGATGTACTTCTGGATCTGCTAGGAAAAGGAAATGAACAAACAATGGATTGTTTCTCAAAATAAAAAATCCAACTGTTATTCTAAACAGATTCCATCCTTAGGCAAAACAAATAGATTTATTTCTAAATGGAAAACAGAAAAACATGATGGAGTTAGATTATTAAAATCAGAGATAATTTTTATCTGGTGTAGTTATTGAAAAAATGTAAATATAAGCCAATTAGATAGGAGAGGAAGAACATTCTAAGAATAAGGTCTTAGTTTATGCAGTTTAAAAGTCTTCTTCCTCATTTCCTTCAAGCGAGTCCTGAATCGTTTCATATTCACCTAAGATGTAAGGAAGGCAACATAACAAATAGAATGAGGAGTGCGGATATGAAAGTACACATCCAGTTACCAGGGATGGGGTTGTACACAACCATAATATTTGGGATAGGAGAGAAATTCTGCACATGAATTTATTGAACCTGTGTGTGAATGTGTTTGTGGCTGTTTCAGTTTTATCTTTCCTGTAGGCAGAGGTGGGTAGACTTGGAAGATCTAGTGCTTATCCTGCCACATTTTCAACTCATCCCTGGATCCCTGCAGGGTGCATTTCCAACTTTCAATGAAACGAGATGTGGCTGGAAAAGGGGACTGTGGGCTGAAAGAAAGAGCAGACTTGCAAATGTTAATTTTTGTCAGAAAAAAATCACTAAGTGGGACTCAGGTTACTTTAGCAGATGTAAAAATAGCCTTGGTGAGCTGCATGGGACTCACAGATGCACATACATGCCCTAATGTATGTCTTGACCACTGGAGGCTTGACTAGACAATAAATAATCCTGGTAGAATGTGGGTAGAATCTCTTCTGTCCACATTCAATTCAAACATATTGAATTTACTTTTGAGGGGGGCTACCCTAAGACCCATAAATACCGAATTGAACAAATCCCCCCACCCTTGTATCTGACACTGTGGATTTCCAAGGTAACTGCATTCACATAGCCAGGTATTATGTTGAGAGGGTGGGAATTTGTGTGAAGAGGTGGCACATTCCAGCTCATCTGACTTTTTCCTGTCATTGAGGAGAACCTCCCTCTTTCTCTTGGTGAAGCATCATTTTCAAAAGTGGCTTTGTATGCATAGGGTCGTTTGTCTGCTGTTGTGTTTTTATATGTTTTTCCCCCTTATTTTAATTCAGTCCCACATTTGTTCTTAAAGCCTTTTGTTACCTTCCTCTAAATGGAATCTTTATCATCCTGTGGTGAATTTCCATTTTTAAAAAATCTATTTCCTCTTTCTCCCTGGCCACATGGAGATTATTGTTATTGTCAATTGCCCTAATTAAAGAGTGGTGGCTGATTCCCAGAGCAAAGAGAGAGGGGGAAGGGGCATCTCATGGAAACATAAAGAGGCTGTGGACCTCATAACTTTGTGGAGGAGGAGGAGGTGTCAATGCAACTCCATATAAATCACCATTATATAGACCTCTTTGAAAAATAGCAGCGGAGGTAATGGCGCCTCACTGAGACTGATCTCGGAGGGCTCTGAGAGCAACATCTCCTTGGTGTGGGAAAGCCAACCCTTGAAGATATCTTGAGGGTCGGAAAATCCTCCTTACAAATAGGGGGATCACAGGGGGCTCAGTGGAGGATACATACTAACACCCAGGGCTGAGAAATCAGAAGTATTCCCGGAGCTGAATCAAGGCCCGGGAAGAAACACTGAGATTGGAGATCTGTAGAGCATTCCACGCCCGCTCCAAAGTGCTGTGGGATTTACCCACATAGAAGCACCACCAGCTATTTTAATTTCATTTGCAAAGGAGCTAAAAAGGATATAAAGGCTATGGAAATTCCAGGAATAACTGCTAAATAATAACCCTTAAGATTGGTGAAGGAAGGTGGTCCAAGTTTGTGTGGTGACGAATAGGCTGAGGGAATTTGAGAGGACTTAACCTTGAAGAAAGAAATAATTGCTGGACTAAAGTGAGTTAATGATATATTTGAGTATGGAATTATGGGACAACTGTGAAAAATCTTTTCTTGAGTAGTTTTGGATTGAAAGTAGAGAAACAGGACTATCCCAACCCCCTGAAAGAAAAGGGGAAAAAGGGGGGGGGGAGTGAAAGAGAAAAGGGAAATTTGGACATACTTTGTGGTTTAAAAGTAAAAACAAACACCGGGGCTATATGGTATATTCTCCATTTTGAATGGACCTTAAAGAAAACTAAAGGAAAGAACAAGTCTTTGTTGGCTACAAGTTGGGAAAGTGTCCTTGAAACACACCTGTGCTTGAATCCGGAGGAGGAGAGTTGAAGGAGGTGTTGGAGGAGGTCTCGGTGAATCCTGACCCAGAGCCAGAGATGACAGAGGAGTAGAGGGTGGAGAGAGAGGAGCTGCTCAAGGCCAGGAGGAGGAGTGGATGAAGAAGGACAGGAGAAGGAGTTGGAGAGAGAGGACGGAAGGAGGGGGCGTCGAGGATGGGAGGAGGAGTTGACGGAATAAGATGCAGAAGGGTGAAGGAGAAGCATTGAGGAAGAGAGGAGGAGTTGGAAGAGTTGGAGAGTTGGTGAAAAGGACAAAGGGAGGGCCCGATGGTGTAGGGAACAATAGAGAATGGAATCGGAACTAGAGTGTTGGATAGACAAGTAGAGTGGTGGAAATTGAGATTGAGATAGAGAAGAAGGGGTGGAGTTGGAGGGAAAAGGAAGTAAGATGGAAACTGCAAAGGTTCTTGGGATTAGTAGTTCTTATAAGAATAGGGGGATTTATTAAAACAGGGCGGAAAAGGAAGTTGATCATAAGAGCCCTTTATAGTCATGGCGGCTACAGTGGCAACACCAGAAGAGACATTGTTATAAAAGACGTTCTAAATATAAGGTATTTATACCCAAATAAATAAAGATTAAAGTGGAAAATGAGAGTTTAGATGGACCTTGAGTGGGATATATAGTTTGGACTGTTAATTTGTTTGTTTATTGAATTTAGTGTTAAGTCTTAATTACTAATAAGTTTATAAATAAGAATTTAAGACAGAAGGGTGTACAACATATGCTATCATCTGTGCCTTGGTGGAGGGTGGTGTTTGATTTTAAGATGAATACAAGAAACCAAACACAAAAAGCAAACCTACAGAACCAAAACCAAAAAAGAGCCTCAGCTGATAAAATAAAAAACCCAGAGATTAATTACCAACTGCTGTTAGAGAAAATGGAAAATTTATCAACAAACTTAACAAGAGAGATGAATAGTTTAAAAAAAGAAATTAAACAAAAGATAAGAGCAGATTTGAACCAAATAAATCAAACAGTGGAGAAACTGACAATGGACATGCAAAGAACGAAACAAAGAGTGGAAATATTGGAATTTAGAAATGAAAAATTGGAAGGGGAAATGGCTAAATTTGCAAACAAAAAGGAGGAGGAACTACATGAAAAAGCAGTCTAGGAGCAGAAAATGCATGAGAAATGTATTAGAATTAGGGGACTTCCAGAGGGAAAAAATGATAATTTAATGGAAAAGCTGGGTTCTAGAATTGCAATTTTTTTAAAAGAGAAAGATGTGGATTTTTTTGAAGAAATTGATAACTTGTTTCGAATAAACTCGCAATTAGTTAAACAAAAGGGTCTACCAAGAGACGAGGCAATATATTTTCTCAGAAAAAGGACCAGAGATGCTTTTTTAAATAAGCACAATGAGACCCCTTTTCAGTATGAAGATTCTGATTTAAAAGTTTTGAAGGATAGCCCTAGAAAAATATTGCATAAAAGGAGGGAATACATAGGGTTCACAACATTTTTGCATAAAGAAAGAGTAACATATCGGTGGGAACTCCCAGAAGGCTTGACCTTCTGGTGGAGAAATAAAAGAGTGAGAATCGTAACTCCTGAACAAGCCAGAAACTTTTTGAGAAGAAATAATAGAAATATAAGGACAACTCAGAATCAGAAGAATATAAAAGAAAAGAAAACAAAGGAACAACAGCTGCAAGTTCAACAGCTAGTTTAAATAAAGGAGAAGGGGACTCAGTGGAAGAAGAAGGACTAATACAAGATTCGCTAATGTTAAAACTAAATCAAGATGATTACAGATGATTTAGTTTTAACATTAGCGAATCTGGTGGAAAATTTAGAGCAACTGCAAAAAACTTTTAGTGATTATGCAAAAGTAGCAAGTTATCAGATTAATAAAGAAAAAACAATGATGTTAATGTTGAATTTACCGAAAGAGGACCAAAATTTATTGAGGGGAAAAACAGGGTTCCAAATTAAAAATAGGGTAAAATATTTGGTTATTAATATTTCAAAAAAATATTGAATTATTTGAAAATAATTATGAAAAAACCTGGAAAACTATTAAGGTAGAATTAAAAAGATGGGAAAATTTAAAGATGTCATGGATTGGAAAAATAGCAACAATTAAGATGTCTTTATTGCCAAAAATGATCTTTCTCTTCCAAAATCTTCCCACAATTGCTAATGATCTCCCCTTTAAAAAATGGGGAAAGGATATATCCAACTTTATTTGGAATGGAGAAAAAAAAACAGAATAAAAATGAGAGTGTTACAAGACTCAATAGAAAAAGGTGGTTTAACAGTTCCAAATTTAAAATGGTATTAATATGCATGTGCCTTGGATTGGTTAACAGATTAGTTAAGATTAGAAAAGAACAGAATAATAAATCTGGAAAGGACAGAATTAAAATTTGGGTTTCACGGCTACTTATTTTATGAAAAGATAAAAATAGATAATAATTTTAAAAACCACGTGTTTAGAAAAGCTCTGATAAGAATTTGGGAGAAGTATAGCAGAGGATGGTGTTCAAATATCCCATTATGGGCTTTGCCAAATGAAGCACTGTTTCCAAGAGAAGAATTAAGAAAAGAATATTGGGTAACATATGCAGATCTAACAAAATTATATCATGGGAAAAGAGAAATGAAAACTCAGGAAGAATTAGTGAAAGAGGGATTTGTATGCAATTGGTTTACATACAGACAATTTAAAGAAAGGTTTGGGATGGATCAGAAAACAAAGAGAATTGACTCAGTTGAATTAGGACTAGAAAATATAATAAAAGATGGCAAAAAAAAATATTCAAATTCTATAATTTAATATGTAAATATGAACTGGAAAATGAAACAGTAAAAAAAAATTATGGTAAAATGGGCTAGAGATATTAATCAACCTATAAAATTAGATCAATGGGAAAAGATTTGGAAGAGAAGGATAAAACAAATAATAAATGTAAATTTAAGAGCAAATGTATATAAAGTACAATATAGGTGGTACTTAACCCCTTTTAAACTATCCAAAATAAATAAAAATACTAGAAATAAATGTTGGAAATGCCAGAAAGAAATCGGAACTTATATGTACTGTTGGTAGAAATGTGAAAAAGTTACAACATACTGGAAAAAGATACATTTAGAAATAAAAAAATATTTGGTATGAAAGAACGTATGAATCCTAAAATGTACCTCCTGAACATAATAGATAATACTAAACTAGAAGAACAAGAAGGAAAATTGTTTTTTCAAGTAACTGTAGCAGCGAGAATGGTCCTTGCAAAATATTGGAAGAAACAAGAATTACCCAATATGGAAGAATGGAAACTGAAGGTAATGGATTTATACAAAATGGACAAATTAACCACACTGGTGAAGAAAAAAAATCCCTAAAGGACTTTCATAAGGAGTAGGAGTTGTGGGCAAAATATATAAAGGAAGAAAAAAAGGAAAATATACAGATGGTCATTTTTGACGAATAATAATATTTTGTTGAAAAATGAAACGTAAGAAAAATTAGACGTATATTATAGAACAATAAAATAGAAATAGAAAGGTATAGTTAGAAAAAGACACAGATATATAGGAATAATTAATTGATCTTAAGGTAATAACTGAGTTGAGAGAAGAGTAAGTAAGAGTAAGATAAGGTATGAGGGAACAGAAATAGCCTTTGGAAGTGTAGTAATTATATGAGAGATAGGAATGGATACATATTCTTTCGGAAAACTTTGTAAATATGCCAAATTGTTGATGTGTTTATTTTGGGTTTTTTTTAATCAATAAAAAATTTTAAAATTAAAAAAGAAAAAGAAAAATAGCAGCGGAGATGAGAGCGAAAGGCCATGAGAGGACTGTGGAGGAGTGCAGGATGAAAAGTAAAGTCCTCTGGAAGAGGTACAATAATGTATCTGACCACATGCCCCATAGTGGAAGTGGAACTTCAATGATGCCATTTTTTAAGAAGAATTGGATCACAATCAATCCAAAAAGGGTTGTAAGGAGCATGGAGGTAAACAGAGTTTCTACCAAGCAGCCACAACCTGCTTCCGAGGTTGTTTCTATTGAAACTCCAGATGATTCTCTGGAACTGTTTTCTACTGAATCTGGTAAGGCACCAGTATTTCATTATATCCACTTTATTTAATTACATTAGATACGTATGATTGAATTTTCATTATGCTGTAAATCAAAGATTTCAGTTTTGTTTTCAAAGCACAATGTATGCCCCACTTCTGATATTTGTAAAAGGTTCCCTATTTGGATGCATTGTACAAGGCAATAGCATGAATGCACACTCTCATTTAAGGCACTAGAGTTCATATTTCTTCCTTGGTTAGATAAAATGGTAAGAGACACATTTATTCGTGGTCACGTTATGTTGGACATTATTTTTGTCAAATTCACTTTATTATTTCAAAGTGGAAATCGCTCAACACTATGGTGGACTTTGTTTCCTTTTTCCTTTTTCCTTTTTCCTTTTTCCTTTTTTAATAGTTGCTAACAAATCTGTACCTAAGCATTTCAAACATTGTGTGTCATGTTTGTTCTGGGTGCATCTGGCGTAGCAACTTTATTTGTGCATTGCCCCATTTCAGCTACTCTTAATTGATGAATAAGCATGCAGGCACTGAACTGTTGGATATGAGACATCTACATCCATAACACCTTATTCTATCTGTTCATCTTTGTAAGAAATGTTGATATAGATTTCATCCCTTATTACTTTTCCAATGTTTTTCCAGATGATGCCTGTTGGTCTCCTCTCTGCTACCCGTAGGGAGAACATTTTTTCATAGTATGATGGCCTTCTCTGAGGGGAAGGCTCACTATTGAAAGCCTGTAGCATCTCAAAAAACCTAGCCTTCACAGTTTTGAACTTAGTATGGCACTGTTCAGCTTTACTCCACTATGCTTTGGCATAGTGCTCTGGAAAAATGAAGGGGGGGGGGAGTCTATTCCTCATATTAAAGGATCACATTTTGTGCTCCACAGCCCCAGCTTGCTGCACAAGGCTGTAGAGAAACAGGTTGGTCTCTCTGGTGCATTAGTAGGTGATTCTCCTGACCACCCATTCAGCAGCCATTGTCCCACAATGACAAAAGAACTGCATGCAAGCACCTATACCCAACAGATTGGTCAGTATAGGAAATGGTGTAAACTGACCAATCTGATTATCATTTCATAACTTTAAAAATATTTCAGCCCAGTTAGAAAGTTAGGGACACTAACAGAATTAACTTTATTGGCAGAACTGGGCAGATGGGGCTAGCAGACAATACTTAGCCATTTGGGGAAGATGTGCACTGACTGACTCACAATATCAAGAAAGCCTCAGAAATGCACTTTTTTTAAAATTGCAGAAGTGAGGGGATGGTTTTAATGAAAACAAATAATAAAGGCAAATTGTTTGGATGTGCTATACTGTACACTTGTTATCACCTTAATGTTTGTGTTTCATCAACAGATGTATTTCATGGAATTTGGGGCCTGAGAAGTGTTGGAATTTTTTTATTTTTCATCAAATGAAAAGAACTTATTTTCCATTCCCCCATGTCAAAGATAGTATGGGTTTATAAGGTACACAAAAAACAGTTGTATAAAATATTTTTTTACTTAGTGTTTAATTAAGATATGATAGAACAAAATATTACCTGTTAAACAGCACTATTCATAAATACAATGTACAGTGGTACCCCGGGTTACGAATTTAATTCGTTCCGCGGCGCCATTCGTAACCCGAAAACCTTCGCAAGCCGAAAAAGCCATAGGCGCTAGCGCAGGAAAGCCGCGATTTCGTGCGAAAAAGCGCCGAAAAGCACCAAAAAATTTTTCGTAACCCGAAATAACCTTCGTAACCCAGAACAGTGTTTTTCTATGGATTTTTTTCGTATCCCGGGAATTTCGTAAGGCGGTGCTTTCGTATCCCGGGGTACCACTGTATGTATCTTTTTTTAAAAAAAGAGCTTAAATGAAACATTACATAGTCCTGATAAAGCAATTTCAGTTCCCCCGGGTCAATATCAAAATTCCCATTGAATACAGTGGGGTAGTGAAATGGTGTCCCTGATATAAAATGGCAAAATCAAGATTTAGATTTTGGAATATTTTCAAGCTATGGATGGTTGAATCTGTGGATAAAGAAACCATGGATACAGATGGTTGACTGTTCAAAGTAACTTATTCTAAATAGTACTTATGGATCAGACAAAAATGCAGAATCCTAAAAACAATACCACATTATAGTCTGACTTTGCTTGCTGCCAAAAGAAATCGTCAAGGGCATCTTTTGCCATTTCAACTTCCTTTAAAAAAATCCTCATTGTTAATCAGTGGGGCACCCAGAGTAGCAAGAGTATTTGACCTAGGACACCTCTTGCAGTCCCTCAACTATAAGTTCTTCCTAATGTTGAGATGAAATCTCTTTTCTTGTAGATTGGGTGGGATACACTCAGAAGTGGACCAGTTGCTGCCCACACAGTGATAGTTAGGTTTCCTGGCACAAACACACCCACTATCATTGTCTCATAGATTTCTGAGTTCCTTATGACATGAGTTCCTTATGGCACATCGTGATTTGTGCCTCTTCATCCCATTTTTGTGTCCACGAGGCAACCCTTGTGGTCACAAGGTTCTTGAAGAAGAATGAAGTAGTGGTACTTCTGATTAATGAACTTTCTTCCTTGGTGATATGGAGACACAATTTCACAGTTGCACCCATAAATGGCATTAACTACCTATGGAAAACCCAACTCCTCAAACTCATCCATAACCTGAAAAGGAAAAAGTGGTTGTGTTTAGAAATAATGCATTTCATGCATTTGACACTGGAAGACAATAAGCAATCATTCTTGGGAATACATAGAGATACATTAAAAAAATCAGTTCTGGAAAAATCTTAGCAAATCTTTTTATTTAGGGCAGCTCTAATTACTGAAGCAGTACCAAAGCATAAGATAACATTTAAGCAATCATTATACTTTTAAAAGACATACCCTTCTATGATCTCCTAGGAAAATGTCATGAGATAAGAGTAACATCTTCATGCCAACTTCCACAAATATGTCCTCCACAGTGGAACGAGTGACACCAAACAGGTTTGAGACAGAACCATAGGAGTACTGGTGTGTTAGAAACCACAGGGCAATGACAACTCACTTCTCTACTGGAGTGGTTCTACATATACATGCTTTCAGATTTCCAGATCTACCAGCATCTACCAGCATAGTGAAGATGGACCTAGGCATTCTAAAGTTGCTGTGCCACTCATGCCATCATGCCATCATGACATGGTAAACCCACCACTGACAATCCTATACTAGAGACTGAGTTAAAAGTAGTAAAAAAGTATTTTAAAAGAGAGAGATAAAAGTGTTAAAGAAAGGGCTTGAAGAAACATCATAATAGAGCAGTTTTAATTCCCAGAACAGAGATGTAAGTGGAAGTCCCTGGAAAAGAGGAGATCTTGGTTTTTATTTTGTTCACATATGAATAGGGAAATTAAGTGACTAATACTGCCTCTATAGTCCTTTGTGTCCCCCTTTCCTGTCAAATTTTCCATAGACTCTTCTATTGAAATCTTCCTCCCCCTCTCTCCCCATTCTCTTTCTGAACACTTGTGTGTCTGGTGCTGTTTCCTCCATCACAAACCAGCTCAGTTTCTCAATCTCCTGGCTCTACCCTTTTCTTGCTTCCTGCTCTCCCTTAGTTTTCCTCCCTGCTGTTCCCCTCCCTAGATGGTGCAGCAGCCAAGACTGAAATAGGATGCCTCCTTAGAGCAGGGATGTTTTCAGAGGTCACTGTAGGGTTAACAGGTGTGAGTCCAGACAAAAGGCTATTTCATAAGTCTTTGAAGGGAATGAATTATTTAAGTGCCAACACATTTAATAGGTTAATGCAAGCAGATATTGCACCTGCTGCTTAAAATGGCAGAACAGAATAGACCTACCTGTGGACAGACCATCAGATTCAATTTGTATACCTCACTTTCCAGAGTTTCTCTCTTCTTCCAACCTATATGCAGCCAAAGGGGTCAAACCTGGCTACATCCTTGTCATCCTTTCAGTTGAATATCAAACCTGTGTGGTCTGCTGTCTGTCAGTAGTTCTGAAAATTAAGCTATTCATAGATATACTTTCTGCATATTTGCAGGGGTCCCCTGATACATGGGGGGAGTAGCTTGAGATTTTTAAAGCGATGTGTGGGTGGAAACAACCCCAAAATGATCCCACAGAATTAGATTCTTTAGTTTCCAGAACTTTTAGAAAGTTGACTTTAGTCAAGCATTAGCTGGGACCTTATCACAGGGGGGGGGGGGGGGGGTTGCAGCTCAGATCCACAGTCACTCCTGTTCTAGCAATGTAAAGTTTGATGTTTTTCCACCCCAGATCCAGAGTCACTCCTCTCTAGCAATGTGGACTGAGGTTAAAACGTCATGTTTTTCCACACCTGGTTGCCTTTCTGTTGTCCTTCCGAAGTGAGGGGCAAGCGAAGTCAGTTCAATTCCAAGCAAGTCACGTGATGCGGACTCAAGCAAAGGGGAGTGGGTGCACATTGTATTACCACACCAGAGCATACTTTGAGGGTTCAATGATTCGAATCAGCACCCTAGCACATGCTCAGTGGGGCTCTGGATGCTGTCCTCCTTCCCTGCCCCCTCCTTAGCTGTCATCCTTCATCGGGGTCTAGGAGAAGGCAGGGGATGATGGGTTAGCTTTCTGGGGGTCCCTGGGGCCAGGATCGGGATGCAGGCACAGTCAGGGGATGATGGGATAGGTCATTGGGGGTCCCTGGGGCCAGGATCAGGATCAGGATGCAGGAGGGGATGATGGGATAGCTTGCTGGAGGTCCCTGGGGCCAGGATCCGGATGCAGGAGAAGTCAGGGGATGATGGGATAGGTCGCTGGGGGTCCCTGGGGCCAGGATCTGGATGCAGCAGCAGTCAGGGGATGATGGGATAGGTCGCTGGGGGTCCCTGGGGCCAGGATCCGGATACAGGAGCAGTCAGGGGATGATAGGATAGGTCGCTGGGGGTCTCTGGGGCCAGGATCAGGATACAGGAGCAGTCAGGGGATGATGGGATAGGTAGCTGGGGGTCTCTGAGGCCAGGATCAGGATACAGGAGCCGTCAGGGGATAATGGGATAGGTTGCTGGGGGTCCCTGGGGCCAGGATTGGGATGCAGGAGAAGGCAGGGGATGATGGGATTGGTGGCAGGGTGAAGGAGGGGAGCAGATCGGGGTCTAGGAGAAGGCAGGGGATGATGGGGTTGGTGGCAGGGTGAAGGAGGGGAGCAGATCGGGGTCTAGGAGAAGGCAGGGGATGATGGGATTGGTGGCAGGATGAAGGAGGGGAGCAGATCGGTGTCTAGGAGGATGCAGGGGACGCAGGGGATGATGGGAGCGGCTGGTTGGCAGAGAGGAGGAGATAGCATGAAGGAGGAGGAGGGGAATGATGGAGCAGGATGCAGGGGGCCAAGGGGGTGGCATCGGAGTGCTTTTCCACACCAGACCAAATTGCAGTGCAATTGAAGCGAATTCTCTGAAGTCACTTTTTTCCTGTTTTTACCAAAATGAGGGGTGACTTCAGAAACACTGCTGAATCAATTCGCAAGCAGCTCCTAAAGAAATCAATGGCGTCTGATAAAACAGTCACTTTATGACATGAAACCGCATCATTGAAAGTGCAATCACTTTGGAAGTGAGCTGGAAGTGAGCCACAAAACCACCAAAAAGCTCTGTGTGATATACTCCTTGGATTGTGGAACCAAGGGGAGCAGGAACAGAAGGAGACAACAGATAGAGGGGGAAATTGGCCTGTATAAATCTATAACAGTTTACAGTATCCTGTGGTAGATTAGGGTTAGAAGGTACACGTCGTCTGTTCTATAGAGGCAATGTGGGACAAGGAGGGGGTCAGGAGGAAATTTGGCATTTTCTTTTCTCCCTCATTCTTGGGATTCCTTTTCCAATGTACAGTGGGACCTTGTTATCTGCTGGGGTTTGGTTCCAGGATCCCCTGCGGATAACAAAATCGGTGGATGCTCAAGTCCCATTAAATATAATGGCAGAGCACAATGATGTCCCTTATATCAAATGGCAAAATCAAGGTTTGCTTTCTGGAATTTATACCTTTTTTGGAATATTTTTGAGCCATGGATGCCGTGGATAAAATCAGTGGATAAGAAGGGCTGACTTTATCAAAAAAATGCTCAGGTTGGACATTGATAGCCAGCACCTCCCAAACCTGAGCCCTTTAGTGCTGTGTTGTGCAAAGAGTGGGAGATGTTCACAACAGAGTGGGAATATCTTTATCCCTCCCTCCATGATCACTCACCCCATATCAAGTTGGAGCTCTGAACTATATGGATCATATTAGGGGTGAGAATGTGGACACATGGAACTTTATTGTTTGAGGTGTGGAAATTGGGCGTCCTTGTCTCCCAACTCAGCACCATCACTGAGACAGAATCTTCTTTCTGTTCCTTCTGTTAAGAGATTTCTGAAAGAGACGTGTGTGTGTGTGTAGGGTGGGGGGGCATTCACACAATACGCAACACATTATGCTAAAGTACTGTGAGGATAATGACAAAAACTAATTATAAATACTAGAAAGTGATGGCCTAAATACCCTAAAGGCACCAGATCCCATCTGATCTTGAAAGCTAAGCAGGATCAGCTCTGGGTAGTACTTGGATGGGAGAATGTCAACAAGAAGGCTATATTTCAGAGGAAGGAAATGGCAAAACCACCTCTGAGTATTTCTTGCTTAAGAAAAGCCTATGAAATTAATGGAATCACCATGAAGATACATACAGTGGACCCTTGTTATATGCTGAGGTTTGGTTCCAAGATTCCCCGTGGATAACAAAATCCATGGATGCTCAAGTCTCATTAAATATAATGACATAGTAAAATGGTATCCCTTATAAAAATGGAAAATCAAAGTTTGATCTTTTAAATTTATACCTTTTTTAACATTTTCAAACAGTGGATGCTTGAATCCGTGTATAAAAATTCCATGTATAAGAAGGGCCGACTGTACACTCATAGTTTGCATCACTTATTTTTTGTGTGTCAGATTTGATTCTTCTGGAAACAAAATTTCAGGAGGAAGGTAACTGAACTCTGAAGTCACCTGGCTGATGACTTCTGAAGTGACCTGGCTGGTGGCATCATGAAGGACATTCTAATCTATTATTGAGGGAGAACACAAATTATTTTAAATCTCCCTACAACTGTTGGTCTTGGCCTGTGGCCTGACATGCAAGAACTCGTTTGTTTTTACATTCATATTCTGCATTTCCTCCAGTAAACTCAAGGTGACATACACGGCTGTCTCCCACCTCACGTCATCCTCACAGCAACCTTTTGAGTTAAGTCAGCCTAGAAGCATATGACTGGTCCAATCTGTTCATGCTTCATTGGGGGCTAGAATCTCAATATTCCAAGTCCCAGTACTCTTATATTATACAGCTGAAATGTCTCCAAACTTGCATGAGGTCAGGCCAAATTCACTTTAAGTCTGTCAGAAATGTCAATTACTTTATTAAAATTTGCCAAAAAAGAGGATTGCCATTCATATTGCATTTAGCTATTGCTACTCTTGGCTTATCTGTTGCTATCCATAACATTCATATTACATTTATCTATTGCTACCCTCGACTCAAAATTTAGGATAAATGAGTCAGTTATTCTGACAGCAACACATTTCTTAACTGTTCTGGCACCTGTAGTCTTATGGGCTAATGCCAGATAGCCAAAGACCATAGGGGAAGGGGAAGTCTGCAAATGGAATATGAAAATCTTCCCAGAAACTCTTGGGATGGCAGCTTTGTTGAGGAAATTGTTAAAGAAAGGCAGAGAAGTTCCCCACAGGAGGGAATAAGGAATCCCAACTTGTCCAACATGCTTAAGAAGAGCCATTCACCATGAAAGAAGTGGCAGCTCTCATGGAGGAGAGCAGAGATCTGGGAGAGCAGGGCAAAGCAGCCATCACAGTCCTGACCAAATGTCATTTCCCTAATTGTACAGTGGGCCCTGTACAATTCTAGGACCCCTCCCCCCTCGGTGGATAACAAAATCTGTGGATGCTCGTGTCCCATTAAGTACAATGGCATAGTAAAATGGTGTTCCTTATATAAAATGGCAAAATCAAGGTTTGCTATTTAAAATTTATATGCTTTTCAAATATTTTTAAGCTGTAGATGCTTGAATCCGTGGATAAAAAATCCATAGATAAGGTCAACTGTATTTGCAGGACACTTCTCACCTTGATTTAGCTGGCATTGTCATCATACCATTACACTTAATGCGTGGACAAGTCACAGCTTATCACTGAACTGCTCCTACTTGCTCCTCTCACTATGGTATGTTCTTTTGCGGAACACTTCATCCTACTCAGGATCCCCAGTTATGTAAGACGAATGAGTGAGCTCTGACTTAAACCCAGAGCTGAAGAACTGAAGAACCAAGGAATTGTGCTTTAAACATAGCTAAAGGAACAAACAAGATGGTTCCGCGCAAAGCACTGATGTGACGAAGGTATTTGGCAACCGAGGCGAGGAAAGTCTGAAACTTGGAAGCTGAAGCGGGGTGCCATCCAGGTGTGACGAACCATGACCGGGAAGGACCTTATCTCCTGAGTCGCCATGATGAGGAACTGACAAGACAATGGAGAACTTTGAACAGAACGAGTTGCTTTGAACACGGACTGATCTGAACAACCTGTCTGTCCTCCCAAAAGAAGAAGTTGAGTAATGGGCTGCAATATTGCAAGACTTCAGCAGCCAAATGCCAGAGAGAAAAAAAAAAGTATAAAGACCCTGGACTTTCATCTCCATTTTGTTGGCATCTACCGCGGCAACGGTGTCATCCCCAGCCTTCGAGAACAACTGATCAATGTTCGGCGGAAGGAAAGTGTGTGTGAGTATTGTATGAATGTGTGAGTGAAAGAGCTCTTGATAATCAATGTTTGTGTTACTTGTGTGATTCAATAAATGTTACATGCATGGTGTTTAAAACCAAATTTGGTGTCTCAATGTCTTTCTCAGCCTTGCTGTGAATAGGTCTACGGAGGGAGAGGTTCTCATCACACACTCTCAGGATAAACAGGTTGCCCTTACAATCTTGGGCATAACAGTTATAGTCTAGGCCCTTAGGCTGTTCTGAAGGGGGATAGGTAGGTGTCACCCTTGTTGAAGGTAGCCAGAGTGGTCCACTCCCATAAGTATGTTCTGGCCTGCCAACCAAATATTAAAGGTGCACTTCTTCATTCAATTTGTTGGGTTGTAGTCCCAAGTGTACTTGCTTGAGCATGATGTGCTCAGTTCAGTGGGATTTACTTCAAAGTAGTCCTACACAGATTCAGGCTATTTGTCAACTCGGAGAGCAGAAGCCTTGAAAAGCCAAGCACAGTATGTGTTGCTAAACAAAATGTTCTAGCAGCATTCACAGCAGTTGTTGTCATCAGAACCAGGGAGTTTAGAATATCTGAGGGTGACCCAGGTGGTTTCTGATCTTGATTGATTGCAATGCAATTAGATCAAATAATACTGGTGTGATCTGGGAAATATTCCTAATTTATTTTGTTCACTTTGCACATGCAGAATTTGACTCCCCCCCCCCCCCCCCGTGCTTTTAGCAAGAAGTGGATAGAAGTAAAATGGCTTCCCTTCTCTTCATAGCTTCTAAGTCTGTCAGTGGGGATGGGGATAGATGGGTAATGTTCATTGAGTCCATCTCAGAAAACATATATTTGCTTAATTTTACTATTGCATTTTCTTTTACAAATGAAACATATTCATAGAGTTTATTACAGTATTATATAGGACCAATATGAAAACAGAGAAAGAAAATGTAGGTGAGAATGGGATGAAAAAAGAATTATCTTATTCAGCCTATTCCTTCTCCCACTATAAATCCTAAAATTTAAGTCAACCCTTGAAAGGGAAGCCATTTTACTTCTATCCACTTTTTGTGGTATTCCTGTGGGAGTTTTTATTGGATATTTGATGGATGTATTGCAGGTCTTATATGTCTTTTATCTCTCTTTGTGTTCTAAACAACAACAGATTCCCTTCTGATGCACTTTGGGGTGTTAAATATGTGATTGGCATTTGGAAGGCAGACCTCCATCTTTGCCTTGTGCTCGGAGCAGAGGTTTCTGTGGAGACAAGACTATTGCCAGAGAGAATGGGAATGATTGGATAGTTGGAGAGGGCAAGAAGCAAGTAAGAACGGTTTATAGCCCAGGGTATGATTTGTATTTCAGGTGCTTTTCTCTTCCATCTCTCTTCTGATCAGGAGTGGGATCAGAAGAGACTGCTTAGTTCAGCTATCTCAAATTGCAATAGAATTATTTACATGATGCTCATTCTCCCATCTTGTATGGTGGAGGAGGAAGTAATAAGTCCTCCTGATTTGACTCTTGGCAGCCTTCTTACATAATGACAGAAGCTCCCTTGATACCAAGGAAAAAGGTCTATTGGAAAGTACCCAATTCAGCTGATGTTTTTAGAGGTGTTAATGTTTAGCTGTTCCATTTCAAAATGAGGCTATCATCACTGCCCCTCCATCCCTCTGCCAGCTGGCAAGATGAGAGCTGCTGGCAAGACAGTGGCAGCCACAACCATCCTAAGCTTGCTGTGCTGATGGAGAGCAGAAGTAAGACTGGATGGAATAGTTTATATGAAGAAGACCAGGTGGGGTGGGGACTGCACAGGGCCTAAGAAGAGAAGGAACGAAAAAGAGGTCTCTAGGCAGTAGCTGAAGGCATTGAGGATGGTGGAAGATTTGAGGGCCCAGTGAAACCAGCTTCCAGAAGGCCCCATCTCTTTGAGTAGTCCCAAGCAGTGTGACATGTGCACTTGTTCTCTCCCACACTCAGTCATACTGTTTCTATCGCTCTTTTTCCTTCACATGCTCACTCTTACGTTTCTCAGAGGATTCCTTTATCTCTTTCTTTGTGACATAACCAAGCCTCTCTTTCACTCACGCTCATGTACACACATACTCAGCTGCACACTTTTTCTTGCTTGGTCTTTCCCTTACACCTTCTGAGCCAATTAATTCTTACACACACACTTTCAAGTCATGGAAGTTTATCGCACTGGCCCTAAAACGGGCCCAGTGCGTTCTAAAACGTGCACGTGCGCAGGCACGCATGGAACGGGATGGGGCCAAGAACCCCATTTTACCACACACTGGAACGCTGCCTTTGCTGCCAGGTGTTCCAATTACATCACTGTTCCGTTCCAGAGGGCACCATTTCTGAGAACTGTTCTAAAGCGTGCTTAGAAATGGCACCCTCTGGAATGGAACGGGGACGCAATTGGAATGCCCAGTGGCAAAGGTGGCATTCCAGTGCGTGGTAAAATTGGGTTCTTGGCCCCACCCCGTTCCATGCGCTCCCGTGCTTGTGCATGTTTTAGAACGCACTGGGCCCGTTTTAGGACCAGTGCAATAAACTCCATGGTCTCTCCCTCACAGACACTGATTCAAACACATTCTCAAACTTTCTCACACATGTATACTGTGACATACTCTCCACATTAATTTTCTCACAGACCCGAGATATCTCCCTCATTGTGTGAGTGACTTTCTCTTTCACACACCCATTAAGACTCTTTTTATAACTCTCCCTCAGGGTCATAAAGGAACATGCACCCATTCATAGTGTATGATCATTCACACAGTATCACACACAAGTTTTATCTCTTTCTCACACACATTCTCAGTCACACACTTCATCTCTTTTTTACATACTTGCATATGAACTTGTGTATGATGATATATATACAAGAGAATTAATGCTTCTATTCTGCTATGGACTTTATCATATGGGGGAAATCAGGAGTTTAAAAAGGACATTTTCCTGGGACATTTGCACGATCGCAGGAAAGATTTTCCCATACATCGCACTTAGAGAGGACGTATCCTGGGAAGAACCAGGAATGCTCCAGCAACAAATCATTCACAGGATTTCCCCATGAATGATTTGTTGCTGGAGCACTCCTAGTTCTTTCCAGGATAAGTCCTCTTTAATCGTGACATTGTGGGAAAATCTTTTCTGCGATAATGTGATTATCCTGGGAAAATGCCTTTTAAAACCTCCAATTTTCCTCATGTCATAAAGTCCTATGTATGTGAAAGAGTGAATGAAAGTGCATGAATGTGTACATATCTGTGAGCATTGGCGTATGGCTGTGTGTGAGAACACATGTTGAATATTGAATTTACTTAAATAAAACTGTTCTAAATTGAACAATGTCATTTCCTTATATAATGTTAAAATATGAATATATATGAATGTATGAATGAAAGAAACTACACCCACTAAACAAACAAAATATTTTTATTCATAAAATAAATAATTTGTTGGAGAGGGCACAACGTTTGCATGTAGATGTAAAGGGGGGGTCACAAAAATAAAAAGTTTGAGAACCACTGCTTTATATAACATCCTTGTATTTCTGGCTGCCTTATTTCTGTTTGGAGGCAGACATGGTGATGGGTGGCTGGGTGTGAATTAGACATTTATTGTCATATATTTGGGGTCTATAATCAGCAGCACTGGTTCCCATTATCCCTGCAATCAATGTCCCTCCTGGAATATTACTGTTTATTCCTCCTACCAACTGTCCCTCGCTCCTGAATATACATAAGAAACTCTGTGAGTAGTTATTTATGAGATAATATATCACACAAGGAATCACAAATGTCTGCCTGTCAGATTTCAGGCTCTAGTTTTAACTGCACAAGTACACCTTCTCTATTTTAGAGAAGGGCCCTATAGCCAACATCTTTTCAAAATGTTGCTTGCTTTCCTCTAATACTACTTGTGACTGGCTTGAGCAAATCTCACAAACCCTAGATAACAGGTACACAGATACACAGAAATAAGTTTCCACAAATATCTTCAAGCATGATCTGCAGTTCAGCGTATTTTCTTGGTCATAGTAATGGGGCTTCTGTGCCCCATTACAATATATTCTCTGCCTCTCTCACTCCCCCTGATAGGCTTGGGAGCTCCAGATGAGTTACATGGTTTGGCTCTAATTTCATCCAGGATGTGATGTGATATTTGCAATACAGGATTTTTCTCACCCTCCCTACATGATTGGCTGGTGGAGTAGATTATTTCACAACAATGTACAAGACTGCTTAAAACTAGGGAATATTAGAAAAAGGAGAAACAGCAACATTTCTATGTATCTTGTACCTGGAAATAGCTTTGGTTGCTTTGATGTATGACCTACTCCAGAAACTGGATTGGGGGGGGGCATGTTCCTGTTAGGTGTGCAGTGTTCTACCCCACAGTCTCTGACTTTTCATTCAGTACTATTGAACAAAATGACCTGAATAGACTAGAAAGCTGGGCCAAAGCTAACAAAATGAAATTCAACACAGAGAAATGTAAGGTATTGCACTTAGGGCGGAAAAATAAAATGCACAGATATAGGATGGGTGACACCTGGCTGAATGAAACTACGTGTGAAAGGGATCTAGGAGTCCAAGTAGACCACAAGTTGAACATGAGTGAACAGTGTGATGCGGCAGCTAAAAAGGCCAATGCAATTTTAGGCTGCATCAATAGAAGTATAGTGTCTAGATCAAGAGAAGTAATAGTGCCACTTGTATTCTGCTTTGGTCAGGCCCCACCTAGAATATTGTGTCCAGTTCTGGGCGCCACAATTCAGAAAGGACATTGAGAAACTGGAGCGTGTCCAAAGGAGGGCGACAAAAATGGTGAAGGGTCTGGAAACCATGCCCTATGAGGAACGACTTAGGGAGCTGGGGATGTTTAGCCTGGAGAAAAGAAGGTTAAGAGGTGATATGATCGCCCTGTTTAAATATTTGAAGGGATGTCATATTGAAGAAGGAGCAAGCTTGTTTTCTGCTGCTCCAGAGAACAGGACCCGGAACAATGGATGCAAGCTGCAGGAAAAGAGATTCCACCTGAACATTAGGAGGAACTTCCTGACAGTTAGGGCTGTTCGACAATGGAATGCACTCCCTCGGAGGGTGATAGAGTCTCCTTCCTTGGAGGTCTTTAAACAGAGGCTGGACGGCCATCTGTCAGGGATGCTTTGATTTGGATTTCCTGCATGGCAGGGGGTTGGACTGGATGGCCCTAGTGGTCTCTTCCAACTCTATGATTCTATGATTCTATGATTCTATGGTATCCTTCTAGACAACCTCTCTGTGGAGGGACTTGGATTCAAAGCCTTATCATATGAGGCAAGTAAATTGGAACTAGAGCACAATAATTGCACCTTCAGTTGGGACTTACCACATGATGCTGTTGCTCTTCTGTTATTCTCCCATGCAAGACCATCTTGAAAGCATTTCTTTGTTTTAACTCAAAAATAATTTTTAGCTTCCTTTCCTGCAACTATCCTGCTATGGTTAGCAGTGCAGAAGTTAAATTCTGCTTTAATGGTGTTTTTCAGTAGTCAGGGGGTGGTTAGTTGGCACGCTCTGGGTGAGAAACATGATCAGGGGAGAAGGAGAGGAAGGGGTAAATATTTCAACCAGCAATGTAACTGTGAGAAATGTTAAAACATGTTTTTCTATATTTAAAAAAATCCTTCACCAAATGACTGCTGTCCAGAACATAACAGAAGCCAAACCTTTGCTCACAACCTCCACCACACTTCCTTTTCCTGCCTTGTTCTGTTGCTACAACACTATAATGCTATGGTGCACTAATAATGCCCTCACACTCTCTCTCATATTTACTCACTCGCACATGCACACACACACACCTGGAAGTGTAAGGAAAAGCCGAAACAGTTTTGACTTAACAGTTTAATAAAGGAATTTATTTTCTTTCTTTCTTTCTGGCTGATTCTGCCTTCAGATTCTTGGGATTTTCCATGAATATAAAGCAGCACTATAATGCCTCTTTATTCATGGGATAATTGCTCGATAACCACAACGTCATGTGAAAATCTTAGCATTATTGCGCAATATTGACCAGAGCACATTGCTATGCTCCCGTCCTTTTTGGTAGTGTGATAAAGTTCATACTAATCACTATATGGGGATAGATCATATAGAAAGAACAGTAGCTTCAGACTTTAATCTGTCATTAATTAGTTTAGATTGTTGAAAAGTCTGATCTATCCCAATCTGTGAGTGGGACAGGGCAGACACACACAGGCATGCATGTGTGCACACACGCACACACACACACCTGGAAATGTAAGGGGGGAAAGACCTTTTAAAACGTAAGGCTGCTTTTTTTTTTTAAACGTAAGGCTGCTTTTGACTTATGTTTCTGTGGGGGGATCTGTCTGTGTGTGTGCACACATGCATGCATGTACATGCCACATTAGGGGAGAAAAAGAGCTACATTTTGGGCAGTGCTAAATGCTGTGTATTTTAGCATGAACAAAGGCTACCATGCTGGAAACATACTGAAGATGTGATAGGGAAGAAAGCAGTCCCAATTGAAATGTGCCCTTGGAAACAGCACTATTTAGCAAGAGAAGAGTCCAGTGTGATAAGACTCACAATGTTTCACAATAGCTTCAGCCTTTCCTCGAAGGACACACTAAGAAGGTGGTGCTTGGGAATTTCTGTTTGACATTCTGAGCATTCCTCTGTTTAGCATATATAAAACAACTGGGACAGGGGTTTTTTTTTGGGGGGGGTGTTTTGTTTTGTTTTTGCAGATTTGGGATTTCGTGTCACCAGTATTCTGACGACACTGAATTCTATCTTTGATTTCCACCTAACCACAAGTTACTAAACTAGTGTATGTTGTCAGTAATCAGGTGGATTGAGGCAAACAAGTGGAAACTTAATTCAGAAAAGGAAGAAGTATTCTTGGTCAGTCAGAAGGTAGATCTGAAAATAGGGATTAAACCTGTGCTGGATTAAATTACATCACCCCTGAAATCTTAGGTTCATGATTTGGGCATACTCTTGGACTCAGACCCGAGCCTAGAGGCTCAGGTTTCAGCAGTGGCCAGGAGTGTGTTTGAACAATTACAACTAGTGTACCAGCTGCACCTATTCCTAGAGATGTAAGCCCTCTCCATGGTAACCAATGCCTTGGTTACATCTCATTTGGGACTTTCTTTGGAAATGGATCAGAAACCTCTGGAGGTCCAAAATGCTGTGGCTAGACTGCTGATTGGGGCCAATTATAGGAAACATATAACTCCCCTGTTAAAACAGCTTCACTGGCTACTGGTTCATTTCTGGGACCAATTCAAAGTGCTGGCTAGGACCTATATTTAGCTGTTCTGCTTTTGAACTTACATTGTATACCACTCAGAGTCCTATTTGGAAGAACGGCAGAATATAAATCCACCAGACAAACAAATAATAAAGCTTAGATGTCTTAGGTCCAGACTATCTGAAAGGCTGAAACTCCCCATATGAGCCTGCCTGTATCTTAAGATCTTTTGGAAAGAGCTTTCTCTCTGCCCCACTATCTTCACAGACACATCTGGTGGGACATAGCAGAGAATCTTCTTATATAGAGAGAGAGAGACTGGGGCCCTATTTACACAGTGAAAATAATCCAGGTTGAATTCCGGTTGATTCCTTGTTGTTCACATGCACCCCAAATGCATCCAATTCAGTTTTTTTTTGGGGGGGGGGCTCCCAAAAAACCCGCTTAACCCAGGGTATGCAACACCAGATCTTTTTTCGAGTTTTTAAAAAAGATTTGCATCATCAGAAGTGTGAATAACAATGTGAAGTGACCTGGATTAAACTCAGCATACCTTGAACAGCTTTCGAATACATTCACATCATCAACTTGTTGGTTGGGCAAGGCTCCACCTGGTCAGCTTCACAAGGAGATGCTCCTCCTCTTCCTCTTTTCCTGCACACCCATTGCTATGGGTAGCTTCCAGGGGCTTCCCAGGAGGAAAGTGATGTGTTTCCCCTCACCTCAACTGTGGAGGATGAGCCCAGGACTGGCAATGGGGACATCCCAGGTGCTCAGCCACCAGCACCCACTAAAATACCAAAGAGATGCTGATGGATGCCATTTCAAAGTGTGAATAACGAAACTGGAATGCATCAGTGAAGATATTCTCATTGCTCCAGTTTAAAAAAAAGCTGCCCCTAGTCTCCCTCCCAAGGGAATTTTGCTTGACCCATTCTTTGCTCTGATCTCTTGTCCCAGCAGGCGATGACTTTATTCAAACAGTCTTTCAGACTTTAAATGTTTTGGGGTAGAAGGATATGCAGTGGGTGTGCTGTTGCTTTTTAAAAAAATATGTACTTTGTACTTAACATGTATTTATTATAATGTTTTAATTGGATTGGTTGTTTAGTTCTTTTTGTTAAAAAAAATTGCAACCCATAATATTTTAGTTATTTTGTTTTGATTTAGATTGTAAACCGCTGTGCGTACTATATTGGAAGAAATGTGGGCTATAAAGCAAATAAATAAATAAAGCCATACCTTGGAAATGTTTAATTTGGAAGTATTGAATTGATTTCAACTGCTAATTTTTGTGAGAATATAAAATTAATTGATTGTAGTAATCACCACCATGCAATTTTTAAGTTAGGAAAAAAATGGTTTAAAAAACAACCAGTGTCTCAAAAACAAAAAACTAACATGACATGTTAATAATTATTCAGTTAACTTCCTTCTCATTATAACAATTAAAATAGCAACCTTAATTTTTTTCAAAAAAAAAAAAACAATTTCAGGATCATGCATTCATTTGTAATTAATTGTTTCCATGTTCTGCCTGTAATGTCTAGTTTGCTCTTAGACTGAAATAAACGTTCTTTCCATTATAGTCTTCTGCTGTTCTCAATGGTACTTTATGAGTTTGGGGCAAGAGCCTCCCAGTTATTCTTAGCCTTGTTTAAATATCAGCACAAGAGTTAAGAAATGTGAGACATGAGGTTGGTTCAGGCATCAGCTGATTCTACTCATTAATTTCTAACATAAATCACATTCTTGCTTTTTAAAGTGGCAAGGGTGATAAAGCACACAGTAAAAGGGAAATGAGGGAGAGAGGCAGAGGGAGATCAAAATGTTTGAAGAGACAATTTCCTGCTGATAAATTTGAATTAATTTACATAAGAGAAATGTAGTGGCTCCCAGTTAATAGGCATGGCTTGGCCCAAGGACCATCCACCACTCCAGGTCAGGCCTAGCTCAGGGTGGAATTCCATTCAGTATTTTGTGAAAATGAGTTCTCGATTATCCAGTGCCAAGCTGCAATGTGCAAAAACTGCAACAAGGATATTGTGAGAGTATGTAACTCCACCTCCTCAACTACCAGCAACCTTCTCCCTGAACCCCGCCACACAGCTTCCTTTCATTGTGTTTGCTGTGCTAAAGGGAGAGAGGCAGAGGAAAGACAAGTGTTTAAACAGTTGCATACATTGGATTTTACCCTCTCCACAAAAAAAATTCTACCTGCTTATATCTCTCATCATCATCTTGCAGACATCATTTGCTATTGAACATCTATCCTCACCTAGAAGACCTAAAGAGAAAACCCTAGGAACTATGACATGATATGCAAATACACATCAGTCATGGCTGATGCAAAAGACATCCTGGATGATATGATAGGCAGCCAGTGAGGTAAATGGTGCTATTGGCCCAAGCAGTATTCCATCCCAATTGTCTAGTTCAAGATTCTTGCAGGTGTGATAGAAAGGACTATGTTAGGGATTTCAATATGGGGTCCTATACATATGAGTCACAAAGTTAGGCTTCTAGATGTAGCCCAGGTGTGGGTGAGTTTGTAAATGGGAAGATGCAGAATGATAATTGACAATCCAAATGGAAACTGCAGTCAAGAAATCAGAAGACTAGGAATGGGAAGGGCAGCCATGAAAGAACTAGGTAAGAACTAGGCAACTGATCATTAAAGTTAGAATAGTCCAATCCATTGTATTTCCCATCACCATGTGGAGACGTGAGAGACAGACAATGAAAAAAGTGGATAAAAGGAAAATGAACTCATTTGAGATGTGCTGGAGAAAAGTGCTGATAGGATCATGGGCCCTTTGAGGGGGCCTGTAGGCGCTGCTGAGGCCCCGATCCGCCGCTTTCCAGGCTGCGGGGAAGTGGCAAAAGGCCGCTTCCCCGCAGC
>NC_056524.1:147055226-147145578 GCF_019175285.1 Sceloporus undulatus | reverse complement strand
TCCCTTCTCTTTTAGTATTTCTGACCACGGGATCACCTTCAATACTTCTCTAAGTTTACTGAAATCTGCTCTCCTAAAGTCTAGAATTAGTGTCTGACTATGTCTGGCTTCTCCTTTCCATTGTATAACAAACTCCAGGAGAACATGGTCACTTCCACCTAATGATCCCACCACTTGCACTCCATTAACCAAGTCATCCTTGTTGGTTAGAATCAGATTTAAAATAGCTGATCCCCTTGTTGCCTCTTCCACCTTCTGGAAAATGAAATTGTCTTTGAGGCAAGTGAGGAATTTGGTAGACCTTGAGGATTTGTCTGAGTTTGAATTCCAGCAAATATCAGGATAGTTGAAGTCACCCATCACTACTACATCTCTCCTTTCTGAATGTGTGGTCATCTGTTCTAGAAAGGCATCATCCAGTTCCTCCATCTGCCTGGGGGTCTGTAGCAGACTCCCATCATAACATCCTTGTTGTTTCCCTTCCCCTTAATTTTTATCCAGATGCTCTCCACCTGGCTGACAGTATTGATGTCCTGGATCTCTTCACTGGTGTAAATATCTCTGATATATAATGCTATTCCTCCTCCTTTCCTGTTTGGCCTATTTGTCTTAAAAAGTTTATATCCCTCTATTTCTACATTCCACTTATGAGACTCATCCTACCAGGTTTCAGTGATGCCTATTATATCATATTTGCTTTGTTGTACTAGGAGTTCGAGTTCATCTAGCTTATTTCCCATGTTCTGTGCATTAGTGTAGAGACACTGCAGACCATGGGTCCCTTTTACTTGCTGCCTGTGCAAGTTTTATTTTGCCTCGCACTGTTGGGTCCTTGCACTATTTGTCTTGTTTCCTCTATGTCAGTTTGACTATTTTCTCCAGCCTTTTTGCCTTCCTTAATATTGTCTCCCTCCCCCATGAAACTCAGTTTAAAGCGCTCCTGATCAAATTCTTGAGACTGTTGGCAAAAACATTTCTTCCAACTGGCGTGAGATGCAACCCATCCATTTCAAGAAGTCTCTCCTCATGGAACCGCAGCCCATGATCAAAGAATCCAAATCGTTCTCAGCGGCACCTTCTGCGGAGCCAGTTGTTCACATCCGCTATTTTCCTTTCCGTTCCTGGACCTTGCCCTACAACTGGCAGAAGAGACGAGATGACAACTTGTACATCCATTTCTTTCAGCTTCCTACCAAGCGCCTCATAATCCCTTTTGATGTTCTGAAGGCTGTGTCTTGCAGTATCATTGGTTCCCACATGGACCAAAAGAAAGGGATATTGGTCAGTAGGCTTGACCAGTCTTGTCAGACTCTCTGTCACATCATGGATCTTTGCCCTGGAGAGACAACACACCTCTTGAGACATCTTGTCAGGCCTACAAATTATTGCTTCTGTACCCCTCAGCAAGGAGTCCCCCACTATGATCATATGCCTCCTCTGAGGCTTAGCAGCAGCTGTTCCCTCTGATGGAACTCCCAGGGTCCCCTGCTCTGTCCCTGAAGTCTGTCCATGCTGCTCTTCCTTGTCCTCCTTGATAAGGGAAAGAGCTTTGAATCGATTCTCTAGCTGCAAGCTCCCAGAACAATCCCTTCTTGGTCTACTTCTCTGTGTGACATTCCTCCAGCTGTCTGCCTCCCAGACCTCCTCCGCCCCAGCAGCTTTCTCTGTGTGGTACTCGTCCAAGATCGTTAGTTCTGTTCTGTCCAGGAAAACCTCTTGCTCCCTAATATGCTGAAGTGTAGCTACTCTGGACTCCAGCTGTGGTACTTTCTCCTCCAAGAGTGCTACCAAATTGCACTTGGTGGATGTGAAGTTCTCCACTTCTGTAGGCAAGAAGACAAACATCCCACAAGTGTTGCATGTGTTTGCAGCAGTTCCCTCAGTGTCCATACTGTGAAGTCTTTAGTAATAACTGAAACAGGACTGTGGGCTTCCTCCTCAAAAAATCCTCTGGTAAACACCAACATTAAGGCCTCTGATGACCTGGCCTTTTCACCAGTCTCTGGCAGCGAGATCAATCTACTGGGAATATAACTTTATAGGAATGTTCCGGCTGCTAGCTTGTACTTAAAGGCAAGGTTCTGACTCAAGGTTTGCTTCTCACCTGCTGTCTCTGCTGTAGATTTCTTTGGATCAAAAAAAAAAAATTCCATGCCCTTAGGCACATGGCTCTGGGAGTAGTTATATAGAGCTAGTCTGCTAGGTCTGCCTCCTCGTGACTCACAGATGTGACTCACAGAAGCTCCACCCCCTCAGCAACAAGCACACTCTCCCAGAGTTTAAAAAAAATTGAAACACTCACTACTACAAATGGCTGCCCAGCTCCTTCTCTCTGATGCTATTACCTATATTAAATAATTGATTTTTGAGACTACTTCCTTTAGGGCTTGGCCTCAAAACATATCTTGCTCTTTGCTAGTATACTGTGACAAGTCCAACCTCTTCTCCACCACTTCTCAGCTTATTAAAAAAAAGAGAAGAGTAACTCTGCATCTCTACACATTCTCAGTTGACTGTCCCTCTTCATCTCCCCATTTGCCTCATGACTCACCTTCACTGGCTACTACAGCAATGACTTGGCTGAGCCATGATCAGGATCTCCAAGGCTACCAATTGGTCAGTTTGAATTTCCCTTTCTGGAAGATCACCAGGTCCCACAGTATTACCTTCCTTTCTGAAGGAAACTTCTCTTAGAATCATAGAATCATAGAGTTGGAAGAGACCACAAGGGGCATCCAGTCCTTGTCATTCTGTGGCTGACAAAGGGACTATCCTAAACTGTGCTGAAGAATTCCAGAGGTCTTTCCTAAAATTGATTCTGCATAAATAAATTATAGGGGCTTGACAGACTGCCCCAAAAGGGTGGCTGGAGGCACCCATTTTTGCTGCTGAGGAACGCCACAGCAGCCAAACCATGCAGTTTCCCTCCCCACCAAAAAGAATCTTCTAAAAGCAGGTTCTCTTTGGTTCCTGTGGCAGACACCATGAGTGTGCCATTGGAGAACTGCTGTGCGTTGATGACATGCCACGACATGCAGATGCTGTGATGCACTTGCGTCATCATGGTGGCCCCTGTGTGGATGGGAGGCCATCATGATGGTGCCGCTGCCGCATTTCACACTCCTGAGCCCTAATTTTGGCCCCAGGCCTCCTCAAACCAGCAGTCTGTACTGGGCAATGCAGTGATGGCGAACCTATGGCACACGTGCCAGAGGTGGCACTCAGAGCCCTCTCTGTGGGCACACATGCTGTCACCCTAGCATAGAGTTTGCCAGAGTTTCTTACTAGAAAGCCAGAGGGACGTGGCACTTTGCAATAAATAAGTGGGGTCTGGGTTGCAGTTTGGGCACTCGGTCCATAAAAGATTCACCATCACTGGCTTAGTAAGATGAATACTGAAGTCTTTCTCTACAGTATAGGAAGTCATATATTCTGCCCCTGTCTCTGTTGTAGATAGCTACTACCTGCTTTACTTGCTAAGGCACAAGGCAAGCAGGACTGTTCACAAGCAAAGGGACTTTTCCCATCACTAAGCCCATTTTTCTGTTTTCAGTCTCTACTGCAAATTACTGGTGGTACAATATACCTCAAAAATGTCCAGGAAAGAGGTGAAGTAATCTAAATCCTGAAAGGTGCAAATAAATCTCACTCAAGGTCCTAAATAAGGAGGTTTGTTAAATGGTGTATTCAAAACAAGTTTGGGAAAGGGGAAGCAAAGCCGCAAGAAGACATGACAAACAGGAAATTCTGTCTAGGCCCTCCTTCACATATTCATTGTATTTAAGAAGCACAACTCTACTTGGTTCTTTAACAGATATACTGGATTGGAAAATAGAGATTAATTTAGTTCTTTGCCTAGTTGGAAATCTGGCTTCATTCATGCACTGAAGTGTTTGGCAAGCATGTTGGACTAGTGTTGTTGCTTTTGTTGTTTGAAGAATGATAAAAGAAGTTCTGAAAAGGGAAATTCCTGTGTATAAATAAGAGTTGTTATTAATAGCACAGGAGTGACATCACCTCTGAAATATAGACAGGGGGTTGTAGGCAGCCTGTCTTACCTTGCAGGGTTGAAGGTGCAGGCACATGTTTAGTCACAAAGAAAGGAGAGGCATAACAAGGAAAAGCTGATCATTTTCAGTTGCATATCCTCTGAGCAACTCTGAAAAGCACATTCTGCCTCTTTAAATGTAATGCAAGCTGTATTTTTTTACAAAAAAAAATTGACAAGCTCCCTCGCTCTCTCAAAAGAGTGAGAAATTTTCATTGATTGATTTCTTCATGGCTTCTTAAACAGATAATTAATTCACCATGAACCTCTGGACACACCATAGCTAGTCGTTAATATTGTAAATTCAGATATACTTCAATAATCGCCTGACCCCCCCCATCACCCCGTAATAGATAGCCATGCCTTGATGGTGATGTGCCAGGGGAGAGCAAATCAATTTGGGAAGACATGAAGGGATCACCTAGTGAAGGGAAGTTATTGATTCTCTCTTATAAGCCACTGCTATAATATTTATTCTTTTGTAAACAGAATTAACCCGGCATCATGGGTCATTCCTATTGAGTAGCATTCTTTGCGTTCACATAGTAATACAGATTGTAGCAGACAAGGTGGAAACAACAGACAAGACATCAAAACCACATTGGAATATGCTTCTCACCAGCCTGTTGCTCTTTGAAGAAACCATTCAGCATCTGCAGAAATCTTACCAAATTAACTCCTTCTAAGGCAGAGGGCCTGCACGCATATGAAGGTTGCATGTTGCTCAGCAGTTGATTTGCACTTTCTGCACATTGGTACCATTTATGTGCATCAAAGCACTGATGTACAACGTAGCTCATACATTTTGAATGCAGAAACAACCACTAATGAATTGATGCCTACAACAGCCATTCAGTTGGGGGGGGGGGGGGGGAGTGTGGTAGGGTCCATAGTGCCATACTAGGGCATACTTCCCATGCCATATTTTCCCTTAAAATTTACCAACCTTTGTCCTTCTTGATACACTTACACCCTGTTGGAATCACACCATTAGAGCCTAGCCTCAGAGCCCTCTCACTGGATGCACAAATCTGTCAGTTTCACATTCCCCACTTTCAGGTTTTTAAGACCTGAAGTTGTTTCCCTGCTGAATATGAAGTTCTTCCTAATGTTTAGGTAGAATCTCTTTTCCTCTGTCTGAATCCATTGCCCTGTGTCCTAGCTTCTGGAGCAGCAGAAAACAAGCTTATTTCATTCTTAATATGGCCCGGTACATACCTCTTGGAAAGTCCAGGCCTGGCGTCCCTTCACCCCTAAAAGAACCCAGAAAAACGGGTTATTTTTAGGTCGCCAGGTGGACATCATGAGTGCGTATATAACATGTATATGTTGCGTGTCACTTACGCCAAGATGGCAATGTACATGTGGACTGGATGCTGCCATTATGCTGCTTGCCATGCCATGCTAGGGTCCCTAACCCTAGTATCGCCGACAGTACAGCACTTCAGTACCATCTGTCCCAAGCCCATACACCCTTTTAAATATTTAAGTATGCCTTAATCCCCCTTAATCTTCTGCTCTTCAGGCTAAACATACCAGCTTCCTCAGCTGCCCCTCCAGATCTTTTACCATTTTGATACCCACATAAAAACAGTAACACATTGGTTGTGTAACATGAAAGGACTCTTCTAGTCAACCTAGAGAAAGACAAAGACATGGGTAACTGTGCTGGGGAAGCCTAAGGAGGTGGGATGAAAGATTAAGAACTCCAGTATCTAAAGAACAGAGTTTAGACTGGATGAACATGGACCAAGAAAACAGTTGGAGGAAGGCTGTTAGTTGCCTTTATGGTCATTACAGAAGTTAGTGACTGGTGTATTTGTGTAAGAAAACAACTTCTAATTCAGATCAGACTGCTTAAAAAGATGCTGATATTTCTTTTTATGTATTTCCCTTAGAAAAACGACATATGCACTTGGGGAGTTCTGGATTTTCTGCTAGCTGGGTAAGTTCAAGTAAATGCAGTGGCCAAGACTAGTATGCCAGCTGCATCCCAACCTGGAAAAGATGTTTCTTCCCTTTCTTACTCTCATCCATCTCAAAACTATGTTTTTGTGTAAATGTTAAAAACCGTATAGGACAAGAAAAAAGCCTTCTTACACCTTCAAACCCTAGTTAAAGATGATATGGAATATAGGCCTGTTACAGACTGCCAAAATAAAGCTGCTTCGGATCTCTTTGGAGGTATGCTGTTTAAATGATGCATGCATCCTAAGAATCCGGAAGCTGCACCAAAACTGCACTCCAGTGCTTAGGAATGGAGTGTGGCTTTGGCGCGACCTCTGGACTCTTAGGACCCATGCATCATTTAAATAGCATACCTCCAAAGAGACCCGAAGCAGCTTTATTTTGGCAGTCTGTAACAGGCCATAGTGTTGTTACCAAATCTCATACTAGTTACCTGCCTGTACAAATATGGTATACTTATATTATAAATGCCTCTCAAAATATATCATAATCCTTATATTATAAATGCCTTATATAATATAATACCGGTACTTATATTATAAATGCTTCTCCCCTTTCTCCTGAAGCCTATATGAAGTTTTGGTTATGTCTTTTTAGTGTGTTTTTTAACCAGTTCTCTCATTTCAGGATTGATGATGCAGTATTACAATACAGAATTGTAGAGCTGGAAGAGACCTCAATGGACAGACAGCATCATGTGATAAGTTATGGTTACAGATGCTGCTTTCCTGGTCTAATTCCACTTTTCAAGCCTGGTACTTTACATAGTCTTGCATAAAAAGTGTGAGGTGTCCAAGATAATAGAATAGTAGAATCAAAGAATCATAGAATTGGAAAAGACCTCAAGGGCCATCCAGTACAATCCTGTCATGCAGGAAATCACAATCAAAGCACCCCTGACAGATGGTCATCCAGCCTCTTTAAAAACTTCCTAAGAAGGAGACTCCACCACACTCCAAGGGAGTGTATTCCACTGTCCAATAGCAATTACTGTTAACAAGTTCTTCCTAGTGTTGAAGTGGAATCTTTTTTCCTTTGGATTGAATCCACTGCTCTGGGTCCTGTTGTCTGGAGCTGTAGAAAACAAACTTGCCCTAGCTTCAGTATGACATCCCTTCAAATATTTAAGCATTCCATTTATCCCTTCATCCAAATAATTGATACAAGATGTTGATTAGCACTGGACCCAGGACAGAACCCTGTGGAACCCCACTGGTCACTTCTCTCCAGGATGAAGAGGAGCCACTGGTGGAAGAGGAGCCATTGATGAGCACCCTTTGGATTTGGCTGGTCAACCAATTACAAATCCACCTAACAGTATCATTGTCTAGCCCACTTTTTACTAGTTTGATTGCAAGAATATCATAGGGGACATTATTAAAGGCCTTACTGACATCAAGATATGCTACATTTACATTCAATCTACCAAGCTGGTAATTTTATTGAGAGAGAGAGAGAGAGAGAGAGAGAGAATTAGTCTGGCGTGACTTGTTTTTGAGAAACCCATATGTTGGCTTTTTGTGATTATGGCATTCCTTTCTAAATGGTCACAGACTCTCTGTTTGATGAGCTGCTTTAGAATCTTTCCTGGTATTTATGTCTGGCTATCTGGACAGTAATTGTTTGGGTCCTCTTTTTTACCCTTTTTGAAGATGAGGACAACATTTGTCCTCTTCCAGTCTATTGGGACTTCTCCTGTTCTCCAGGAATTCTCAAAGAATGTTGCCAGTGGCTCTGAGATTACTTCTGCCACTTTTATTTTAACACACTTGGATGTTGTTCATCTGGCCCTGGAGAATTTAATTCATTTAGATTAACTTTAGATTTGTCACCTAATTGTCCGTCTTTACATCATCCAATTTTTTTTCATGCTGATAAATTTTGGCAATATAAAAGTTGGGAAGAAAAGGGAATTTATCAAATTAAAGAACTCTTTAAGAATAATAAACTCAAATCAATTGAAGATTTAGCATCAACTCTAGACCAATTTAGATCACATGGTTTCAATTTAAGCAAATAAAAACTTTTTCCTCTAGGTTACGTAAGAAATGAGATCTATGACTTCCTTCAAAATTTTATGCAATGATCCTGTTGGAAATAGTAAAGGTTCAGTCTCCCAAATATATCATCTCATCTTGTTGAACTCATATCATGATACCATATGTATCAAAACATTGTGGGAAAGTGAACTAAATATATCAACTCCAGAATCAGACTGCTATTTGGTCATCTTCTGTGTTGAAGTCAAGAGCAGCTTTAACCAGAGAGAACTTTCTAAAGCTAGTACATAAATGGTATCTGACCCCTGTTAGGAAATCACATATGATAAAAGCTATATCACCTCTATGTTGGAGAGGTTGTCCAGTCTTAGGGAATTATATCCATATGTGGTTACACTGTTCCACAATTACCCACTTCTGGCATGATGTGATCAACCAAACTGCTTCAATTACAAAACAAAAAATAATGTTTTGCCCAGCTGTTTCATTATTTTCAATATACACAAAAGGTATATTTTTTGCTGACAGCAGCTTGTCTAGAAGTGGCTAATAACTGGAAAAACAGATCTTGTATCCCTGGATAGCTGGTGGAAAAGAGTTTGTGATCAATGGCTTATGGAGAAATTAACATGTAATATGAAATATAACTCAAAACAACAAAACCAAAGACCTGTTAAGGAAAAATGGTCTCCTCTTATAGATTATATTAATACAAATTTTACATCCATTTCTCCTCCACTGTTCTTTATGATCAGATTTATTTTAAATGAATTGAATTGTGTAAAACCTTAATAAGGAAAGTTTTAATGACATGAAACCTTTTTATACCATTGTCTTATGATTGCAAGATTTTGTATGATATATTTTGAATAAAGTTTTAATTATTAATTTTTTTTAAAAAAAGATTAACTAGGTATTCTGGTACTATCTCTTATTCTGTACTGTATTTCCCCTACTGCATCCTCTGCTCCATTGAGCACCATTTTCCTTTTGTGAGAAGACTGAGACAAAGAACATGCTGAGCAAGCTTGTTTTCTGCTGCTCCAGAGACTAGGACCCGGAACAATGGATGCAAGCTACAGCAAAAGATATTCCACCTCAACATTAGGAAGAACTTCCTGACAGTAAGGGCTGTCCGGCAGTGGAACACACTCCTTCGGAGTGTAGTGGAGTCTCCTTCCTTGGAGGTCTTTAAACAGAGGCTGGATGGCCATCTGTCGGGGATGCTTTGATTTGGATTTCCTGGCAGGGAGTTGGACTGGATGGCCCTTGCGGTCTCTTCCAACTCTATTATTCTATGATTCTATGATTGTAGTTCTGCCTTTCTCTGTCCCGTTAGCATTTTGCCAACTTCTCCACCCAATGACCCTACCGTTTCTTTCTTTTCTCTTTTGCTATGGACGTAACCAAAAAAGCAAATTTTTATTGTTCTCTCTAGCAAGCCTGAGATCATTCTGAGCTTTTCTGACGTTACCCCTAAATGTTTGAGCTATTTGTTTGAATTCCTTTGTTGATCTGCCCCTTTCCCATTTTTATACATGTCTGGTTTAAAACTTAGCTCAGTTGAAAGTCCTATGGGCCTGTTACAGACTGCCAAAATAAAGCTGCTTGGGGTCTCTTTGGAGGTATGCTATTTAAATGATGCATGGGGCCTAAGAGTCCGGAGTTCGCGCCAAAGCCACACTCCATTCCTAAGCACTGGAGTGCAGCTTTGGTGCAGCTTCTGGATTCTTAGGACCCATGCATCATTTAAACAACATACCTCCAAAGAGACCAGAAGCAGCTTTATTTTGGCAGTCTGTAACAGGTCTTAGTTATCCATCCTGGTTTCTTCAGACACCTCCCATTTTTCCTCCTCAATGGAACTGTCTGAAATTGTGCCTTCAGTATCTCCTTTTTAAGAAACTCCCATCCATCTGAACTTCCTTCTCTTTAACTATTTCTGACCATGGGATCATACCCAATATTTCCCTAGTTTTATTCAAATTATCTTCCCTAAAGTCTGTTATATGTGTCTGACTATGCCTGGCTTCTCCTTTCCATTTTTCTCCAAACTTCAGGATAACATGATCATTCCCACCACTTGCACCCATTAACCAGGTCATCCTTTTTGGTTAGGATCATATCTAAAATAGCTGATCCCCTTGCTGCCTCTTCCACCTGTTGGATAATAAAATTGTCTGTCAGATATGTAAGAAACTTGCTGGACCTTAAATTTTTGGCTGAGTTTGACTTCTAGCACATATCAGGATAGTTGAAATCACCCATTAGTATTACAGCTCTCTCTTCCAAGTGTGTAGTTATCTGTTCTAGAAAGGCATTGTTCAATTCCTCCGTCTGACCCAGGGGTCTGTAGTAGACTCCCACAATAACATCCTTGTTGTCCCCCCCCCCTTTCATTTTTATCCAGATGCTTTCCACCTGGCTTCCAGGATTTAAATTCTGGATCTCTTTACTGGTATAAACATCCTTGACATATAATGCTATTCCTCCTCCCTTCCTGATTGGCCTATTTTTCTTTAAAAGTTGTACCCCTCTGTTGTGGGTGTGTTGTGTGCTTTCAAGTCATTTCTGACTTATGGTGACCTAAGGTGAACCTATCATGGGGTCTTCTTGGCAAGATTTGTTGAGAGGAGGCTTGCCATTGCCTTCCCCTCAGGTTGAGAGCATGTGACAGGATGGCAATGGGTAGCTGCAATGCATGTGGAAAGGTTTTGAAGTGTTCTGTTATCATTCTTGTTATTTCACTTAAACTTTGAATTTCTTCCTTTAGGATTTTGGCAACGATGAGCATGCCTTTTGTACAGTTGAAATGCTGAGTACCAGGAGTGAAAGAGATATCCAGCAGCTGAGAACTTCCAAAAACTGTTGCTTATCCATGCAGCAAGTGGCAGCAGTGAGCCCTACCCAAAACACCACCACCTGAATGCCTGGAGCTGACCTTGAAATTTAACAACAGAGGCCAAGTTTCTACTACCTGTTTGCTGACTAGTCCTCACCCCCAAAGCAGCAGGCAAGGAAAGTTCCCTATACTTCTCTCTGTCTGGCTTTCTTGTCCCCTTTCTTCTTGTTGGAAATTAAGGAGAAGTGAAAGTGTTAGATTGTGGCAGAAAATGTGAAAGGAAACAAATTGAGGAGAGAATAAGGAACCTGGGCTGTGAAGGGCTCTTACAGAGAGAATCCCTAATTAAAAGACAGTTAGTCAGCAGCAAAGTTCCATTCAGAGGGAAGACAATGAGAAAGTCTCTAGAGCAGAACCAGGAAGCAATGAAAGGAGACTGGTGCTGCCATGTTTTCCCTAGAGCTTTGCAAAGTGCTTCACTTAATGGGGAGACCCAAGCAGGAGCCCACCTTCACGCTGCTCTGCCGGTCATACTCACTGCTTCAAGATGCACAGTCATCTCCATTCAAAAGAGATTTGCATCTTCCATTTTCTTAAGAGGAAGAGGTGGTGGAGGTCAGAGACAAAGCTGCCTACATTGGGCTGCTCACCAATTTCTTTTGTATTTCCTGCTTTTTTAAAAAAATTTCTTGCTGTTTTTCAATAGTTAAACTCTCTTTACCCTTAAAGGGGGCACCTAGGGTCAGGTAAATGAAAGCTGCCCAGAAGACAATGTTTCTATGACTGTAAAGAAGAGCAAACCTGACTTGCTGGAAGGGGAAATAATGGGATGTAGACAGAGCATTGCCACTCCTTTTCCTGGGTCACTTCCCCAGGCCTTCTCATCAGACAAGAACCATCCTGGCCTTTCTGCTTGAGCAGCACCTCTGAATGTGTTAATTAGCCACAAGCTGGTGCCCTGAAAGGCCATGACAAGGAAGTGCTGTGTGAATCATATGACAACTATGAAGAACTTGGCCTCTCTTCACACTAGCTAGCAGGAGGTGCAAGAGGCAGCGGGAATACTGGATTCTTATCATGCCCAACTTTAAAGAGGTCCTGCTAGAACATATTCAATCTTTGATTAAGAGTGGGAGATGGGAGTGTTCATCAGGCTTAGTGATTCAAAGGAAGGCATCAAAACTCAGTCAGGCCTCATTTCAGAAGACAGATGATGATGATGATGATGATGATGATGATGATGATGATGATGATGATGATGATGATGATTTCAATGATAACACATTAAAAGATCTTTGAATTATCACCTTGAAAAGCAAAAATTCTTTCCTCTAATTCTGGCCGCTTCCTATGTCCTCCTTTCATAAACTATTCCCACTTCCATGCCACACCCTTCTAATTTCTCTTTCATTTCCTGCTCCCACAGCTAACCAGTTCACTCAAACATTGGCTTACTTCATGTGGCTTTTATTTTGTTATTCCAAGTACATTCATACCTGTTGTTTTTCCAAGCCACAACTGATGTATCTCAAAACACTTGAAACTTGGTGCACTGCGGTGACTAAGAAACTGATGTATAGTGGCTACCAGTATGTGGATCTGCAAACCATTGGCTTCTAGTCCACAGATGGCCCAAAAGCAGTGTGGCCACGGTGATTTTACAGTTAGGGACCGCGCACCAACCGCACGGTCCCTAACCCTAGAACGTGTCGGCAGTGGCATCATGGGGGTGTCCTGTCCACATAGGTGCCATGATGACATCACACACACGCCGTGCTGTGTGGGCGTGACGTCTCCATGCCGTCCCAGGCCACTTATGGCAGCCTGGCAGCAGGGCAAAAAACAGCTCCTAAATAGAGCTTCTTTTCGGTGCACGCATAGTTGGCACAGCAACCAACGGCCATACCAATGATGCAGAGGGGAAAGGGGCCACCCCTTTCTCCTCTGTAACACCTTCTCCACTCGGGTGCACTGGGTGCCTAAGGCACCAGGCATTTTACCACTTCTCTTTGGCCTGGAAAAACACCAGATTGGGGCTGCAGGGGCTACCGGTGAGGTTGCCCTGGCTCCAATCCCGTGCGAACAGGGACTGCTGCAGGCCGCGCCTTTAGGGGTGGTCTGTACCACGCCAGAGTCCCTGAGAGTACAGCATTTGTAATGGGAAAAGCTAGGTACTCACCATCAAACAAACCTTGCCACATATGCACCCTAACTTACCTATCAAAATTTTAGGCAAAGTTTAATCCATCTACAGGTAGACATCCAGCCTTTCTTTTCAAGTAGGAAAGGGCTGTAGGGTCCTGTTCACAAGCAAGAACCTTTAAAAGCCATTTGAAGTGATAGGCAGGCATATCTTTAAATTAGCAGACCTGCTTACAACCAAAAGGTTGGCAGACCACTTTTCTTGGTGAGAGCAGTCCTCTGTTGAAAGATGCCAGGATCTTAAGACTAGCTTCAGAGGCTAGGCTTGTGTGCTCATCATTATGAATTATTAAATTAGCAGGCACTAGATTCAGTGGTTTTCCACTTATTTTCACCATGTAAAGCCCATCTGAGCTCATTGTTGGTTTTTAAACAGAGTCTGAAGACCTTTTTATTTCAAGTTGTTTAAATTGCTTTTACTGTTCCACATGTAACCAAAGCTTTTCTTTTTACTGCCTCATTTTATACTTATACTATTTAATACTGTAGATATTATTTCAACTGCTATCGGTATGGCCTTTGTAAGTTAGGATTTTATAATTTGCAATTATACTGTAAAGAACTCTGTTTTTAAATACATTGTGAGTAAGCCCTGAAAGATGGGCTGTATGTTCTCAAATGACTACCAAAACAAAAACAAAACAAAAAAACCCCACAAACATTCAAAGGCTGTTCCAGAATGCAAAAAGGCTGCTTGCCAAACTTCACCCTAGGAAGAAATTCGTTGATCGTTGATGTAGATACAGGTTGAGGCCTCTATGAAGCAGGAAGAGCAGAGTGTTGGGGGGGGGGGGAGCTATGGCTTATTTTTTCCTTTATTTCCTGGCAAAAGGTTCCCTGTATACATTGTATACTGAACTTACTTACCTAATACTTGACCTTCCTTGCAAATGGCACTTCTTTGACTAACATAGGACTGTTGTTAAGATGGCATATGTGGCTGTATAACCTAATGGCAATCACCATTGTATAGTGGTTTGAGCATTGGACTATCATAGAATTATACAATCAGAGTTGGAAGAGACCACAAGGGCTATCCAGTCCAACCCCTCCTGCCATGCAGAAACTCTCAATCAAAGCATATCCAACAGATGGCCATCTAGCCTCTGTTTAAAGACCTCCAAGGAGGGAGACTCCACCACACTCCAAGGAAGTGTGTTCCACTGTCGAACAGCTCTCACTGTCTGGACGTTCCTCTTAAGGTTGAGGTGGAATCTCTTTTCCTGTAGCTTGCATCCATTGTTTCAGGTCCTACTCTCTGGAGCAGCAGAAAACAGGCTTGCTCCATTCTCTGAAGATGCCAGCCACAGATGCTGGCTAAACGTCAGGAAGAAACTCTTCTAGAACATGGCCACATAGCCCCAAAAAACCCCCACAAAAAACTAAGCTTGCTCCCTCCTTAATATGACAGCCCTTCAAAAATTTAAACAGGGCTATCATATCACCTCTTAACCTTCTCTTCTCCAGGCTAAACATCCTCAGCTCCCTAAGTTGTTCCTCATAGGGCATGGTTTCCCTTCACCATTTTAGTTGCCCTCCTTTGGACACGCTCCAGTTTCTCAACATAACAACAACAGCAACAACAATGGCAGCCATGGGCTATATTTATTTATTTTCTAAAATGTATACACTTTCCTTCAATGCCAGTTAGCATTCCCATGGCAGCTTACAAAGGAATAAAAGCACAAAAGAGCAATAAAAATAGAATATCATAGATTAATCACCAGCCCACAAAATTCACAAGAGGTTAAAAGAGTTAAAGATAATCAAATATAATATAATCAAATGTTAAAGTACAAAATGGATATTAAACAGGAGAGCCTTTGCTTGGTTCAGAAATGATGATGCCATGTGAGTATCACTGGGGAGGCACCAAAAAGCATCTCTGCCTTAGCTTAGAAGATCCTCAAATGTTGCTCTTAGTGGAACAGTGTGGGAGAAGATGGTCCAGGGGGCAGCTGAATCTCCAGCCATGAAAGAAATCTTCAAAAAAAAGTTTAAGCACAATGAAAGACAATGGATTTTTTTCAAAACAAGCACAATGATCAAATGAACTTTGATGAAAAAGGTCTCAGCACATCAAGATCAACAGATTAAGAAAATGGTTAACTGTCATGAGATTTCAGGACATTTTGTGGGGGGAAGCATTCATTTCAGCAGAAAATTTCTTTTTGCAAAATAAGTGAAAAGGAGCCCCAGTGGTCTGTACCCCGCCTAAGATTAGTTTAATGTGACTTACTTTTCAGAAAACCAAGCTGGCTCATAGTAATTACAGCATTCCTTTTAAAGAATATGATCACGTGAACCTTGTTCTCGCCACAATCATATTAGTAAACAGAAACATATATATCGGTTTGGGAGCATTCATTTTCTCATGTTTCTTCAATAGTATGACTAGCATGCCCAGTCAGAAACAGTCCAAAGTTATGCTAATGAGATTTAGTTTAAAAGAAAAACAGATGGACAGACTGTGGGGGAATCGTGAAAGGGGGTACAGGGAGAGGAACAGATACTGACACCAAGTGACTGCAAATGTTGGAAATGCCATGGCAGCAACGTTTCACACCTGAGGGCTAATAGGACAGAAGCAGTATTGGGAGCTTATTGGTGGGTTTTCCCTTTCAATGAAAAGAGACACTCCAACAACGCTTCAAGGGCCAAGCAACAACAAGACGAAGAAAATGTCATGTAAAAAATTATTGCCAAAGGTACTATTCTCTTTAATATTTGGTTTTAAAGCTTCATATGATAACCTTCTAAGCGTGCACAGACTCACTGCTTAATGATACGTTCAAGACCCTTTCATGGTATTGATGGCAAGCTGACCGGGCAATAATTGCTTGCTTCTTCTTTTCCCCTTTTTGAGGTTGAGGACAATATTTGCCCTTCTCCAATCTCTTCAGGTATCTCCTGTTCTTCAAACAATTTTCAAAGATTATTAACAGTGGCTCTGTGATTACACTTTGAGGTTCCAAAGGATTATGTCCTTTAGTACTCTTGGATGCAGCAAATCTGACTCTGGAAGCATGAATTTGTTCAGGGTCAGACTGATTCCTCAGACTGTAGAGCACTTGCATCTATGCCTGAAACCAGACAGAATTATAAAAAATTAATTGTTGAAAGGAAAGTATGTTTTCCCCCACAAAGGGTTGGGTTGAGCTAGAACAGGAGTCCAGAAACAAAAATCCTGCTGCATTCTGGTAATTAATGTCAGTTAAACATAGAAATTTTAGCTGTCATCTCATGATTCTAATTCCAGATAAAGAAGGGAAAGTTTACTAAACTGGCTTATTTAAAGCTAAGATGGAAACAGACAAAATAGTTAACAGTGTTGATAGATATAGGGATATTGATGTCCTGCCTAAATGGCCCCAGTCACCACCCAGAAAATTAGGATGTTTATTCAATCATTAAAAAATAATAAAGCCCCAGGATTTTTTGCCTCCTAAACTTTTAAAAGAAAATATAGACTAGTTGGTGGCTATGTTGACTAATTTGAAAATAGTAGGGATCCCCCCCAAAAAAATTATAGGCCTATTTCCTTATTTGGTTTATCTGCCAATTATACTAAGATCCACTTGCAGAAATTAGAGGATTGAGCAAAATATAATTCTGTTTTAGTAGAGATATAGTATGGTTTCAATCAAGGAAGTTCAATTATAAATAATTCTTTTATCCTGTCCTACTTGGTATCAAAATATTCAACAACTGGTAACCAGCCCTTTACTGCCTTTATTGATTTAATATCTGCATTTGATTCATTAAATAGAAATTTGCTATGGACAAAATTGGCAAAAACAAATATTGATCAAAGGCTACTTTTTCTTATAAAGGCACCAACAACAGCAAGTTTACTGATTAGTCAACTAACCCTATCAATGGTGAAATACAATTATCAGAATATCAAAGTATATACAAAGATAAAACCGGATCACTTCTAAAACTCATATAAAATTAGGTAAAGAATTGAGACACATAAAACTTGAATAAAAACAAGTTTGATAAAATACAAAAATATAGAATAAAAACAAACTAAAACACGGGGGTGTGAATGAAATACAAAAGGGGGTGTTTAAATGAACTCATCACCATGGCACAAATCCCCGTGTTGTATGATAAATTGATCTCTCAAGTAAGCAGCTTTTATAATAAATTTTGCAGTACAACACACTAAATGTAAATTCTCTCCTGAGAGGAAATGAGACAATTTAACAATAGAATCCCAATTAGTCAGTCTAACCAAAAAAGGTTGTAAGAAATGGGATCTCTCCTTATCATATATGCAACCACTGAACAAGATATGTACAATGTCCTCTACGGCTGGAGCACTACAGATACATGTTCTTTCATGGTAGTTTATTTTTGGAACCGACATAATCTTACCATAGAATTTAGTTGCTCAAATCTAGCTCTAGTGAAAGCAGTTCTCTTACTCTGTGTTGGTTGCAACCTAAGGTATTTTTCTAACCAGTTTAAAGATTTACAACCATCCAACAAAGCTATGTCCGTTTGGGCACTAATATCCCAAACCCTTTGTTTTAGGGTTTCCTGAACTTTATGGCCAGCAGAGAGAAGATAGGAGGGAGAGAAACCTAACTGGGACAATTGTAGGGATAGCTGACAAATCCAAAAGTTTGAACGCCCTATAAGCTAGCTGTTCTTCTAAGCAGAGTTTAAGGAGTCTCCCTGAATCCATTTTAAAAATCCTTAGCTAGTACTCAGAAGCTTTTAACAAAGCCTGACATTGAATTGAGTGGTCCCCAAGTTCTGCTCTCACTGCTTGGGGTGGTGCTGAGGATATTTAGCCTGTAGAAGAGGTGATATGATAGCCCTGTTTAAATACTTGAAGGGATGTCATATGAGGAGGGAGCTAGCTTGTTTTCTGCTGCTCCAGAGACTAGGACCCAGAGCAATGGATGCAAGCTACACTCAGAGTGTAGTGAAATCTCCTTCCTTGGAGGTCTTTAAGCAGAGGCTGGATGGCCATCTGTTGGGGATGCTTTGATTTAGATTTCCTGCATGACAGGGGGTTGGACTGGATGGCCCTTGCGGTCTCTTCCAACTCTATGATTCCATGGTGTGTTCTTATCTACTCTAAGAATCCTCCTTAGGAAGCAACTCTGAGCCTGCTCCAAGAGAGGTACTTTCAAGTGACCCCAAAGTTCTGCAGCGTATGACAAGATGGGCATGATTTTAGCTTTATAAACTTTTAAGATAGGTCATAAGCTAGTGGACTGGTTGTAATTTATAAAGGCATTATATATGGACACTTGGTTAAAACCCATGAAAGGTTTGCTCTAGCATCATTATAAGTTGGAAACAACATGAAGGCACACAACAATAAGAAGAATTAATGACATCAGAGCCCAGTCTGATATCGTTCACCTCTAGGGCTTTAAAATGGCCAGAGATGTGATGAATCAATGTGTTGTTTGTACTCATCTCCAGTTAAAGAAAACGATGGACTCATCTGACTCATCCAAAGTCATCCAGGGAATTTCCATGGCCAAGTGGGGAACTGAACCCTGATCTCCAGTGTTAACAATCAAACGCTCAGACCATTATACCACAATGGATCTCTGTTTAGTTTACTGGATGGCATATTTTTATTTTGGCTCAATGTAACTATAATATAATGTGACATACTAATATTTTTATTACAACTGTATTGTAGTATATATATTTCTGTTCTTTTATCATTTATAACTGTTTGAAATGGTCAATGAACTGATCTAATCTAATCTAATTGATCTGATCTAATCTAATCTTGGATGCAGACCCATGAGACGTGAACTTGTTTAAAGAAGCTAGGTGTTCCTTTTTCATTCCCTTACCTATTCTTGGCTGTATTCCTCTTATTACATGATTTATGTTATTTTAACCAGTCACAGCACTCTTTTCTTTTGGGAGAAGACTGAGGCAAAGAAGGTATTGAATAGTTCAACCTTCTTCTGTCCCCTGTTAGCATTTCACTATCTGGTCCTTCCTCTTGCTTTGGAAATGCTCTTGCTCTGAAACTATGGCCTCATCCACACATACCTTTTTGCATTGAGGAGATCTGGGGTCTCCTTGGTGATTCCCTACTGAATCAATCAGGGTCATAGTTGCCACTATGTTCACCCTGATCGAATTGCTCCTTGCAGTTTACACTGCAAGGGACTCAGTGGTGGTTGTGGCAAGGGGATTCAAGGAAGAACAGGGGAACAGTGGCGGCAGTGAGGGGAGAAGGAAGGAGGTAGAGTGGGTGAGGAAAAGGAGGCAAGTGGTGGTGGCAGTTCGGGGCAGGAGCAAGTAGGAAGAGGCGATGGTGCAGCAACTGCATGGGAGGAAGAGGAGGGAGGGGGAGGCTGTGGCACAATCGCAGCCACACTCTCTCAGCCTCAGAAAATGGCCATGGCAAACCCCTCTGAAGAAATTTGCCACAAAAAGTGGGAAGAAGAGGAAGGGAGGAGGAGGGAGAAAGGGGCAGCAGTGCAGTGGTGGTAGGAAGAGGAGGAGGAAGGAGAGAGGGAGAGATGAGGACACAGTGGTGCAGATCTGGATCAGTAGTTCCCACTACCAAAGATCTAGACCATTCGGCACCGCAAAAAAAAGAAGTGGTAGGTGACCCGGAGCCAACTGCACCAGGTCAAATGGGTTTTTGGGTGGCTCACCCCCGCCCAAACTGCACTGAGTGTGGTCAGGAGGAATATGAACGCCTATGAAATAAACTGGGTTCCAAACCAGATTATTTCATAGTGTGAATGATCCCTGTGCTTTCAGTAGCTCATCTTTAAGAAACTCCCATGGGCCATGAACTTCTGACAATGGGATCAACCCCAATGCTTTCCTGAGCTTACTGAAATCAGCTTTCTTGAAGTTTGGAGTATGTGTCTAACTATATTTGTCTTCCCCTTTCTTCTGTATAATAAATCCCAAGAGGACAAGGTCACTCCCACCTAAAGAACCCACTGTTTCTACTTCATTGACCAATTAATTTCCATTGGTTAGGATCAAATCCAAAATAGCTGATCCATTTGTTGCCTCCTGGTGGTGTTTGTCCCCATCTTTAGCCCACATGGTGGTGGGAATTTAGAAGCAAAAATCTGGCTGAGGGGAGGGGGAGGAAGGTTTATGACTTCTCTTCCTACACAAGTTGGTTCTAACTGGATCATGCCTGCATAGCACTTACTAAGGTCACTTATTAAGTTTATGTTAGGCATTTAATTTATTAAACTTTATATGAGATTGCCATGGGGGTTGGTAAACCCATTTTCAGTTTTACAGCTACTCTTTCCACAATCACTCCAGATTGTATTCCCATACATTCTGCCATTACTGAAACCCTTTCCCCACAAAGGTTCAGTGACAAGAGAACTCCTTTACAACTTGGGAGCATTGGTAGAAACAAAACATTTGGAGAAAGTGTCCATAAAACCAAAAGTGGATTATTCCCTGCCCATGCAGGAGCAGATCCCTCACCACCCTGCCCTGGGACACTACACTGTAATCATTTTAATTCATAACCTGTCTTGAGTCTATGTTTTTGGGAAAAGGTGGGGCAATAATGATGATGATGATTCTGATGATGATGATGGTGATGATGGAGAAGGATAGGGTTGCCATAATTTGTTACCACCAAGCCAGGACAAATGTAGAAAAAATATAGGACAAAATGTAGGACAAAATTTTACTGAAAATGTAGGACATTCAAGCAAAATGGAGGACACAACCAACTAGGAATCATTTATTTTTTTAAAAGGCACACAACAGTAGAATTCAAAGATATCATACCTGAGTCCTGACTGAATGATGCATCTGAGGAAGTAGACTTGTCTAGGAAAGCTCATGCTGCCTAGTTGCTGCTGCTCCGCTTGAGCCTGAAGGAGGCCTTGTCATGGCGGCGTCCTTTTTTTGGGCCCAGCAGACGGGCCAGGCCCCTTGCGGCTCAGCCGCGGCCAGGGGACCAACCGCAGAGCCTCCTCCAAAGCCTCACTGAGGCAGGAGGAGGCCGCGGCCAGAGCCCTGACTGCAGAGCCACCTCCAAAGCCTTGCCAAGGCCAGAGGAGGGCGCGGCCAGAGCCTCCACTGTGGAACCGTCTCCAAGGCCTCAGCAAGGCCGGAGGAGACCGCGGCCAGAGCCCGGATCACAGAGCCACCTCCAAGGCCTTGCCAAGGCCGGAGGAGGCCACGGCCAGAGCCTCAACTGCAGAGCTGCCTCCAAAGCCTTGCCGAGGCCAGAGGAGGCCGCAGCCGGAGCCCCTTCCACAGAGCTGCCTTCAAGGTCTCGGCGAGGCAGGAGGAGGCTGCGGCCAGTGCCACCTCCAATGAGGGCAGGGCAGACTGGCAGAGCCCACCCCCTGCCCAGGCTCCTACGCAGCGCAGCGTGCTCGCCCTCTCCATTATAAAAGGAGAGGGAGGCTGGAGCTCTGCGCGGCTGCGCCCCTGGCCAGCCACGGGTGGCCACCTGAGAAATTAGGATAAGCTGGGACAAAACCGTGCAAAGCCCTAAAAACCTGGGATAGTCCTGGTTGTTACTGGGATATGGCAAGCCTACAGAAGGAGAAGGGAGAAAGAATGATACTAAATGTTTCTAACATGGCTGAGTGGGCAACAAGACCAGAATATTTCTTGAAAATCTGTAGCATAACTTTTAACTTATTTTAGAAGCAAGCACATTCTTCAGTTTGCAGATAAAATTCTAAGTAAAGTTTATTACACACATTGCAGCCAGAACCCAAAGCATATCATTGTGATGATAGTATCTCATACATAGGGGGTGGAGTGACATCCTCAGAGGAGAGCATCAGAATTCAAAATAACCTTTATATATTGGAGAGTTCGACAAAAGCTAACAAAATGAGTTTCAACAGGGATAAATTAAGGTATTACATGTGAACAAGAAAATGAAAGGCACAAATACAGGATGGGTGGTACCTGTCTTGAAAGCAGTACATATGAAAAGAATTGAGGGGTCTTAGTAGATCACAAAATAAAAAGGAGTCAATATTGTGATGCAGCAGCCAAAAAACCCCACAAAATATCAATGCAATTCAGGCTGCAGCAGTAACTGAGTCTAGAGAAGTACTAGTGCTGCTCTATTATATTTTGGTCAGACCTCATCTGGAATACTGTGCGCACTTCTGAGCACCAGAATTCAAGTATGCTGGAGAGTGTACAAAGAAGATGGTCAAAGATCTGGAATATACGACTTACTAGGAATGACTGAGAGACCTGGGTATGTTTAGCTTGGAAAAGAGAGGACAGAAAGCCATCTTGAAATATCTGAAGGGATGAAATATCTGAAGGCATGGGGGAAAGCTGGGATTAAAAAGGCATTTTCCTGGCAAAGTTCTGAGATCACGGCAAGACATATAACGATTAGAGAGGACTTATCCCAGAAATAACCAGGAAATAACCAGCAATAAATCATTCATGGGATTTCCCCATGAATTATTTGTTGCTGGTTATTCCCTGGTTATGCTTGGGATAAAACTTCTCTAATGGTGATGCCACCAAAAATCTTCACCGTGTTCTCAGGATTTTGCCAGGAAAATACCTTTTTAATCCTGGCTTTTCCCCACTTTCCACCATGTGATAAAATCCATAGAAGATGGAGCAAAGATTGTTTTCGGCTGCTTCAGAGACTAGACCATCAACCAGTGGGTTCAAATTACAAGAAAACATTAGGAAGAACATTTTTACTGTAAGAGCTGGTCAACAGTGGAATAAATTGCCTTGGCGAATGGTGGACTCTTCATCTTTGGAGGTCTGTAAACAGAGGTTAGATAAGTATCTTTCAGAAGTGCTTTTGTTGTGTTTTCCTGCATGGCAAGGGTGGACGAGGTGGCCTTTGTGGTCCTTCCAGCTCTAAGTTTCTAATATTCTGTTACCACCTACCAGTTATGTTGTAGTAGTAGACAACGTGCATTGGTGGTTGGCTGGAGTAATGTTCTTTGAGTCCTTTACAAGTCAATGATTCACTCAGAAAAAAGCTTCTGCTTCACTGGAACAGTGCTGCAAGGAAAGTGCTTCATTGATAAGTGGCCCCACACACACACACACACGCACACACACACACCCTGACTGCTACATTTCAGTGACAAATTGATAAACTGCATCTTCTCTGGGTTAAAGATTTGATCTCATTCACTTAATCCACTATCAATAAGATATTAATCCTGTACCGACCCACAGTGCTCCTCGTCCGCCTACAAATCCGATAATCATTTCAGAATTCACAGCTGAGTAGGACACTTGCTTCAAACAATTAATTTTAGGGGAAACTCATTTATTTTCCCTATAACCCTGTCCCTTTCCCTTGGCTCATATACAGACACCTATAAGCACACTGCTTTGCTGATGCTTCCCAGCAGCCACTCTTTTAAGACATGAAGCTGGGAGGGTGTGAATGACACCCCCACTGGAGGGCAAAGGGAACAGAGTGAGATTTAAATTGCTATCCAGTTATTTGCTTGTTGACATTCTTCTCCTTCCCTCTTGATAAATATTATGAGCTTTATTAAGTGGAAAACAGCATCTAACACTGAATATAGATAAGTTGCATCAAGAAAAATTTGGTAAAGCTTGACTCCAAAATTGGTACAACCGCCAGAGACTTCTTCCTCCTTTTTATGTCCCGTTCAAAATGTTAAAAGTAAAATATTCCTGTCCCACCCCTCAAAAAGACCTGGAGTTTCCATCACCTAGAGATTTGCAACCTCCAAATACAGTGGTCCCTCCACATTCCATGGGGTTAGGCATGAAGGACCCCCATGAATATGGAAAAACCATAAATAAATAAAAACACTATTCATTTTACCTAAGAGAACATCTCTCTAGGAATCTCCAAGTCCTCCAGTGCAACTCTATAGTTAACATGTGCCAGAATTTGACCATAGAATCATGCTGAAGGATCTACAAATGACTAGAGAAGTGTTTTCTCTAGGAACTTCAAGGTTCCCCAACACAACTTTATGTTCAACCTCTGGCAGAGATGCGCTGGAGGACCTAGTGATTCCTAGACAGTGCATATTAAACAAAACCGCAAATAATTGAATCCGTAAAAATCAAAGCCACAAATCTGGAAGGCTGATGCTACTCCTTCAACCTGCAAGAGAAATAATAGTTCCTACCTCATGCTTGGGATTCACCTGAAACTCCAAACCAGAGCTATGATCCATCCTTCAGATTCTGAAACAGTGGATCAGATATGTTAGCTCCCCCAGTGAGAGGCAACTGACTAGCCAACTCTCTTGCCTAATCCTGTACAGTATTATCAAGTGCCTCAAAGCTCCATTTGCTCTTTTGCTCATTATCTTCTTGTTCCAAGAAAAATAACAACATCCCTGTTACTCAAACAACAAACAGCAGGTTGGTATGGGTGTGGGGGTCTTGAAGGGAGCACTGTATGAGCAAAATGTATTTCTGCAGGCTGGGAGCTTTCCTCCCAGAAATGGCCTCTATAAAAAAAAAAAAGAGTAGCATATTTCACGTTTACTCTCTGATAGGGATGTCAGTCTCTCATTTCATTGTCACATGTATGAATTTTGAAAGTTTTCCTCTCTGCTGGATGAATTTTCATTAGTTTGTGCCCAGTTTTCAATTGCTTCCCACATTTGAGGCCAGAATGTACAAAAAACATTGAACTTTGTGTAAAATACAGTATTTTGTATAGAAACAAATATCTTTTGCTATTACACATGCCGACAAAATTGTTTTTTTCTCTTCTGCAGGAGTGAAAAATCTGACCATTTTTCATCAATGATTTTTTTTTTTTTTTTTGCAATATTCCTTACTTTCATACATTCCAAAGTAAGTCCTAAGACCTTATCGCACACACAGTTTTAAATGTTCTGGGGACCGAAGGAGAACACTCGTGTGTGCGCGCGTGCTGCAGAAAACAGAGTTTACCGCACACGAATACGTCCTCCAAGAGGTCCTGTTCTGTCCCCCAGCACGCACCCGTTCGCGTCCAGTCCTGATGGGCGTGATTTTTGCCTGATGGATTACAATCCAGTTTTCAGGTGGTACTGAAGGCTGAAGAGAGGAAGAGAGGGCCTCCCCTCTCTTTCAAAATTCACAAAAGTATTTCCTCTATGACTACCAGTGTAATGCTGGACCTAGACCACAGTTCTACTGTCCAGGTCATGGCAAAAGTCTGCTGTTTTGCATTTTGCTTTTTAACTAATAAATAATAGTGCAAAAACCCACAAGGCAAAACCCCTTCTGTGCAACTCTAATACCTTAGCTTTTTGGAACCAAACCATCTTTATTCTCACAATTAAATATGTATACATGAATAATGCAACTATTTATACATCCTAAAACTACAAGACACTATGAAAATGAACTCCTAAGACTGGGGAGTGAACTGTGGACAGCCATAACTTGGATAATTTGGCTATACAGCCATCAATATTTTGATAAACTTTTGATTACCGTAAACTCTTGGTTACAGTACTGTACTTTCTGAAGACGGTTCACAAATGATGGCAGCTAGACACAGAATTTGTCTGCATGGCTTAACCAGGGAGCTCACTGGAAACATATCTAATCAATATTGGAAGAATGTCACCAGCTGCTAGTTTGTTTCTGAGCCCAGTTTAAAGGTCCTGGTGCAAATCTTTATAGCCTTAAACATTTGGCATCTCAGGTACCTGAACAAACAAATCAACTTGCCTGGTTGCTAAGGCCACTTTATTGTAGCTCTCCCCCATCGGAGAGGAAGCAGGGGATGGCCAGAAAGAGAAAGGGACTCAGAAGAATGCCTTTTACTTTATTTTTTTCCTCCTGCACTGTATTGTAACATGGTTCCTTATGGTTCATTTCATTTCAGTGTCTGAAGAAGCCACTCCCAGAAATAGCTACTATTGGTGGCAATGGCTGGAATACAGAGTTGTTGGCAGTCTTTGTCTGGGCCTTCACTTTCACGCTACTCAAATGCTGCCTCCTCCTCTTCTTCGCTGGACAGGTGGGTGGACAACCATATGTTTTGCTTCTGCAAGACTACTGGAAATCAGTCTGAGTATTGGTGGGAAAGCATAGAGTGAGGGAAAACTGCCCCATGGCTTTAATATCATTGCCATGAAAACTCACCTGTTGTGAAAGCAACAGTTGGCAGTATAGAAAAACACACAGGGTCAGCAAGAACATAGTACTTTTAAAGTGTACTTTTTAAAGTACTTTTACAGCTTACAGTTGTAAACCGCTTAGACACTGTTAGTTCAGTATGAAGCAGTATATAAATAAAGCTGTTTGGTTTTTGTGTTGCAGTACTGCAGCATGGGGGAATATAGCTGCTTATTTTGGCAAAGTTGTCTAGATGGCTTGGAAGAAGGTGTTGTGTGTGAATTGTAAACAACTTACAGGAATAAGATTCCAGAAATCCCTTGAATAGCAACAATGGACCCATTTGAATCCATTCCCAGAACTTGTCTCACTTGTTGTACTTTAGCCACCAGACAAAACCTCTTTCAATCCCAGCTTCTGCCAGCCTAGCAGTTTGAAAGCATTCAAATGGAAGTAGATAAATAGGTACCACTTTGGTGGGAAGGCAAAGAGCATTCTGTGCAATCATGCTGGCCACATGATCAGAGTAGTTCCTGACAAAACTGGCTCTTTGGCTTAGTAATGGAGATGAACACCGCCCTCTATGGTCAGACACAACTTGACAACCTTGTCAACAGGGTTACCTTTAAAGTTCTATTTAATTCTTTGTAAACTTTTTTTTCATCAGAAACTGAAAGTAAAACTCCTTGGCAAGATTTGTCCATAAATCTTTCCCTATTACCTTAGATTATCACCTAAAATATGGCATTTAATGAAAGGAGGACACTCTGTGAATAATTACCCCAACTAGGCAGCTCAGCACCAGCTAGTTATCAAACTAGAACAGAGTCTAAAAAACTTCCTGACCCAAAGCTAAATATAGCTTTCTATATTAAAAATGAACCTATTCCTGCACCTACCACCTAAACAGTCCTTAGAATTATAGTCTAGCTCTTCCCTAGGTTTGACTTCCAGAGTGTCCATATTTAGTTGTTGTCACTTGCAGGTGGTCTCATACTCTCTTTTCCTCTTGCCACTTATTGAAGGGACACATATGTGAGTAAGGGAGTCAGCATCGTGTACTGGTTTGAGCATTGGACTATGATGCTGAACACCAGGGTTCAAATCCTGAGTCGGCCATATAAACCCATTGGCTAACCTTGGGCAAATCACAGTCTCTCAGCCTCAGAGGATGGCAATGGCAAACGCTCTCTGAAGAAACTTGCCAAGAAAACCCTTAGAGTTGCTATAAGTCAGAAATGACTTGAAAGCACACAACAATATGTGAGTTGTGATCAGTTTTTACCCATGTGTAAATAGTATGGCATTGAGTTAGTGCAGAGCAACTTTAAAATGCCTGATCATTCCCATAATCTCTGAATAGTCACTCAAACCCATTTCTGCATCTGCACTCCAAACAATAAAAATAATACAGAGAGAGAGAGGGAGGGAGAGAAAGAGAGAGATTTGGATAATGCTTAATCTTCCCTTTAATTTGTTAGGAAAGTTTCTAGCCCCTATGGTTGCGAATATGATATTCTAAAAATCAAACTATTGCATGTCAAGTGCCCTGTATCACAGCATCTGTGCCCTCTGTTCGGTGACAGAGAGAGGGAAAGCAACATTTGTACTTTTCAATTCATTTTATTTGTTTATTTTTATTTTCTCCAATAACAATAAAACTGCCTGTTATCATCTCATCAATCTATGTCTTTTGTCTCTTTTGACCCCTTATCAAATTATTTTTGGAATGAGAGCAAAATAACTCTTGAGGGCGATGCCATTTCACATAACTCCTTTCCACTGGTACTGATTCTGAAGAGAGTTTGTATCAAATCTATCTACGGAGGCAAATCATGAGCAGCAAGTCCAATACTCCTTTGCGCTCTACCTAGAGATTCAAGTGACAAATGAATGTCATACAGGCCTCACAAATCCCAAGTGCTCCACTCCCAAGGAGACTGTCTGAACACAAAGGGACCCTCAGTTTCTTCCACATTCAATATGAGAAATCAATGTTCCACAGAGGACTAGAAAAACTCCCTCCTACTTTCTCTCCCAAGCCAGCACATCAGCAGGAAAGAAGCACATGTAAGATCTGTGGAGGGCTTGATTTTATCTGGACAGGGCTACTGCCAGAGTTAACAACCTTTGCTTGTCTATATTCTGTAACTGTTACTATAAATTCAAGACAAACTGGATCTCAAAAGCAGTAGCCTTTTACCTTGCAAATGAAATTTAAAGTTTATTTCCTGGATAGAAACTCCCAGTACCCACGTGGCCAGGAAGAGGGGCCCACCCTTCCATACCATCTGAACAGAGGACTACAATTAAAACATTTTGATCAAATGGAAGTCTACATATTTTTCTTTCTTTCTTCTGTATAACATTTAACACCTTTGCCTGATGAAGAAGCCAGCAGAGCTTTGAAAGCTTGCAACATGTATAATGTGTATTTAGGTTGGTCCAATAAGGGTATCAATATTTTGTAGATTTTGGAAGATGCTGTACTTTGTTCGTTTAGATGCTTAGAACCTTATTGCACAAGGCTCGTGTCCTTCTATATTGAGTTTTCTGCAAAAATGGTAGCAAACCAGATTTGCCCTCTTACCTTTTGCATTTTCAGAACCATTATGTCTATTGACTGCTCACCACTTACTCCCTTTTGTTTGGCACACATGCTGTGCTTGAGAGGTGTAACTTTTTAAAAAATCCCCAACCTTCCCCCCACAAGGGGAAGATCTGTGTGTGTGTGGCAGAGGCTTTGCATTGGAACCAAGTATGGGAGGATATGTGTGTGCATGTGTGCAAGTGTATGAGGAGGAGGAGGGAGAGAGAGAGAGGGGGGGGAGCAGAAGCATTGCATTGCAACCAAGTGAGGGGAAATATGTGTATGTTTGTGTGGGAGTGATGCACAGGCTTTGCATTGGAACCAAAGGAGAGAGGGAGATCAGTGTGTGTGGTGTGTGTAGCAGAGGCATTGCATTGGAACTGATTGTACAGGTGGGAAGAAGATAAGGCTTTAAAAGACTCTACAGTGAACACTACATGTTTCCCCACCAAAAGCACACCCACTGACCACCCCAACCAAAATCAGCTGAAAGCCGCTATTAAACTTTTGTGTGGGCATTCATACCATGTCAGAAGCAATAATAGAGATCTTTACCAGATTATTTCTGTAAGGTAAAATATATGTTTTTACAATTGTCTCCCATTCTATAACAATGGAACAGCAACCACATCATGTAAGAGGCACCAAACTAAGACACTATTATCCTGGCACTATTCTACACTATCTCCCCATGCAATAAGCCTCACAGTCACAGCATATGTTTATCTTGTAAGTAAAGCTAATTATATATGTTTTATAAAGAAGGTTAAACTTATTTTTTCTCTCTGCTAGACCCTATGTGTGTGTCTGTTGTTCAGCTTCTGCCTTAGCCATTTGGCTACTCTGCTTTATACATTCACTATTATCTCTCATATTTCCCAAAAGTCTCAACCATTTTTGCACCTTATCAAGAAAAATCAGAGTGTAGAAAGGCCTGAAGGTCAATCATTTCAAGATGGTTGAGCACCGGATCATTTAGGCCTATGGGTCCTTAGGCGGCCAGGAGCCCAAGGGCATCGTAGCTTAGATCAATGGTGTCACTCTGCAAGCCATTGACTGCCAATCCACAATGAGTTTCCAGGGAAGAAAGCTAATGGGCAGGCCCATGGCACACTGGGGAGAAAAAAAAAGCTTGCCAGTCTGCACATCAGATAGCTTAAGAAGTACTGTTCTAAAGGATTTAGAATGCCAATATCCACAACTCATGGAAACCAGCATGATTATGTGGTTATTTATTTATTTGTTATAATGTTTATATCCTGCCCTTTAGCCAAATATCTCAGGACAGCTTACAAGTAATGAGTATTAATAAGTTTTTTCCTTTTGTTTTCCCAATTAAATCTGTAGGCCAGTCATAGTGAATAAGACATCACCAGAAAACCCTGTCTCACTGACTAAACAAACAGGGAAGAGACATAGGAATAGTGACAACATAATCTACTAGTCCAGGCTTTTATATGCAGGATGAAAAATATCCCCGTCTGGGGAAAAAAACTAAGTTTAGGTCCTCTTAGTCCAAGAAAACAAAAATATCTCAAAAACTTGGGCGATACAATCAAGTCACAAAATGGAATGATGGAACTGGATTGGAGGAGAGGAGAAGTTTCCAAAAATCCACACTCATGTTAAATAAAAGAAGAATCTTTGCCACTAGCAGAGCTAGTCAGGTGAAGCATTTTTTTCCCCTGTGCCCACAGTTGGTATGAGCTTTAGCAATGAAAGAGGAGTAAAAGAGTCTGCTTTGATGGGAAGGAGAGGCTGGCTCCTGAGAAACAGTGACACAAAAGTATTTGAGCAACAAAAGCTGCAGCAGAACAAACAGGCTAATCCTTTAATGAGGCGCCTGATCTCTTTTCCCTGTGTGGGAAGTGGCACTCGGCAGCTCCCTTCAGAGTCACCCTTTAAAACTCATTCAAAGAGCTCTCTGGGGTCCAATCCAATTACCCTGCATCCTGTCAAGCAACCCTACATACAGTGGACAGTGGACACACGCGCACACACACAAACACAGCCCTTTCAATGCTGCTGCCTTTAGCTTGTTAATCCTCCCCTCATTAAAGGCCCTTTACCTCCTACCCAACAGAGTTGATGCCACCAAGTCTCCAGTGCCACACAAAATCTCCTTGCCATCAACTATTCAGTAGGGGTGGTGTGGGGTGTGCCAGTTTGCAGCACTCCAGAATATAACCCATTCTGGTGCCCTGAAAGTCTCCCTCTCAGTTCTGTTATGCCACCACCCCCACCCCCACATAGCAGTCTTGCTGAAACCTGAGCATCCAGGCTCAGAGCTGAGTCCAGAGGTACACCCAAACTGCAAACCTAAGATTTCATGGGAGTGTAACCCTATCCAGCACTTGCAGATTCTCTATTTCCTGAACTATCTTTCCACTGGGAGGGATCATCCCTGTCTTATTTGATTTTATATCAGGTTGGCTTTTGTTTCAAGCACAACCAGCTTCCCCACCTTGGAACAGTCCTGATTACCTAGTCTTTATGTCAGTCATGAAGCCACCTCCTCAACCTACCTTCAAAGAATGATTTTCAAAAGTTTTAACTTTTTTCAAGATGGGACAAGGAAAAGCTTTTAAAATGTCAGAAAATCATCCAGTGCCTTATTGGGTGGCGGATGAGGGCAAGCAAATTAATCAGCCACCTGAAGAGCTGGATGGAACTGTTGATTCAGAAGCTTTCCGTGACTAAATATAAGAATCAAGGCTGATGGTTGCAGTATACTCATGGAAACAAATTTTGCTCATTTGCTCTTTTTGCTAGGTTTGCTGTTGTTGACCTTTGGATTGACCTTGTCTCATGGTGACCCTGTGGATGACACATCTCTAAGACCCCTCAACTGCCCTGCTCAAGTCCTGCAGTCTCAGGCCCATGTCCTCCCTGATTAAATCCAATCATCTTGTATATGGTCTTCCTCTCTTTCTACTGCTGTCTACCTTTCCTACCATCATTGTTTTTACAATGTCCAGGTTTTATCTGTTCAAGGACCTATTTGTATGTCTTCTTGGCCATCCACAGTATCCTTAGCACTCTTCTCCAGCACCACATCGCAAATTATTTCCTTTCTATCGGCTTTCAACATTGTCCAGCTTTCATATCCATATACGGTGATGGGGAATATGATGGCTTGGATAATCCTCACTTTGGTGTCCAGAGTTATATCTTGACACTTTAGGATCTTGTACAGTTCTTTCATAGTTGCCCTACCCAATCTTCTCCTTATTTCTTGACTGCAGTCGCTGTTTTGATCAATATTTGATCTAAGGTATGGGAACTCTGTTTCAATGCTCTCATTATCTAGGGTGAATTCTTGGTAGTTATGCTGCATAAAAGTGAAACAACTAGTAAATAACAAAAATGATTTATTGGTATGCATAGATTCCACTGAACTTTTTATTTTTTAAAAAATTATATTTAGAAACAGAAACTTCAGTGTATCTTGTTCTAAAAAAGTTTAAATTGGAATGTTTCTCCAAGGAATACAGTACTTCTATAAGTATAATCAGATCCACTGTGAGATTCAACATTCAATTAAACATCATTTGTTTGTCTGTTTAGTAACTTGCCCTGCTGTAAAAGATTGTGCATCTCCAGTATATTGCCAAGTGAATGAATACAATGCACAGCAGGAGCACAAGAGCTTTCAACCAATGAACAACACTACAGGGAGAGGTGGGGAAGAAAGTACACAGATAGCAATTCTGAGAGTGAAACATTACATTTTGGAGAGAGCTGTGATTCTGTTTCTCAATCTGTATTTCTTAGAAGGAGGCCAAGCTGGACCACAGATTCTTTTAAACCGAGAAGAAACAAAACAACCTCACAAGATATTGTAGGACACAGTGTAACTTATTTACAACAGAATTCTATTTTGTTGTTGTTTTGATTAACATGTTTCAGATACAGTGGTACCCCGGGATACGAATGCGCCGCCTTACGAAATTTCCGGGTTACGAAAAAAATCCATTTAAAAAAACTGTTCCGGGTTACGAAGGTTATTTCGGGTTACGAAAAAATTTTGGTGCTTTTCGGCGCTATTTCGCACGAAATCGCGGCTTTTCCCCATTAGCGCCTATGGCTTTTTCGCCTTACGAAGATTTTCGGGTTACGAAAGCGGCGGCGGAACGAATTAATTTCGTAACCCGGGGTACCCCTGTACCACAGTTTCTCATCAGAAATGGATACTGAAAATGGATGACTTATACGCAAAGGCTCTTAGAAAACTTTAATGTATATTTTTATCGACAGAAATAGTTTGTGTGACCCTTCAGTGCAAATGTGTGTGCCTTCAAGTTGCCTGTTGATTTATAGTGACACTATGGATTTCACAGAGTTTTCTTAGGCAAGGAATACTCATAGGTGGCTTAGTTAGTTTCTTCCTCTGAAATGTAGCCTACAGCACCTGGAATTTATTGGTGGTCTCCTATTCAAGTATTAACCAATCTAACCCTACTTAGCTTCCAGGATCAAATGGGATTTGGTACCTTAGGGTATATGCATGCCAAATAATGTTATTGTACTTTCTAAAAGCCTGCCTTTTGGTAAATGTTATGAAATTAGTAAGACATCAAGTATGCCTGCTCTGTTTTGAGCTAAGGTAAAAAGGTTTAGCATAAATCTAATTGTTAGTCCTAACTGAATCAGATTAATTGAATAATTACATTTTGATTTAACAGGTTTTAATTGACTCAGTAGGTCTACCCTCTTTGAGACTAACACCCTTTGGACTTAAAAACTTTTGTCAAGTAGTGTCCCCCCCCCCCCAGGACAATGCACAAGAAGGAAATAAAGGCACATGAGGGAGGGCATGCTAAAAAATGTTCCAGCCTGGAGACTTAGACCCAGGACAGACTGGCCAAAAGCAGCATGCTGCACGCTCCGGAACCCTAGCATGTGACGGCAGCAGCATCATAGCAGCCTCCCATCTATATGGGGGGTGCCATGATGCCACCGCCCCAGTACAGAAACCAGATGTCACTGGCAGGAAGTGGCATCATGGCGACGCCCCTTCCTGCTTCTAACATCGCAAAAAAGAGGCCTCTCTTGGTGGCTTTTTTCTTTGCGTTTCCAAAGAAGGACAACCAAAACGGTGAAGGGCCTGGAATCCTAGTCCTATGAGGAACAACTTAGGGAACTGGGGATGTTTAGCCTGGAGAAGAGAAGGTTAAGGGGTGATATGATATCCCTGTTTAAATACTTGAAGGGATGTCATATTGAGGAGGGAGCTAGCTTGTTTTCTGCTGCTCCAGAGACTAGGACCTGGAGCAATGGATGCAAGTTACAGGAAAAAAGATTCCACCTCAACATTAGGAAGAACTTCCTGACAGTAAGGGCTGTTTGACAGTGGAACAAACTCCCTCGGAGTGTAGTGGAGTCTCCTTCCTTAGAGGTCTTTAAACAGAGGCTGGATGGCCATCTGCCGGGGATGCTTTGATTTAGATTTTCTGCATGGCAGGAGGTCGGACTGGATGGCCCTTGCGGTCTCTTCCAATTCTATGCTTCTATCATTTGTGGCTCATCTGTGTTGCAGCATGGGGATGCTGCAGCACAGACACAGGGCTTACAGGGGTGGCATGGAGCCTCCCATCTGTACTGCCCCTTAGTTTCATCCACATTGGCAGCAGCACATGCTATTATACTCTTCTTTTTCAAAGTGATGCCTTCACCAACAGAGTTGGCAAGACAACTTCAATGAGTGTCATGCCCAGCCTGGAGGATGACTCGGAGGACTCGGTGCCTCTCGGACCTGATCCCCCAACTGGGGAGCCTGAGGCAGGTCCTAGCTCTGCTGTGGGGTCTCTCCAGAGGTTCAGCAGCCAAATCTGCCTGTGGCCGAATCTGTGGAAGTAGAGTAGGATGAGGCAAGTATGCCTACCTTCAGGGAGGTATGCCTACCTATCAAACTGAAAGGGCCTTCAGAGGTCACAGAGACTTTATCAGAAGCTGCTAATTAGACACACCTGAATGCCTGCTGCCTGCCTATTTAGGCAGCTGGAGCATGTGTGTCTAGTTGCCAGTGATTATCTGACCTTCTTGACGAAAGACCCTGTCTCCTGAACATCTGGAACCCTTAACCTTGGACTGCCTTATTCATCTGCCAATCTGACACCCAGGACCTCTGACTTCTTGACAACTCTTTTGGTAATACCTGTTGTGATACTGCACTTAGACTCAAAGACTTTGATATTTGGCTCTGGCTCTGGCTCGGTCAGTTGGAGGGTTGTTTGTTTGGGAGCTGAGCTGGCTTTATCAGCCATTTGGGTGCTTTCCCGGACAATGAGCAATATGGGAATCACCACATTTTCACACTCTCACCCCTTCAGTTGTTCACAGGAGTGCACAGAAGGCTAAATGTGTGTTGAGGACACGGAGTCTGGTGGCTCCCATATCAATGGAGCAGTGATGCTGGCTTGGGGTTTGGAATAGCTTTAAAGGCCAGATTAAAACCTGAAGTGAATTCACTTCCCCTCTGATATGGGGGGCATTGATGGAAGCCTCACTCCCAAATCTCTCCACACACCCTGCAGCACTGGAGAGACTGTGTCATTTTAACCATTTTTGGCTGAACATGTTCCAGAATTCCTACATTTGGGATCTCTACCTTCACAGGGATCATAAAGCTGTTACCTGAGTTTGTTTATGAGCTCTGAAAATTTTCAGACTTAAGGTTGACAGGTTTGTTTGAGACATTTGGAAAGTAGGGCTCGTGTGCACATCCATGCTCCACCACCCATTTAGCTATCCACACATTCAGAGATGGAGGACTCACTAGAGCAGTGGTTCCCCAAAATTTGGGGGCTACCACCCCCTTTCCTCTTGCAAAACTTCTTTAGTTTCCCCCAACACATATTTCTTGATATTAGGTCTACAGTTTGTGCAGCAGCCAACTGGCCAGTGGCATCTATCTGAGTTGCATCCAGCTCACCACCTCCTCTTCCCCCTCAGCTTTGCATGTGTGAATACAGCAGCAGCCCAGGCCTCTTCATCCCCCTTGCTCATGCCGCCTTTGCAGCAAAAGGATGACCAGCTGCTCAGTTGCTGCTCTGCTCTCAGGTTGACCAGGTGCAAAGGGAGCAGTGTCTGAGCAGCAGCTAGGCAGCCGGTCACCTTGAGAGCAGCAACTGAGCAGCTGGCTGAGCAGTAACTGAGAAACCTCTTGCCCATGCTGGCCTTGCAGTAAAGGCCAAAGTGGGTGAGAGACTTGTCAGCCACAACTTGACTCACTGCTTGTCTGCTGCTCCCAAGGTGACTAGGTACAAAGGGAGAAGCTTGTCTCTGACAAGGAAGGACTCTCAATCTTTCTTCATCAGGGTGGAGAGGAGCATAACCAACTTCCTTCTTTTTGTTCCCTGCCACACACAAATTGTATTTTCTTGTGCCTGTGTGACCAAAAAAAAAAAAAAAAGCAGGAGCAGCAATGCAGCTTCACCCTGCCAGCCAAGTCCCAGCAAAATTCACAAAGCTTAGTAGGGTCCCAAATTTGAAAGCTCCTCTTTGTCACCACCACATGCTCTAACTCCTTATCCCCACTGTGGTCCACTGGTTCCCGTTGTGTTTCTTTCGCCTCCCTGTTGCCCCCTTTTTCTTCACTATCTCCCTGCTGCCCCCTTTCCCTTCCCTAGATCTTTCCACCACCCCCAGGGCAGACATAACACCCACTTTGGGAATCACTGCACTAGAGTTTAAAATTTCTGGCCTTGTTCTGCAAACGTAAGTGGCTATTGCTCTCTCCTAAGTAAGAAAAGGTACAAAGGCAGAAACTTTACCTGGGAAATAACATTTCCAATTATACTGTGTTCTTTTGCTTTTGCCACTCAGAACGGCTACTCCCAGCTCAGCTTTCTGCCTGGCAGCTCCAGCTCTTGGCAGTTGAGTGTGGTTCAGCTTGCACTAGGGAGTTTATCAGACAAGGGAAATTGGAAATATAATCCAATGGCAATCCAAATGCAATCATGGGGTTTAACATTATTGCGTGATAGACTACCACAAGCAATTTCGGGCAATGGGAAGTCAGTCCGAATGCAATCATGGGGTTTCGCATTATTGCGTGAGAGGTGATCACATGCAATTTTGGGCAATGACAAGCTATTTTCGGCAATGGGAAGTCAGTATGAATGCTTAACTAGAGAATTCATGTGAAGGCATTCTGGCCCCATTTTCTTTTCATTTGAAATTAAGAGAAACTCCTCCTGTGTAATAAACTCCTAGGCTAGAGAGAGAAGCCTCTCCCCCCCTCCCCCCCCCCTTGCTGTCATTGTATCCAAAGGTTGGCCTGGGGGATGAAGGATCTGTTTTTCTGTGCCTCAGTTTGTAAACCAAAAAACCATTAGCAAAGGAACAGAGCAGATTTGAAATACTGGTAGACTCAATAGCATATCAGCTTTGCATCCTCAACAAGATCACTGTGGAGTTTAGCAACATGTCTCCTTGCTTCTTAATTGTGCTAAAGAGAAATGGGTAAACCAGCAAACCAGAAATCATGTTGAGCTTCTTGCCAGTTCTTACACACAACTTAAAACTATGATCTCCCTTTCTTTTCTCATAAGGGTTTCAAAAACTTCCACCTTACTTCACTTTTTCTACTCACTGTTGGTCTGCCACAGTTATCATTGTAGAACACTGTAGGGATATGAAGTACTGTACTTTCTCTTCATGCCTCTTGCCTCAGAAGGCACTGTCTGAAGTTGGGGGTGTGTAGTGTTTTTTTCCTGAATTCATGGGACAAACGTATTTGGAAAGGCATATTGTGATGATGGATATAGTTTTAGGCTTGTTGCTTTCCTCTCCTGCTTTTTCCTGGAGATGCTGACACTCTGCAAACTTTGTGTCTAGTGACTCTGTGACAGGGCAGGAGAGAAAGTACGGATTTTAAAAGCATTATTGTTACCAGAGGACTGAATTTCTGGACCAATAAATCAGAGGGAAGGCAGCAATAGGGCTAGCATACCTGGAGTGTGTGAACAAACTTCATTTCCTGGGAGAATGGCATTCAATCACCCTCTGTCATACTTCAATGATCAGAGGTGGACATGAGCGGAGTTCATTAAAGGGGAAGAAAAATAATATAATAGGCCCGCCCCCAGTGTATGCACCATTCACGACCCCAGCATTGGGGGAAACACTCACTTCCCACTCAAGGAAGCTCCAGAATTTATTTAATGTTAAAGAGGTAGGACCCCCTCATTCCAAGGACATTTTTCACTGAAAAAAGATGCATACACACACACACACACACACACTGCCCCCGTCCTCCCACCCCCACTTCCTACTTTCTGGCTTCTTACAACCAGACTGGATGTGATGAAGTAGACCCAAGATGAGGATCTCCCATCATTCTTCAAAGTGTTAATAACAGCTTTGTAAGGGCAGATCTGAATCAACACTAGATGGAAGGATTTAAATGCCTTCTCCTGATGCCATTGTTCTGCCATTAAAATCACTCTCCCCAAAAGTTGCTTTTCTTCCTGTGGGACAAACAGTAAAATACAGGTGCCTCTGTAATGCCTATATCCTTTCTCCCATGGGACAGGCTGACAGTTCTGGGCACAGCAGGGATTGTTTTCAGTCTGTGTGAACATACACACAAATATATGTCAAGGGATCAAATACACTTGTAAGAAATAGCCAGTCTGAGGACACAACCACAGCTGCATATATTGATTTAAATTCTCTTATCCGTTGTGATAAAATGTTTTTCCAAGGAAAAAAGGTAGTAACTTTAAAAATAATATATATACACACACATATATATCTCCAGTAACCTACCGTACTCATGGATAAGTTGAGGGTAAATTTAGAAGCATGTAACAAGGGATGTAAAGGATGAAGCAAAGGAAAATGATGCTAAAGAATTTTAAAAATTTTGACAAGCATAACTGTTTGTGCTCTAAAGGATGGATGGATGAGAAAGTAGAGGGGTTGATGCTTCTTTTAGGTGATCCAAAAAGAGATTAACCTCTCATCTTTCACCAGAGCATAGCTTCTTTTTTGATTAGAGTTAAAGTACAGTACTGTATTTACATTGACCTGTCAATAAATCAACCCAGGTTTTTGGGGTCAATTTTTTAACTAAAATTTGTAGACTTATACATGAGTATATACAGTACATACATTTTACACACAAATTAATATAATGATGTTATACTGAACTTTACAAATATATTTCTGAAAATGGACATATTATTAATACTTGAAATGTAGCAGCCAGTGTGGTATAGTAATTTGAGCATTTGACTATGACTCTGGAGACCAGGGTTTGCATGCCTGCTCAGCCATGGAAACCTTCTGGTTGACCTTGGGCAAGTCATATTCTCTCAGCCTCAGAGGAAGGCAAAGGCAAACCCACTCTGAACAAATCTTGCCAAGAAATAACCACCTGAGGGAAGGTGGAAACAATTTGAAGGCACAGAACAACAACACATTTGAAGAAAGGAAGCCAGGTAGGGTTGTCTGGTCTGCATCCCTCCAAAATCACTACTCTTATATCTTAGACTATGATGCAGAGTCGGAAAGTGTCTCAAATATTTGATGGTAATAACTCCATCCTAGTGAGTATAATCTATAGAGTTTTATTTGACTTTTTGCCATTTCCCACCCATGGTTTGGAGTGGGCATGTAAATCCTCAATTATTGCAAGGACAAATAATTCCCCAGTGCATGAAAACAAATAAATAAATGCTTCTCCTCAGTGTTCCCCTCATAGTTAAACATCTTGAAGACTGCAAAACTTATTCTGCAGACAAAACCACTTTTTATTTGCACTAAAAACTCTTTTCTGAGCAGGAACTGTATTTTAGGGCTTTTGATCAAAAATACCCCACATATTTCTTCCCAGACTAACTCCTCCACAACATTTCAATTATTTTTGATCTGGTTTCCTATGTGCAGGGAAACTTTACAAAAACAAACAAACATGGGGACATCTCTTGTTTGGAGCTCTACCTTCTACATCTTTTGGATGTGAAATCTGAGCCTGAGGGTTCAAAATGATGGAAATAAATCCACAATAGATTGAAATAAAATCTGGAAGTGGCATGGGGAAAGATGCAAGGTTATGTGTTCAACATGTAGAGAATAAATCTTGTTTTTTTAGATTTCACATAAGGAAAATATAGTACCCTAGAATCCTATATCCTGGTATTGCAGATGCATATTGTACACAAAAGTTTTCTCTACTTTGCCTGCTATCAATAAATGTGCAAGAATTAGAGAATGTCACACTATAGCATCATTGTTTGCCAGAACATCATTCTTTTTCACCTTTGTTGGCAATATTCACAATAATTACTGCAGTGTGTGTGCTTCTTTTTCACTTTATTGAAAATAGTTTGGAGAGTTAGTGCTTGGATATCTCAGAATAATTTAAGAAGAATGACAATTGTATGCTTTTTCATGGGAAAAATCATAATTTATTTACTTAGCAGCATTAAAGAAAAATATATCTAGAAAGTTAATGAACACAGAATTATCATATCCAACTGTCTTGAAGGCAGATATTCTTGGACTACAACTCTCACCATTGACTAAGCTGGCTAAGGCCCATATGATTCTTTGGCCCATAGTTCCCAAAGTTAGCTTCCCAGATGTTTTTGGACTGCAAATCCCCCAAAGTCCTGCCTAGTCTGGCTAAATGATCAAAACCCAGCAGCATCTGAGGAGCCACATTTGGGAAACAGAGCTTCTGACAACAGACTGGTCAAGGGAGTTCAATACTGGAAGCCAAATCCGCCACCTGGTACAGGCAGGTCATATACTGGAAGTAGTAGGTCCAAAGACCCTGTTTGAGACAGAGACATGGTTCCAGGGGCTCAGTCATGTTAAGACTAACTCAGATCACAAGTTGTTCTTGTTTTGCTTCTGCTCTTTAATAATTTCTTCGGTACTGCTCATTAGCCATTCAATGACCTCTTGTATTTTGTACCACCTTTGCGCTACACTGGAGCCTCTATTATCATGGGTTTCATGATATAATTCCTCTCTTGCCCTCTCATGCTGCTCTGGAGAGGTTTGACATTTCTGGCTTTTCCTTTCAACTTCTATTTTTTAAACCAATCCCCTCATTTTAGGGAATTTTCATCTTTTGATATCAAATGTTACTGTATTAGATATGTTGGTGATTCCCCATTTTCATATACGTTAAATTTGATATTATGTGACTATTGATGCCAGTTGACTAAAAATATTTACAGCTCACACTAAGTCTGGTCACCACTATGTTTAAACTCCGTGCTTCTCCCTTCTGGACAATTCTGTTCTAGACCAGAGATGATTAAGAGAAATTTAACCTCTGTTATGATTGAAATGAACATTTATTCAGTCCATGTGAGGGAGACTGAGGTCATCCATGACTACAACATTTACTCTTTTGGGGAGAGCAGGTCAGCAGTACCATTACTAAATTATTGAGGGGGGGCTGTATAATCATTGAGCTTTCTAGTTCGTTTAACATTTTCTTTCCACTGGCAGGCTAATGTCTTTATATTTAGGCAGGCATTTGATTTTTAGTCACATGGTAGAACAATGTTGAATGTGGTAGACTATTTTTATGTCTTGTATGTTTTCTATTAAGTTCTAAAGTTCTAAATATATTTTAAACTGTTTTCAGCTATGTATTTTTAAATGGAGCTATTGTTTAATTGTATTTAACTTATGTAGTACATTATTTTAGAAAATTCTATTTTAAATTATTGTAAACCACCTTGGATCCCACGGTGAGAGGAAGGTGAGTTATAAATTGAAAGAATAAATAAAATAAATAAAGATGCCTGTATGGCATGCATTCAAAGGTATAGCTGTGTTAGTCTGTAGAATTAATACATAGAGCGACCTTGTTGCACCTTTGAGATTAACTGAAAGAAATAAGTTGGCACCATGAGCTTTCGTAGACTAAAGTCTACTTCCTCAGATGCATTTGGCATGCAGAATGACATGTTTGGCATGCAGAATGACATCATCCCTGTACACTATTGCCTGTCCTTATAGAGCAAATGTGACTTCCTATATGCAGATGCTGTCAGAAGGCTTCTCTCAGCAGTTATAGGTAATAGGGAGGGTTCCTGAAAATTGCAGTCCAAAAACGTTGCCCACTTTTGGTACAAAATTTGTATCTGGAGAGGATTGTAAATCTCACTGGTTTTCTCCATTGTGCCCACTCCTTCTATGATCTAATTTAAAAACAAATCTGTCATCCTGACATAATGTGCTTTCACATTACACCACTACAGCAGTTTGATGCCACTTTAACTATCATGGATCCATCCTATAGAATCCTGGGATTTCTAGTGTTTTGAGATGCTTAGAATTCTCTACCATAGAACTCTGTAATTTAAGAAAATGCCCATAGGCCCTCAAAAAACTACAAATTCTAGGATTCTGTAGGATGGAGGTATAGCAGTTAAAGTAGTATCAAAGTGCTCTAATTGTGTAGGGCAGATATATTCTTAGAGGTTTCTGACTTATTTATCATAGAAAAGCCCATACATTATTCCCCTCTCCACATATCTTTGGCCCCATTCATACTGGCCTAAAAGACGTGGAGGGAACTGGGCTGATCCGGATGCCCCTCCCCCGAATCGCTCCGTTAGCAAGTGCCCACTACAAATTTGAAATCGAATGCATTCTGTTTGAAATCGAATGCATTCTGTGTCTGCCGGCGAGGTGGCCGCTGTCAATCAAGCGATTGTCATGGTGACGTTTTGCAGGGCATCGGAAAGTGTCCTCCCCCTCCTCCCTTTTTTTTAAAGAGCCAGGCACAGGGTTAATTTTTTTTATAAACCTGTGGGCATTTGGGTCAGATCTGCCCCGTCCCAGGCAAAGGATGGAATTGTCATGCATTTTTTTATGCTTTTAAAAGCAACATTTGTAGCTTTCCCTTTGCTCCAAAAAATTGTTTAAAAATGTAACACTGATTGTAAGTGAGGTCTTTTGCAACATTGTAGCTTCCCCCTCTGCTGAACTGACCCCTTTCCTCCTGCTTACACTTTGCCATTGCCTTCCACTGAGGCTGAGAGAGAAAGTGACCTAATGGAATCAATTGGGAATAAATGGGAAATGCAGCACATTAATAATAATAATAATAATAATAATAATAATAATAATCCAGGAGCAAGAGGAAATAAAGCACAAGCAAGCACACAGACATGTCACCCCCTAAAAAATGCACATAAATGGTCAAAAAATGTGCATAAATGCTTCTGCTGCATCCATTTCCCTACATCCCCCAGCCTGGGCAATCCTCCTCTTCCTCTTCCTCCTTCCTCCTCCTCCATCACTTTCTCCATCTCCCCCCTACCCCCAGCCCTATGCAGCCCAGCCCCCCCTTTTGCCACCTGTCACCCTTAGCATCCACCCTTTGGGCTCTTTCCTCCTCTCTCTCCCCTCCGATGAGGGGAGGAAATGCTCTAACCCATGGAATCAATTGGGAATAAAGGGGAAATGCAGTGCAGGCATTCTGACTGTAGCATCCGCATATAACAGTAACAATAACAATAACAATAATAATAATAATAATAATTAATAATCCAAGAGCAAGAGGAAATAAAGCACAAGCAAGCAAACAGACATGTCACCCCCCAAAAAATGCGCATAAATGGTCAAAAAATGCGCATAAATGGTCAAAAGAGGCTGCTTGAAAAGGGGGGGGTTGTTGCTTTGATTGGGGGTTGGACTGGATGTCCCTTGGGGATCCCTTCCAGCCTTGGGATCGTGAGGGAGAAGAGCAATGGGGAGGCTGCGGGAGCGGGAAGTAGACCACCCCCCTTTTCCCTCTGACACACACACACACACACACACACACACACACAGAGGAATCTCTCTCCCTGCTTCAGCTGCTGGAGGCCTGCTGCTGCCTGGCCAGTGACCCTCCTCCTCCTCCTCCCGCCATCCCCTGGCTGCCAGGCTGGCTCTCAGGGGAGCCCCTCTCTGGGTGCCAGGCTCCCGGCTGGAAGCGGCTGCCTCCGTGGGCATGCAATGTGCCCTCCTGGGGTTGGCCAAGTCCCCCAGCAAGGGGCCGGAGGGAGCAGGGGCCAGCAGGAGGAGGAGGAAGAGGAGGAGGAGGAGAGCATCCCCTTCTTCCCGGCGCCAGGAGCCCTGCCTGCTCCTTGCCCAGCAGCAGCCCTTCTGCCCAGGGCTCTTTCCTCCTCCTCCTCCCCCTCCCCTCCGATGAGGGGAGGAAATGCCTTGCCCTTTGCCCACCCTCTGACCTAAATCCCTCCCTCAATTTGCCTCAATCGTGATCGAGACCAAAGTTCTCATTCCCAGAACCCGGGGTTTTTAAAAAGAAACGGTATTTGCGCCGATTTCAAAAGACCCGCGCTAGGGGCCATTTACCACGGAACGGGTGTGCAAACCTCGGATTCGCTTGTGTGAGATTCGGGGTGAGTATGAACTTCACGTGATTGAATCGGTTTCAGAACCGATTTTTTTGGTAGTGTGAATGAGCCCTTTGTTTTGTGCATTTTCCTCTTTGACTCTTCAGGCTCTGACTGGTTATCATATGTGTGCTCATAGCCTTTTTCTATCTTGTCCCCATTTGGACAATTGAAAACATTTCAACCATCTTCTAGGGATGACTGGATGTGAAAAAGAAGCTTCTGAGTCTGTTACCTTTTTGATGCCAAGCACCAGCAATCTCATTCATTCTGGTTCTAGTTGTGAAGTCCTCCACTATTTATAGGCCTGTCTGGTCCCAAAATTTCCCCAGTGCTTAAACCCTTCCTTCTTACATCACCATCTCCTCCACACATGAAGACCCCCCCCCCCCAGTCTCTCCTATTTTGGGGTGGAATATGGGAAATTTCAGGAGCTATCTTGGAGGTCCTGGCTTTCAGGCTTGCTGTTGTTGTAGCTTTCAAGTAATTTCCTACTTATGATGACTCTAAGGCGAGGTTTCTTGGCAAGATTTGTTCAGAGGGAATTTGCCTTTGCTATCCTCCAAAGCGCAGACAGAATCTAGCTTATTGCACAGGCCCAAGAACTGGCGTGTCACATTACAAAAGGAGGTGTGATGGGATATGGGAGGCGACATAGAACACATCTTGCCACACAGGAGAACACCGCCGCCACTGCCGCCGGAAGTTTCCATTGTGTTCCGGACGCATTCCAGAGGGGGTGATTTTCAGTAATGGTTCATTCCTGAAAATTGCCCCCCCCCCCAGGATGCATCCAGAGCACAATGGGAACTTCCAGTGGCAGAAGTGGCATTCTCCTGTGTGGTAAGATGTGTTCTATGCCACCTCCCATTCCCATCACGCCCTCTTTTCATAGAATCATAGAGTTGGAAGAGACTGCAAGAGCCTTCCAATCCAACCCTCTGCCATGCAAGAACTCTCAGTCAAAGCATCCCTGACAGATGGCCATCCAGTCTCTGTTTAAAGACCTCCAAGGTGGGAGACTCCACCGCTCTCCGAGGTGGTGTCGAACAGCCCCTACTGTCAGGACGTTCCTCCTAAGGTTGAAATAGAATCTCTTTTCCTGCAGTTTGCATCCATTGTTCCATGTCCTGTTCTCTGGAGCAGCAGAAAACAAGCTTGCTCCCTCCTCAATATGACATCCCTTCAAGTATTTAAACAGGGCTATCATATCACCCCTTAACTTTCTCTTCTCCAGACTAAACATCCCCAGCTCCCTAAGGCATTCCTCATAGGGCATGGTTTCAAGACCCTTCACCATTTTAGTCGCCTTCTTTTGGATACGCTACAGTTTCTCAAAGTCCTTTTTGAATTGTGGTGCCAAGAACTGGACACAGTATTCCAGGTGGGGCCTGACCAAAGCAGAATACAGTGGCACTATTACTTCTCTTGATCTAGACACTATACTTCTATTGATGCAGCCTAAAATCGCATTGGCCTTTTTAGCTGCCACATTGCACTGTTGACTCATGTTGTAATGTGACAGGCCCATTCCAGGGGCATGTGTGATAAACCTCAATGACTTGCCCAAAGGCACCATATGGTGTTCCATGGCTAAGCATTAATTAAAACACTGGTCTCCAGAGTCCTAGTCCAACGTTCAAACCACTGTATCACAATGGCTTCCTTTCAGGCTAGCAACCTGAATTTGGGTCTTCTAGGACCTCACAGTTGCATTTCTCCACATCACTGTTGCCAGTGTGATGGCAGCCATTGATTCCACTGTGTGCTAGGCTGTCTTGATAAGACATGGCATCTGCAAACTTCACAACAAGCAAATAATTCCACATGCATAATATCAGGCCTTGACAAATCCAGCCAATGGTTCATGACCACAAACCTCTCACACTCTGGAGAATAAGCAGCACAAGAAAATAATGTCCCTCAAGGAAAGGGTCTCTATTGAGGGTTAATTTCCCTCTCCCTTGGAGTGATGCCTTCCTTCCCTAAGACCTTCATTCTCCATGACTTCAGGGGATCTGTCAACTGGGCAGATGTGCATAGCTCTCCCATCTCCAAAGATGGCTGCCTTTCTCTGCTACTTCAGGCCAGTAATCTTGGCTTCAAGGGAACAAACACACTTCCTGTGGCCCATGAGTTCATTGTACCAAACACACATCCACAGCTTCTGTCCAGCTGGCAGATGCTTACTTGCATGATACTCCCTGCTTTGCCCATGGGCTTGAAATCTTCTATCACTGAGGCTGGCTACCTTGCAAGCCTGCTTTACTTTTATAGTCGTGGCTAGCTTCCCACCACTTGTGCCAGAAGCCTCATTAAAAACAAACAGCCACAACAAAGGGGAGAGCATCAACTACTGAGCTGTACTAGACTCCAGTGAGTGAAAATCTAGGTCAGATGAACCACTTGGGAATGAAGGGTTTCATCACAGGGAACCAGATAGGGAATTATGTGGGTTGGGGATTGAACCTTCCTGGGAATGCAACAGGCTGAATCACCATGAACCTAGGTCAAAGTGCACCATCCTTGTGGTTTTAAACAGAATTGAACGCTGAACCCTTAAATTGGACTGCGATCTACAGCTAAATTATAGTTTATGTGTTAGAGATCTAGCATGAAGCCTAAATATACAGTTTTGTAAAGTGCCTTTAATGCTCCCCTCTGGAAGTGGAAAGATATGGCAGGGGGCGGGGAGAGAATTCATAGCAGAAGTGATTCTTCTCACCCCTCAGTTTGAGGTGAAGTGATTCTGCAACTGTTGTATCTCAAGAAAGAATATCCTTGGTAGCAAGGCAGGGTGGATGGATTCCACTCTGTGTACACATTCTGATCTCCATGCTTTAGAGCACAATAGCTGATGTCATTTGGCAAGTAAAAGCAAGTGATTTCAACATTACTCTGTAGTGTGTTGCTTGGCTCACTTCCACAACCTATTAGCATTGCTTTACTGTACAATATTTTGACTTGTGTAGGCCTCTTTGGCACAAGGCTGTATTATTTTAGTATGATTAGTGTCCTTAGAAATCCTTCCACTGGGCAGGGTATAGATTATAGGAAAGTTTAAGTTGTCTTGTTTTTTGTCTTCCTGGCACTGTCCTCCTGAGCATAACTCCTTCCCATTGTCTATGTAGCAAAAATCAGAAACTCCTCTGAGTAAGTCTAGCAGGATGAGCAAGCACTGTTTGTCTTCCATATGTGGTATTACATCTCTGTGTGGTTCTCAGGATCTTCTCATGCTAGTTATTTCTAATCTCTGCCTGTGTCATTAGTGCCTCTTTTAATTTATTTATTCAATTTTACCACAGCTAACACTTCATGATTTACAACCCTTTCGTAAATGCACATATTACAACGCTTATCCCTAGTTCTTCAAAAGACAATTATCATGTCCCCATGATGGGAAATGGCAGAAAGAACCCAAGGAAGTCATCTAAGGCCAGACAAATGTGAATGAATTCAAGCAGCTGCTGACACTGCTATTTTGCAAACATTGCTCAGTCTGCCTTGCTAGACATTTTGGCACCAAGGATGACTTTATGTCCTGATGCAACAGTCTTATTAGGGGGACTGGATTCTTCAGGATGGGGGTGATTTCCTGTCTCCAGGCTCTGACAGGTGTGATTTTAAAGATTAAATGAGATGGACAACATTTTGCTTCAGGTCAAAAACAAACAAACAAACACATGGATTTCTGATCTCTATTATTTATACAGCTATTTAATTTCGATGCCACCTTTCTCCTAATAGGGCACCCAAGGTTAATCCCAATTTGAATTAGAATGGACAGTGCAGAAGCTTAAAAGCAATTAAAGCAAACATCAGATGAATAACATTGATTTAAAAAACATTTTAAAAGGCAGTAAGAAATTAATAATGGTAAAAATATAAATATAGCATACCGCAATTACAAGAAAGCACTCAAAGGCCTGTGTAAACAAAAAAGACCCCTACCTGCCAGTGGAAAGAGTGCAGAGCTTCTGATGGGAGGGAATTTCATAGTCTCGGAGCAGTTTCCAAGGAGGCTCTCTCCTGTGTCCTTACCAAATATGCCTGTGGTGGTAGTGGGACCAGTAGCATCACTGGGAGGTGTGGGGGCTGCTGACCACACCAGGTGAAACCTTTTGGGGCAAGAGGGACACATGTGCCCCCTTCTAGGCTGCTCTATCCAGGGCTCCCTCTCCAAGGAGAAAGCCCAGGATGGAGGAGGAGGACCAGTGCGCTGCTGCAGCAGTCCCCCCAGCTGTCTTCTGAGTTCATCATGGACTTAGAAGGCATGGAAGGAGAGAGAAAAAGGCTCCCTTCTGAGTACTCTGAGTCCTTGGAGGATTCGGGGAAATGAGGGGGAAGGGAAGAGAGACTAAAATTCACATTAAGCTTTTGAGACACCAGCATTCTTTGGCACAGAAGGCTAAAAATCTTATAGAACTACATTTTCTTTTATGAATTTCTTCCAGAACATGTATTTAAGAGATATAGTTTTGTGTTCATTGGGAATTTATTCCCAAGATTCTTTGTCATCGAAATATAAATTTTCAACCAGAGTTTTCTTGCTATAGGAAATTTCCACCACATGTGGAAAAATGAACCTATAGCTTGACGACACTTCCAGCATTTGTTTTCACCAGCTGTATACATTTTATCAAGATTTTTAGTGTTACATACCACCTGTGCATCATTTAAAAACAGTTTTCTTTTAAATCTTGACAGAGTGTAATTTTTGAATTTTTTTCCCATGATTTCTCCCAGTGAACTACTTCTATTGTATGGCCAATATTTTAAGCCTATTTTATCATTGAATCTTTAGCAGATTCTTCTTCCAGTTCTTGTTTAATGAGGATTTTATTTTAAAAAAATTATCATCCCATGTCTTCCATTTTGCAAAAGTACATTCTCTGTATCATTCTTTTCCCTTTCAAAATCCTTCAATTTCAGATCCATTTCATAGCTTTCCATTAGTTGTTTAACAACAGCACATTTTTACCTCACTTTCTTTCATGGATTTTATCTTGAATTTATTTTGGAAGTCTTAGGACAAGAGGCTACTGTAAGAACAGAATATGGAGAAACAATTGGCAAAGGGGTCAGGCCATTTTATCACCCTATCTGTTCACATTGTATGCAGAAAATATCATATGCAGTGGAGATTTAGACATGGAAGAACGAGCAGTGAAGACAGAATGGAGGAACATCAGCAATCTCAGATATGCAGATGGAACCATACTACTAGCAGAAAGCACCACAGCCTTACTACACTTAACTGCTCTTTAGACATGCATAGAATCAAGCTGTGCTTTTTAAGCTTTGTGAGGAACTGTCCAAATTGTTAAGAATTACAGTTGGCCCTGCCCATTTTGCTTTCATCCTGTCCTATACCCTTTGTCTTCTCACTCTTAGCATATGTTTAGCTGACAACACACCTCCAAGACCCTATCCAGACGAACTGGGTCCAAGGGCCAATTTTTCCATATACCTGAGCTTGACTTTGAAACTCCCTTCCAGCAACATTGCTTGTTCTGCCATCTCCCTGCAGGGACGTTGCTCCCTATGAGAGGAAGAAGGTATGTTGTCAGCCAAACATAAGCCCTTTTCACAAGGGCATTGGTTCCTCTGAGTGGGGCTGGGCCCCTTTTGAAGGAAAGTTCATGCCTATCTTCTCATCCAGCTCCGCAGTGCTGCCAGTTTGATGTTATTCTGCCCTTCCTTTTTCTAGGTGTTCCATTGTCAAAAGAGTTGATAGTTTGCAGGTGTAAGCATAATTGTGATCTAACAGGATTCAAAGCCTAATCCATGATTAGGTTAGATACTAGCTTGCTGTCAACAGCCAGGTTCTGTGAGCCACAGTAATTCACCCTGGCAAGCCTCAATGCTTTGGTATGTGCTTGGCAGGTTATGCTTTCTGTTTGGTGAAGTAGAATGAGGTCAGTCCTCAATAGCCTACAATATCAATCAATAAGACAGACTAATGTAAGCATCAAGGGAAAACACCCATGCACCTCATTTCCCCCCAGGATATTTTAAAATAAAAACACATGTGGCTACTGTGTGGGCATCACAGGATTTTAACAGCATTCCTTCAATGTTAAATTAATGTTACCAACAGCTTGTGTAAACATGATCATAACATTGTCCTACCTATCCAGCAGTGGACTGCCTGCCTTTTTTCCTACTCGATCTGTTCACATCAACAGCACACAGGTCTGCCTTCTTAGCCTCCAGGTGACGTTTAAAAAAAATACTTCTGAGAATCTGAAATATTGATAACCATTGCATTCTCCTTAACAGCTTGACTAATGGACTCATTTTAGAGTTCTTACAGGCATTAAGTATAGAGACTTAGAAGATTCCAATATATAAGAAGCAGAGCCCTCCCTCCAGTCCATCTGCCTTGGTCCAGGCCTCAAAGGGAGAGAAGAACTGCTGGACCTGATCCCCTTCCTTACCACCATCCCCTTCTCCTTTTGTGCCGTGTCTTTTTAGATTGTAAGTCTGAGGGCAGGGAACCGTCTAATTAAAATAATAATTGTAAGCCTCTCTGAGAGCCTTTAGGGCGGGCAGGGTATAAATACTGTAAATAATTAATAAATATACATCTTCCTGCCTTTTCAAATGTATCTGATTTGGAGGCTAAAATGGCAAAAGAATATCTATTTTCCCTTATATCTACATGTCACTATTTTAGTTGGCTATTTCATTAATCATCATGACTGTGTAAGTATCCTAAAATAATATCCAAAGTTGCCCCTGACTTTCAAACAGATATATAGGAAACAATGTCAAGCAAAACTGCTGTACATCTCAATACAGTCCATGCATTTCCACCTGATTAGAGAGCAGCCACATATCATCCTGTTCCTTGCCTTTGCCTCTGTTGTCTCCTCTAGCAGATCCCAGGACTCCTGCAAGCAGCCTTTAGTCCAGACCCAGACATCGTATGTTCCTGATTACCAGCCCATCAACTCAGGGGCTGCAGCTACATTGAAGAATTAATGCAGTTTGACACTGCTTTAACTGCCATAGCTTAATGCTATGGAATTCTGTAGTTCTGTGAGATAATTAGCCTTCTCTGACAGAGGGCTCTGGTGCCACAACACGCTACAGATCCCAGGATTTCATAGGCTGGAGCACTGATAGTTAAAGCAGTGTCAAACTCCATTATTTCTGCAGTGGGGCAGCAGCCCTACCAGTCACAGTCAATCTGCCAGCATAGCAATTTTTCCCACTTCCATGCCACCACAGTCAATTGGCAAATTATGAGAAATTCTGAGCCTGGCTGTAGAGACTGGTTCACTCTTCCTCAGCTCACCTCAGACTACCACCAACAATACCATTCGAGCGCCCTTATCTGGGATGGCACTGACTGTCAGTCTTCTCTTTGCAGAATTCAATAAACCTATGGAGTTTATCACAAGAGGGACAATTGGTAGTATAAATGGTGATTAACTCATGATAATCTCACAGTTACGCTAATGGTTTTCACACAACATCAAGATGAAATGTGATTAAAATGCTATTAACCCATGAATAGCCAAGCAAGAAACAGCAGCAAATAAATCACATGATTTTCCCTTGAATACTTTTTGCTGTTTATTCCCTGGTTATTCCCTGGTTATTCATGGGATAATGGCTCTTGTGTTAATCTCATTTTAATCACGTTTTAATGTCAATTGCACAATTTCATGGATTAATCACTGTTTAAACTCCACATTTTCCTCTGTGTGATAAACCCCTATGAAAAGGTGGAAGGAAAGGAGAGGGGGAATGAAAGAAACAAATGTGGCAGAACCTTTAGGACAAACTAGTTTTTATTTTCACATGAGCTTTCTTGGATATAAACCCACTACTTCAGATGCAGTATACAGTAGTATTAAGGCCTCAGGCATAAAGCATATTTATAAAGTTGTAGGAGTGGAAGAGAATGGCCTATTACAGACTGCCAAACTTCGGGTCTCTTTGGAGGTATGCTGTTTAAATGATGCATGCACCCTAAGAATTCGGAAGCTGCACCAAAGCTGCACTCCAGTGCTTAGGAATGGAGTGTGGCTTTGGCGCGACCTCCGGACTCTTAGGACCCATGCATCGTTCAAAACAGCATACCTCCAAAGAGAACCAAAGCAGCTTTATTTTGGCAGTCTGTAACAGGCCAATGTAAAAAACATGCCTAAAGCATATTTATAAATTGTGGGAGTTCCCACAACTATATAAATTTGCTTTATGCCTGAGGCCTTGATACCACTCAATACAGCATCCAGAGAAGTGGGTTGCTAGCCACAGACACTCACATGAAAATAAAAACAAGTTAGTCTTAATGGTGCTGTTACATTTCTTTCTTTTTTTCCCTCTCCCCTTTTCTTCCTCCTTTTTATGATGCAAGAGACTAAGGAGATTATCGCATGACAAAAAGAAAGCATACTTATCCCTGCCGGGATACGGTCAATTATGGGATGCAATCGGGATTTATCACATTAAAAATGAGATAATTCCTAATTGCATCCTGTAATCAGCTGTATCCCAGCAGGAGTTAGTTGCTTTTTTTTGCCATGCGATAAGCTCCTAACACAGCTACTTTGAAAACCTCCTATAAAGACACACAGGCACACCAAACCTTTCTCTTCTCAAAGCTGTTGTTGTGTGCTTTCAAATGGTTTCCAATTTATGGCAGCCTTAAGGCAACCCTATCATAGGGTTTTATAGACAAGGTTTGTTCAGAGGGAGTTTGCCTTTTCATTCCTTTGAGAGTGAGAGAGTGTGACTTGTCCAAGGTCACCCACTGGGCTTCCATGGCTGAGTGGGGATGCAAACCCTGGTCTAAATAGTGATAGCCAAACATTCTAACTACTGCATTATACTGGCTTTCCCTTTGAAAGTTAGAAGATATTCACTGGGCAGAGAGTGATCCTGCCTTAAAGAAGTAATGAAGAAGCAGGAGCCATGGAAAGTAATGAAGACGCAGGAGCCACAGGAAAGTTAAAAAAAAAAATGACCGTCTGGATCATTGGATCCTTATGGAATTAAAGACTAGTCAGACATTCAGAGAGGCATCTGGACCCTCTGCTCCATGCCAATGAGCTCATTTTGGGGGTCTGGACTAGGTGGGTCACTAAGCAGTGCCCCATCCCCCTGTTGTTTCAGTTTTGCACTGTTGTTGGCAACAGTCCTTCTACTACAGCTCCACTCTGGTAAGACGGGAAAAATAAACATTCCGTTTCATCTTTCTTGTGAAGGTTAGGGTGCAGACAGAATGATACAATCCTTAAAGAGCATTTTCTTTTGTATATTTATTTTTGCTTCTTGATCAGAAGTTACAGATTCTAAGCCATCCTAGCAACTATGTCCAGTTCTCAAGGCAAGACTGGGGGATGAGTAAAAACTGTAACTCCTTGGCTGTGACCTTGTGATCCTGCCCTTTAGCTCCCCACCAGACACTGTGGGCATGAACTGCCCACCGAGACCAACAGTGTCTCCCTGTCTTCCCTTCACCTATTTATACTGTATGGGCAGTTAATACAGGCAATTCCTCCTGCCACCCAGAAACTGACATCACCTTTTCCTCTGATGGCTCATATCACCCAGATGTTTCCTCTAGGCTTCAGCATTATGCACCCAGCTTTGGAAACATGGGTTTTGGTGCATGTTTTCTAACAGAAAGAAAGGCAGCTGGGCTTTTTTCATAGACTTTCTTCTGTTTGGCCTTGAGAGTAGCTCAAATTCAGTTTAGCAATGGCAGGGTTCTTTCTCCCTGCATCAATTAGAATTAAGTTTATACAATTCTTCTTAAGGAACAGAACACAAATATTTTAAAAGTTTTTAGAAACATTGATTTCACCTTTAATCTTTACTGAAAGAAGCCTTAATGGTTTCATGTGACTCACTGGAAGTGATAAAGCACAGGTCATAAAGCAAAGCTGTATCTCTCTGCAGAAGGGGTATAAATAACAGCTATTACCCAAACTCACTGTGCCTGCTAAACTCAAGGGGTTTCTACATAGGCTTCTGATTCTTAAAAAGCGAATATTCATTATCATTTCCTCTTGCATGTTATGAGCCTCCATCTCAGAGTCTTTGGCCAAACCAGGTCTGCAAACCTCTGTACAACCTTCCTGATTTATGGGGACAATGGTCAGGACTGACACCCTAATGAAATCCATGACACCACATTAATGGGGTTGTTTGTTACTACTGAAGTTCAATGACTACTTGTACAGACCCTCCTAGCTATGTCAAGAAGACACACAAAGGCAGCTGGTAAAGGCTGCTGAATGAGTGACAAACTCACACAATCACACAGCTACACAATGAAAAATCGACAAAGAAGGAGGGATCCAGTAAAGGTGATGTTGGTAGTCACAAGCAACTACAACCTGTGTCTAATGTAGAGATACTGTCCCCACCTCATGTGGCAGGAGCTTAACAGCTGGTTTGCATGTTTTAGTTGTTATGGGGATGCCTCTGGACGCAGGTTGTAGTGAGATATTCACAGTGCATCAGGAGAGGGTTGGTGAGCAGAGTTAGTGAACCATGGGGGGGGGGCATATGTTCTCCCCCTGCAGTCCTCCATGGGCATGGCCCAGACTCCATGTGATAATACAAATGATGGGGAAAGATTTGCATTATGAAATGGTGAAGACAAAGATAGCTTTCACTCACACTCTCATATACTTAGGACTTTATCACAGAGGGGAAAGAGTAATCTTCTAATTACATCAACACCATCATATATCAATTGCTTTGTGTGAAGCAATCTACAGAACAGTCGACAGAATAGTAATCTCCTAATTACATCAACACCAACATACATCAATTGCTTTGTGTAAAGCAATCTGCAGAAGAAGTGACAGAATTGTTTTGATCCAACACCTCAGATCTCATGAACAAAATCATTTGTACTCTAATAAAGTATGCATGGACTTTATCACATGGGGAAATCAGGGATTTAAAAAGGGAATTTCCTGGGACATTCACACAAATGTCACATGAATGATTTGTTGCTGGAGCATTCCTGGTTCTTCCCAGGATCTCTTTAATCATGATGTGTGAGAAAATCTTTGCCACGATTGTGCAAATGTGCCAGGAAAATGCCTTTTAAACCCCTAATTTCCCCCATGTGATAAAGTCCATGCATACATTATTAGATATTGATACAAATGATTTCATTCATGAGACCTGAAGTGTTGGATCAAAACAATTCTGTCAACTCTTCTGCAGATGTTGGTGTTGATATAATTAGGAGATTACTATTGGAATTTACAAACAAAAGACCTTTCACCATTACCATCACCAGGGCTAGCCTGAAGAAGAAGAGCCCTCCCTCTGGCCCATCTGCCTTGGTCCAGGCCTCAGAGGGAGAGAAGAATGCTGGACCTGATCCCCTCCTCCCCTTCTCCTTTTGTGTTGTGTCTTTTAGATTGAAAGCCTGAGGGCAGGGAACCGTCTATTATCCCCTCTGTTGTAAACTGCTCGGATTCCCAGTGATTGGACGGTATATAAATAAATCCTATTATTATTATTATTATTATTATTATTATTATTATTATTACCAAATGACACGTGAAATATCTCAACTTTTTCATTCCAATATGTGTTTCCAAACAAGTAGCATTGCCAAATGGCACCTGGATATCCACTTGTACCTTTTCAGGTTTTCAGCAGAGAACTTCCTACTCACTCATTCCATTTTTTTAAATGTTTCCCATTGAAAATTTTATTCTGATGGTCCTTGGTAGCCACTAACTTCCCCCACATACACACCAGACACACTAGTAAGCTGTAAGTTTGTCATTTGCTAATTTGATTCTATGATTCTTAGAATGTGACAAATAGAAATTCTTTTCTGACCACTTTTGGATATGATAATGTGAATAGAATGCTGTGTTATAAACAAATGAAAGTTTTGACTGATGAAGCAGAACCAGTGTAGTAATGTTGGACTAAGACACATGGCTATTTAGCCATGAAGCTCATTGTGTGACTTTTGGTTCATCATTGTTAGGGTTGGACTAAATATAAAATGGAACACAGAAGAACCATGAATGTTCCCTTGTGCTTGTTGAGTTTAAAATGTCTGCAGTCTGTCATAATAAAAGGAAATATGTCTGTCTGTGGCAGCTATAGCTCATCAGGACACCACACTAGATACTTTGAAATTTGACAAATTGTTTATGGTTGACATCCGAATTGCAGTGCCAAGTTTCAAGTCAAAATTCTAATCAGGGTTTGCCAGAAATAAAAATGGGGGTAATCATAGTTCATCAGGAAATCATGGCAGACAATGCAAGAGTTGACATGGTGGCTTAGTTGTCATTCAGTGACAGTGCTTAATTTCAAAAGTAGGTGTTTGTAAAAACTCATTTGGTCATTTGACAAAGTATTTTTAATGTCTAAGAGTTAGTGTAGTGTAGTGTTTCAGTGCTAGACTATGGAGTTTATCGCATCGCGTTCCGAGAACATTTTTGGAACCCGATTGGAACGGAACGCTTTCAACTTTACCGCACGTTTTTGTCCCCATCAGGTTCCCATCGGGTTCTACATACCCCTCAAAGTGTTCCATATGTGTTCCTCAGAGGGAACGGATGAGAAAGTGATCCAAGCTTGTGGAAACGTTTTTAAAACGGTCCAAGAAATGTCAGAGCGGTAATGTAATCCGTTCTTACTTCCGTTCCCATGTTCTGCCTTGTTGTGATTGGCTGAAAGGACTTCCCTCCCTGCATTCTGTTTCCCAAGCTCTAGCCTGGCCCTGGCTGGGGCTCCTCGACTGCAGAGTCCTCCAAAGCCTAGCTGGGACTTGAGAGAGGCTGTCTCCCCAGCTCCAGCCTGGCCCTGGCTGGGGCTCCTCGACTGTAGAGTCCTCCAAAGCCTGGCTGGGACTTGAGAGAGGCTGTCTCCCCAGCTCCAGCCTGGCTCTGGATGGGGCTCCTCGATTGAAGAGTCCTCCAAAGCCTGGCTGGGACTTGAGAGAGGCTGTCTCCCCAGCTCTAGCCTGGCCCTGGACAAGGTTTAAAAATGTAGGACCTTCTTTTTAAAATTTCCTGGCCAGGAAATTTTTTTAAAAAGTCCTACATTTTAAAACATTAAAATATTTTCCCAGTTTTGAGGTCCCCAGGGATGGCAACCCTATGTTTATATGTTAACATTTATTCTACATATATGTGTGTTGTTGTGTGTTGTTTGTTGTGTCAAAAGTATACATAACATATATAATACAATATACATATTTTAAATATGTAATATATACAAAATATATATTATATATAATATAAATATATTACACACAATATATACATATATATGCATATTATATATATATATATATATATAAATTTTTGTATATATAGATTGCGGACTATATGTGTGTATACATGTGTGTGTGTGTGTGTGTGTCTATATGTATCTTGTATATAAAAAGATTAGGTTGTGTTTGCACAAATATCTCCTTGTAAAAGCCTTTTGTTCTGTGTATGTGGTACTCATGAACAAGAATACACTGTTACAAATATGCATGTGCAAATATTGAAATGTTCTCATACTTATCACGCTTCCTATAAGGACAAATGCGGTAAATTGTGTTCCCGTTACGTTCTCGGAACGCTTTACATTTTCGAATGCGATAATATCCGTTCCCATAACGTTACATCTTGAAACGTTTTGGGAACAGAATAGAAACGTTTCAGGCACTGATGCGATAACCTTCTATGACTCTTGAAACCAGGTTTCAAATCCCCACTCACCCATGGAACCCCACTGCGAGTCCTTGGGCAAACTACATTCTCTCAGACACAGAGGAAGACAAAGGCAAAGTCCCTCTGAATAAATTTTGCCAAGAACAACCTGTGATAGGCTGGAAATGACATGAAGACAGCAAGACAACTTTTTTTAACGTAACCTAGCTGCAATGACAGTTTCCTGTCAAATTTCCATATTGAGGGCTTCCATATGGAGTACCTCCAGTGAAGTTCCAGAATTAAAAAGGGTGGTAGGTAAAACGAGAGGCCTCATAGACCTCTTTAGTTAAGGATTTGGGCAATGTGAAGTACACTTAAGCTAGCTATTGATAAATGCATATCTGTCAACAGAAAGACTAGAAGTACTGAAGCCATGAGAAGCAATTTTAAAATGCACACACTGAATTAGAGCTGTTAATTAACAGAGTTGTGCAAAAATCACAGCAAGAAAACAAGAATATAAATGCAGCTAATTTTAATTAGAACTTCAGTTACATCTAATGAAATTGTCATGATTGTGAAGCATCTCTCCCCTCACCATACTAAAAATTCTATCTTCCCCTCCCCTTATCTCAGTTTCTCTGAGAATTGCTATTTCCAAAGGGGAGGAAGGAGACATGGCTGGGGCAACTCCTTCACTGTTCCTCTGATGATTTCCACTTTTGCAAGAAAAGTCTGTGTGAGACCATGAGGCATTTATCTCCTAGGTGCAGAGGAACCTGGATAATGTTGTTGTTTTCCCCCTCATTATTTCACTAGCCTAGATTTTCTTACACGTCTTTTCATTCCAGTGAGAAATAAACAGTAATTCTAGTGTATGTCTCCTTTTCTATGCAATGCCTGCCTTCACATGTCTTTAATTTTAACCCCAGGATAGTATTTTTCACCTAAATATGGCAGGAGTGGTAGAATTCAAAGATATCGCTGTGTTAATCTGTACAATCAGTAGAGAAATCTTGTAGCACCCTTTAGACTATTTGGAAGAAAGAAGTTGATAGCATCAGCTTTTATAGACTTAAATCTACTTCCTCAGATGCATTTAGTGGAGTAGAAGCCACAGACAGACACGTGTGTGTGTGTGTGTGTGTGTGTGTGTGTGTGTGTGTTTGTGTGTGCCACTGTTATGTGAGAATGTCAATTCAAATTCAAAATTCTTTGTGTATGGAAATGAAGTAGCACGTCCAGTTTTAATAATGGTTGTTAGTGAACAAAGGAAATTATCACACTCAGACAGGACATGGTTAGGATCGTTCTCCTGTCCTTATCCCGTCTGTGGGGGGATTGCACAAAAGCCTTCCTTATTATACACACTGATCCTGTCATTATCCTGAAATTAAAGTGGCATTGCATTAACTCCCATTTAATGCAAAATGCCAGGGCAATGCCACTTCAATGATGGGACAATGACAAGATCAGTGCAACATCGTTGGAATGGCGTTCGCGTGATCACTGTCACTCACACTTTCCAAATGGGACAATGTCTGGATAAGCACGACATCATATGAAAGTCGTTCCTGTGATTGTGCAGGTAAGGGATAATGATGTCCCATCCCCCATGTGATAATCTTGAAAGACATTGGGAGCTAGCCAGTGTGTATGGAAATGAAGTGGCAAGACCAGTTTGGAAACTAGCCTGTAGGTGGGGAGAATAGAAAAATGTAGGATGACCTGCTGAGGATGGGGTCAGATAGTGTTGAAATGTGTGTAGTGAGCCAGGAAGCCATTATCCCTGTTCAATCCATTGCTGAGGGACTGTAATTTAAGGATGAACTCAAATTCTGCTGTTTCTCTTTCCAATCTATCTTTGTAGTTCTTAGGAATACCCTTAAACAATTATCTGAAATCTTGTTAAATACACTGGTGCCTCGGGTTACGAAATTAATTCGTTCCGCCATTCCTTTCGTAACCCGAAAATTTCGTAACCCGAAACACTTTTCCGTTAGCACTGGAAAGCCTATAGCTGCACTTTGCAGCATTTGAATTTCGCGCCGAAATGAATTTCGTAACCCGAAAAATATTTCGTAACCCGAAACAGTTTTTGCCAATCCAACTTTTTCGTATCCCGTAAATTTCGTAACCCGATCATTTCGTATCCCGAGGCACCAGTGTATCTCATCATTTGAACATTCTTGGAAATCTCAGTATATGTGTACCGGGTAAAATTAAAAATGGACTGCATGGTGGACTGCTGTTCATTTGCACACCTTTCTGTTTTAAAAATACTTTGTCCCATTGTGCTTTAAATTTTCTTGCTTTCTTTACAGATTGAAAGCTAGGATGAAAAAAATAAAGAAAACTTGATTTGTTAGAGGCTTGTTTCTGTTTAATATTTACACATTTTGACAGCAATTTGAAAATACTCTAAGAAACTGCTGGGTTTCAGTAGCTCCAGAATAAGTTGAATCTAAGAAATCTACCGTGTAATCTAGAAGGCAGCCAGCCGCATGTGGGCTAACAAAGGTCTGTGACATAAGATCCCACAGCCATAGCTGATGCACAAGGAGGCTGAGGTTGCCAGTACTAGGACAGGCACACACATCCCTCATTGAAAAGAGGCCTAATTTCCTCTGGTGCTTTTTGAAATCTTAATCATAGTCTATGCAACAATGATCAAATGTATCAGTTGCATTATAGAGCATTCCTTCATAAGACCCTTTTCTAATAACCACACACACCTGTGAGAGGGAGAGGTATTATTATCACCCTCTCTGCAAATATTGGATGTCATATAAGCAGGTGATCTTTTTTCCCTGGGGCATAACACAGAAACCTTTAAGGAAAGCACATACAGAAAAACACAGGGACAATTCACTAAAACCCTTCTCACACTTCTTTCAAACCATGTTGTTGTGGGTCATTTTATGGCACATCCAAAGTTGCAAATACACCATTCAGGAGCAATAAATCTACCCATGAGGGAAACCTGGGCAATGTCAACAGTCATAGGTGAACTCCCTGGCTTCATTTGTCATTGGCTTTCCAACTTTTACTTTCCCCACAATTAGAAATAACCCCTTTTCGCAGGCCAGACTCCCATCATATACCTGTTGGAGTCAACATGACTGACTTCATTAGGGTATCAACAGGATCTGCATCCAGCCACAGGTCCTCCACAACCCCCCCCCCACACACACACACCATCATCACCACTCGTCAGCTACCAAAGCTGCTGCTGCAGCTCACTGTTGTGGTAGCAGTAATCTTCTTCCCTGACAATCTCTCAATGCAAATCATGCCTCCTGTGCACTTGACTGAATATTCCAATGTTATATGTCCTCTATTTCTCAGAATAAGAAGTTCCAACACTTCTTACTTGAGGTGCCCTTGTTCAAAAATATAGACACCACACACACACACACACACACACACACCAACAACAACAGCTGGGAGGACATGCACACACACATGCAAGAGTCTAGTTCTGTTGCCAGTCAAAGGCAATGGTACATGGATCAATTTAGTGAACTGCCAGCCTCTTCACATACTACAAGCTTCCCTTCTTTTCCCCAGCCCCATATATCCATTCTGCCATATCTCCATCATAGTCATCTATGGCTAATTTCCAGGGCTTGATGATATTCTTGGCCTATGATCTGATCAGCATTCAATTCGTCATCACAAATCAGTATTGTAACAGAAACAATGGACAAGGTGTCCAGCAATTCCGTTAATGAGATTGTACTGGATCAGCTTCAATCTGTGAGTACCAATGATGTGGACAAGCTCCTTGGTAGAGTGAGGAAAACAACTTGCCCTCTCAACCCTTGCCCATCATGGCTGGCCGTCCAGGGGAGGGATGCATTGAGGAAGTTCCTTATGGATATCATCAATGCATCCTTCAAGGAAGGACATATTCCATCTTGTCTGTGCCCTTGAAATCACACAGACCCGTGGCTAAGGGTTCAAACAGGAATATCTCAGGACCACCTTCTAGGGTTGTGCCTCCAGGAAGGAATGGAGCTGCAACCACTATAAAACAGTGCGTTTTATAGTGCCCTATAAAACAGTGCCCTATCTCACCAAGGTAGCCCACAACAGTACTATGGTCAATGGTATCAAAAACCACTGAGAGGTCCAGCAGAACACAGAAGGACATATTACCACTGTCCAGTTCTTAACATAGGTCACACCCATCAAAGTGACAAAAGCTGTCCCTATCCCATAGCCAGGCCTGAAACCAGATTGAAATTAACTGATTAAGATTCAAAATGACCTTGATAGATTGGAAAGCTGAGCCAAGGCAAACAAAAAGAATTACATGGAGAAATGTAAGGTACTGCACTTAGGGCGGAAAAATGAAATGCACAGATGGGGGACACCTGGCTGAATGAAACTACGTGTGAAAGGGATTTGGGAGTCCAAGTAGGCCACAAATTGAACATAAATCAACAGTGTGATGTGGCAGCTAACAAGGTCAATGTGATTTTAGGCTTCATTAATAGAAGTATAGTGTCTAGATCAAGAGAAGTAATAGTTCCTCTATTCTGCTTTGGTCAGGCCCCACCTGGAATATTGTGTCCAGTTCTGTGCACCACAATTTTAAAAGGATGTTGAAAAACTGGAGCATGTCCAAAGGAGGGCAACTAAAATGGTGAAGGGTCTGGAAACCATGTCCTATGAGGAACAAATTAGGGATCTGGGGATGTTTAGCCTGGAGAAGAGAAGGTTAAGAAGTGATATGATAGCCCTGTTTAAATACTTGAAGGGATGTCATATTGAGGAGGGGGCAAGCATGTTTTCTGCTTCTCCAGAGACTAGGACCCGGAGCAATGGATGCAAGCTCCAGGAAAAGAGATTCCACCTCAACATTAGGAGGAACTTCCTGACAGAAAGGGCTGTTCAACAGTGGAACAAACTCCCTCAGAGCGTAGTGGAGTCTCCTTCCTTAGAGGTCTTTAAGCAGAGGCCGGATGGCCATCTGTCGGAGATCCTTTGATTTAAATTTCCTGCATGGCAGAGGGTTGGACTGGATGGCCCTTGTGGTCTCTTCCAACTCTATGATTCTAATGTATATGTTCTGTCACTTTCAGAACCCCCTAGAACTTGGTGGCTACTACATACTACAGTATCTTGCCCAGAAATGAAATATAGGACATTGACTGTTAATTATCCAATATAATGGGTTTCAGGGAAGGCTTTTTCAATAATGTTCTGATAGTTACCCCCTTTATTTAAGGTCTGCACTATTTCCAAGTGGGCAGTTTGTATTATTTTTTCTCAACTTCTTTTCTTTTTATTTATTTCTTTTTACTTTCTTTTTAAACTTAATTTTACTTAAATAAAAATTGAATTGCCATATCTTGGGAATGCTTTGATTGTGAGTTCCTGCATGTCAGGGGATTGAACTGGATGGCTTCTGAGGTGTTTACCAACTCTATGATTCTGTGATTCTATGGCGCATTACAGACCGCCTTCATTTGCAGCGTGGAGGAGCCCCAGTGTCCAAACCACGAGGCTCCTCCGTGCTGCAAATAAGAAGTGCCAAAATGGCACTTCTCTTTGCGGCGCGGATATGACACCATGAGGCACCAATGGCGCATTCGCAGTGTCATATTGCTGCACAACGTGCAGACGCAGCACGCCCGCTACATAAAGATGGCAGCCCCGTGTGGAACGGGCGCCGCCATTTTGTACGGACTCGGTCCGTATTAGGGTTAGGGGCGTCCGGAAGTGATGCCCCTTTCCAATCCTAATATGGACCTAGTCCGTACTTTATGCCCATTTGTAACGGGCCTATGTTTAAAAAAATAGGAATAGATTCCTACATTACAAAATAGAAGAGCAGTTCAGCATGTTTCAGCAAACTTCTTATTCAAAACTTACAGTATTAACATATTAAATGAAGCACTCTCATCAGTTAACCCTTGCATAAGTAAACAAAAACATTTTGAATCTTCTAGAGACCACTTGGACTTCTTACAAAATGTAGCTTGGGTAATTTTTACTTTCATCAGCCTGCACTTGTCCAATGATTTCCATTTTCATGGCCAAAATTATATATCACCTTAAGTTTTTTTAAAAAAACACAAGGTGAGTGTGATTTATCTACTTTCCTCTTTTCACTGTCCTTTACTGGTCACACATGTTCAGTAAGAAATTCTGAAGGAAACTGGCTTTGTCATGTTTGTCATGTCTGTTTTATTTGAAGTGATGTCATATTGAGGAGGGAGCAAGCTTGTTTTCTGCTGCTCCAGAGAACAGGACATGGAACAATGGATGCAAGCTACAGGAAAAGAGATTAGGAGGAACTTCCTGACAGTAAGGACTGTTCAACAGTAGAGCACTCTTCCTCGGAGTGTAGTGGAGTCTCCTTCCTTGGAGGTCTTTAAGCAGAGGCTGGATGGCCATTTGTTGGGTATGCTTTGATTGAGAGTTCCTGCATGGCAGAATGAGGTTGGATTGGATGGCCCTTTTGGTCTCTTCCAACTCTATGATTCTATGGGCAGCTTGAAGCCACCCCTTCAGGGCAGTCTGTTTCACTCCTTATAAAGGTTGCTCTGTGGCAGAATGAGGCCCATGTACTTTATCTTTTCATCCTTTTCCAACCATTGGAAGCATTTCCACAGGAGATGAGACTCTGGATTTTTTCACACAGGAGGAAAGCCAGGAAAACCAGTATTAAAAGGGCATTTTTCCTGACAAAGTCGTGAGATCGTGGCGAATATTTTCAGATGACGTTGTAAATATAGAGGATTTATCCCAGGAAGAAACAGGAATGCTTGATCATTCCTGTTTCTTCCCGGAATAAGCCCTCTAAAATTGCAATGTGTGTGAAAATCTTTGCTGCAATCTTGCAGCCTTGCCAGAAAATGCCTTTTAAATCTTGGTTTTTCCCCTGTGTGATAAAGTTATGAAATTTGCAGGAAACCTTTTGCATGTGTGTCTTCTTGAGGCTCCCCCCCCCGAAAACTCCTGATAGTGATTGTTGTTTTCTTTACTAACATTGCTGATAAAATACTGTCTGAATATATTTAATGGGCTGTTAAATAGCTCTCTCCATGCTAGGGTTAGGTTGTAAAAGATATGTTGAGTACTTTGGAAACATCACAACCAGACATCTAGAGCACCTTAAAAAAATAAAATAAGCAGAGACAGGATGAGAACCCGCTCTTCTTCTCCCCACCCCACACCCCCCAAGCTATATACACAACAAATAAGAAAAGAGATGGGGAAAATGGTAAAAGATTCAAATAGCTGTGGCCAGATATTGGAAAGGGGGTTATGAAAGAAAGGACTTCTCTACAGCACACAGAAAGAGAAGGATAAATAATATCACATCCTATGTCTTTCAAGATAAACTATGTGTTAGTTGAACATAGCAAAAAGACAATAGAGCCACACATTCCTTCCTAAAAATGGGATCCTGTATTAGGAAGCTTCACTCAGTAAATGTCAAAGCTTAGGGAGTATTCCTGGGCCCCTATGAGTGAAGTCTTCTAGTTCTGCCTTTATAAAACACTACACCTAGTTTGTAAAAAAATTATGTGACCAAGGCTGCATGTGGATGTAAATCAGTACATTGAGACATGAAATACTGCCAAGAATGTCCGAATAGTCAAGAAAATGTTTAACAAGCAATTTTGGGAAGCTTGGAACTTCAGGGGCAAAGATCTGGAAACCATGCCCTATGAGGAGCAACTTAGGGAGCTGGATATGTTTAGCCTGGAGAAGAGAAGGTTAAGAGGTGATGATAGCTCTGTTTAAATATTTGAAGGGATGTCATGTTGAGGATGGAGCAACCCTGTTTTCTGCTGCTCCAGAGAATAGGACACAGAACAATGGTACAGGAAAAGAGATTCCACCTTAACATTAGGAGGAACTTTCTGATAGTAAGGGCTGTTTGATAGTGGAATACACTCCCTCAGAGAATGGCGGAGTCTCCTTCTTTTTTAAACAGGCTGGATGGCCATCTGTTGGGGATGCTTTGATTGTGTATTCCTGCATGGCAGTGCATTGGACTGAATGGCCCTTCAGATCTTCCAACTCTATGAAGATTTCTGCACTACACTCTGATAGTGCTGCTATTCCACTTCTACTGGTCTAGCTGCCTCCTGGGGCATTCTGGAGTTTGTAGTTCAGTGAGGCCTAAGAGCTCTCTGGCTGAGAGTTCTAAATGCCACTCCCTAAACTGTAAATCCCAGAATGCAACAGGAGGCAGCCAGAGAAGTACAAGTGGAATAACAGCACTAGAATAATAGAGTTGGAAGAGACCACAAGGGCCATCCAGTCCAACCTCATTCTGCCATGCAGGAACTCTCAATCAAAGCATCCCTGACAGATGGCCATCCAGCCTCTGTTTAAAGACCTCTAAGGAAGGAGACTCCATCAACATTAGGAGGAACTTCCTGACAGTAAGGGCTGTTCAACAGTGGAACACACTCCCTCGGAGTGTAGTGGAATCTCCTTCCTTGGAGGTCTTCAGACAGAGGCTGGATGGCCATCTGTCAGGTATGCTTTCATTGAGATTTCCTGCATGGCAGGGGGTTGGACTGGATGGCCCTAGTGGTCTCTTCCAACTCTATGATTTTAAGATTCTTTGGTCATGGTCGGAGCAGGCAGCAGCCCACCAGGAGAGATGAAGAGCAGCAAGCATCTTAAAATTAACTGAGCTGAATGCCTTTCTGGACAATCTCGGATTTATAGGGGGAGACTACAAAAAGCTAAGTTCCATCTGAATCAGTAACAACCATTGGATCACCACCAATTCACAAGTTAATTGAATTATACAGTATATGCAATGCAACAATGATAAATTAATGCATCCTGAGTGATGTTATAGCTAACACAGCCAAGGCAAAAGGTCTAATTCATCAACAATGATCTCAGAAATGTCACACAAGAAAATGGTAAAATGAATGTGCCATGGAATTAAGATCTACACATTACAGCTATTCCCCAAAACAATTGAAATATTTTTCCTGACCCTTGAAGATAAACATTTAAATTACATGCATGGACTGTTGGACATGATTACTGAATTCACTTGTGTTCTCTACTTCTACTTTTCCAAACAGTTATTCAGAAGACCTAGCAAGCTGGGGGTTTTGTTGAAACATGCAGCCATTCACCTGTTCATATAGACAGACACATAGATAATTCTCAAGCCTTTGGTCCCTCAGATGTTTCCAGTTCCCAGCAGTACAAGCTAGAAGAGCCAATGTGAAATTATTTGAGGAGTTGAAGCCAAAAACACTGGATGGAAGAAGGCTTGAAGATCACGGAGACAGTAATGTTACGTATACCAATTCCTTCAGGATGCAGCTCATTTGGCCCTGATGAACTTATCTAAAGGAGCTGGACATTCCCTTGCTATTTCTTTTCATGTTTTATAGCCAAAGGCTCCTTCCCTTCATTTGGGCTATGTTGAGCAGTCTAAGAGGAGGTACATTTCTCTGCCCAGTTTGAGGGAAAGGGATACTGATGCTGTGTTTGTCCAGTACTCAGGGTACAATATTTAGATACACAGAAAATGTAGCTTGCTCACATTTCTAACTATTACTAACATTATTATTCTGTTCAGTAAATGTAATTATAGTTTCCATATAATGGCATATAATGTGTGGTACACACTGCTGCTGCATCCACCACACACCGAAAGGCCCTCCCTACCCATGCCATTTTTATTTTTGCTTTGCTGGATGAGTGCTCTGTGGAGCTCTAGCAAGGGAGCACTCAACCAGCAATATGTTAATAAAAGGAGGGGAGATCCAACCCTCCACTATGGATAGTCTGGGGACTGAATATCATATAATTTGCAACTAGCAGTCGTATTGCATAGATAAAATGTGATTGGGGTGCAGGTTGGCTGATCATTTGGAAAAGTGGTCATTCTTGCTCTGATCTCAATGGGAATGTTAGTAGTTATTTGCTTCCCTCTTTTTGCAATGGTTATGCTACCAATACACAGGTAGCGCACAGAGACTGGTGCTGTCCTTGTAGTCTCCTACAAGGAAACCCTTTGAATAATCAGATAATTAAACATCTAGATTCAACTGAACATCCAGACAAGACACAAGAGTAACTGTGCCATTGAGTGCAAGTACCAAAGTTCCCCAAAGTAGAGGCCTGGGAAAGTTTAGACAGATATCTGCCAGGCTGGCTGATAATCCTTTACAAAATTGACATTAAAAAGTGCTGACAGCAGCAAGGGGAGAGGAACACTTTCATCTTGTGACAACCTCCTCCCAGCCCAGGGGTGAATGCTGTCTCCTTAGTCTTTCCCCCTCCCATCAAAGCCTTCTCTTTCTCAGTCTTTTATTAAATAGGGTCACAACCCACATTACCACTCCACCTCCCACTACAAGCAAGAGCAAAAATGTTCCCTTGCTTGGCCATCCCAGGGCTTGAAATGCAGGGCTTCATTCCTGCCATCACCTTGAACTTTCTCTGCCAAACATCAAGGCAGAAGGGCACTTGTATGTGGTCTTTTCCTCCCTACATTAATTATCTCATTTAGTTGAAAGGAACATTTAAAAATGATGCCAGCCCCTGCCAATTTGCAATGCTGGGGGAACACAGCACTAATTTGTGTCTCCAGCCAGTTTCTTTATCCCCCAAGTCTCCATGTAGACAGAAATACCAAGATGGAAAATAAATGCCAGCTTCTTTGATTAGAATGTTATCTGTGTGGCAGAGAATTAGGGTATAATTTATAGATGAAAGTGGTGAAGAGGACATTTAAAATGTGAGTATTTATTTTATATTTAAAAACTGTTTTCTGAAATTCAAAGGCTCCTATAAAAATAAAATAAAATGCCATTAAAAATATAGATATATACATTTTGGGAGACAGAACTGATGTCAATAAAACAAACAATGAATGAACAAGAAGACTGTCAGACAAGTTGACCAGAAGTTAACTAGTCATCATGAATAGATATCTATTTGATTTACTTCCTGATGGTTGTCCATTTACTAATATATTATACAAATTCCATTAAAGCGACTGACAACTTTGTCCCCATGCATCTGAGGAAGTAGACTGAAGTTTACGAAGGTTCATGCCACCAGCTTCTTTCTTTCAGGTAGTCTCAAAGGTGCTACAAGATTCCTTTGCACTCTGATTCCCCAGACTAACACAGCTATGGAGTTTATCACACAGGAGGGAAATGGCCAAATCTCGTTCAAAAATGGAGTTTAAATCTGGAAAAATCCCACAAATCCCTCATGGAGCCACCATTTGGCAATAACGGAAGATCATGTTATTACCAAATGGCAACTGCAAGGACGCTTTACTCATGGGAGAAGCAAACCCCAACGTCTCCATGATTTACTGATAAGAGAAGCGCATGAAGGTGTGAACCTCTATGATGCTTCTTTCACAATTTCTGATGGTTTCATGGTGATTTACTCACAGTAAGCCTCCCATGTGATAAAGTCCTAAGCCTCTGCAAGGATGGAGGGCCTCACAATACTCATTGGTTTCCTAATGACTGTTCACATTTTTACTGTCACTATAGCAGACAGTTCTGGAGTGGGAAAATGGCCCAGTTGTATGGAATGATTACATTTGAGTTGCCCACCACTTAGTAGAACCAAATAATATCCTTAGTTTGGGTGCTGCTGCAATGAGAGAGAACTAGAACAGACCATCGCAAAAGACAGACAGAATGAATCTGACTGAACACAGATTAGATGAAGTACTAGTTCATAGTAAGTTTGGGTGGATTGATGGATAAAGAGATCATATTCTCCAGTAGGAACTTTTCTGGTACTTTCAAGAGGAGAAAAGAAAATGGGCAAAACTTCCAGGGCTGAAGAAATTCTGCATGATTTTCACTTTTGAGAACAGGGCTTTACCTTTTAGCAGTCAATAGTACAGGCCTCTCTGCATACTTTTTTTTTTTGATAGATCCTCCCCCCCCCCCCCCCTTTTTTTTTTTTCTAAACAGTTTTTCTGGGGCAAGAAAATAGTGGCAGTGATCTTCCTTCATTCCAGGAGCATAATTCCACAATTTGAAGAATGTTGCTGTCTGACAATATCACATCCTCTCAAGTGAACAGTAGAAAAGAAACAAGCAAGAACAAAAATGCTCCCTTGCTTGGGCATTCCAAGGCTTTTTTGACATTTTTATTATCATAGAATCATAGAGTTGGAAGAGACCATAAGGTCCATCCAGTCTAACCCTTTGCCATCCAGGAACTCTCAATCACAGCATCCCCAACAGATGGCCATCCACCCTCTGTTTAAAGATTTCCAAGGAGGGAGACTCCACCACTCTCCGAGGAAGTGTGTTCCACTGTTGAACAGGAAGTTCCTCCTAATGTTGAGGTGGAATCTCTTTTCCTGTAGCTTGCATCCATTGTTCTGGGTCCTGATCTCTGGAGCAGCAGAAAACAAGCTTGCTCCCTCCTCAGTATGACATCCCTTCAAACATTTAAACAGAGCTATCATTTTATTAGTCAAGTTTTGAATAAATTACTAAGGCAGGGATTATAATTAGAAAGATGTAAAGGCCAATTTACTCCAGCATTCTGTTTACATGGTGGCCATGAAGACAATAGCACACTTCCCAGTATCTGATATACAGAAGCATACAGTCTCTAGTACTGCAAGATGGGTATGTCGAATAATGGTTAGCAACCAGTAGGGATCTCACAGTTCATCTGTGGCTGTGTAAAGAAGTACCCCTTTTTATCAGTCCTGAACTTCCTCTCAGTGAATGACCTGGGTTCCAGTGTAATGTGAGAAAGCTGAGAATCCAGGGGATGTGGCCAAGGTGGCTAGTTAGTACTGGGAGATTTGAACATTAGAAATTTAAACAAATGGATTCATGGTGGACACAGTTCACAAGCCTGAAAGCTGCCCTTACGCTCTCCTGGTTCAATGGCTGAAGTGCTTACTCAGTTGTGTCCTGATATTTTTTTAACTTAAAACACAAAAAGTATTTTTAATGTTAATTGTTTTATACTTCTATATCCTTGTTTTTTATCCATTATCAAGACATGGTTTTAAAACAGCCAATGTATCTGCTTATTACATAAAATGCTATGTCCCCAGAACTGGTAAAATGATAAAGGAAGTTGGTGGCAATTCTGTTGTGTGGGTTGGCTGTCCACCCAAAGTGTAATATAATTTTTTGTCAGTTGTTTGCAGGTGATGCATTTTTTTCTTTTTAATTACTCTTGGTATCATATTAATGTTATGAATTGATAAAAGATTATCAGTCATCCAGTCCATGACATTTTTCAAATATCACCACTTTTCAGATTTCTATTAACTTCTCCCAGTAGTTTGTTCTGATTGTGAAAAGAAGAAGAAATGCATTATTCCAGTCAATGCAGCTCTTTAAAGAATTCATACAAATAAAATGTGATACAAAAAACCCAGTAAAATTACATTAGTCAAATCCATAAACCAATAATAAATCTTAATATATATTATAATTTTTGATTAGATAAAATGTTAGATCATACACACATTGCTGTCAATAAAAACTGATGTCCCTGTAATTATGTCTTTTGTTTCAGGCAGTAAAAAAGAGATGGAATTTTCAGGTATTCTTCCTAGATGCAAAGTAGTCAGAAGTTAATAAACTCATTGTATAGATTTCAATAAAAGTTACAGACAATAGAAACATGACTTATTGTTTTAATTTCTTTTAAATCACAAAAGAGCCAGTGTGGCATAGTAGTTTGATACCCTGATCAAGTCACACTCTCTCAACTTCAGAGGGCAAGCCCCCTGTGAACAAATTCATAGTAAGTTTCGGATCTTTCAGCAGCTTTCAATGCCATCCAGTCCAGCTATGCCATGCAGAAATGCACAAGTACAGCATTATTGACAGATGCTCATCCGACCTCTGTTTAAAGACTTCCAAAGTAAAAGACCAGTCTATGACAGTCTGTTCTACCACTGAACAGTTCTTACTGTGAAGATGTACTTCGTAATGTTTAGGTTGAATATTTTTCTTGTAAGACACATTAATTTGTTTTCGAGTTCTTGGAGTAACAAAAAACAAGTTTACGCAATTTTCTATGTGACATTCCTTGAGATATTTAAAGATGGTTACCACATCACTTCACAGTCTTCTCTTTTCTAAGCTGAACACACCAAGCCACCAAAGTTGTTCCTAATAAGGCTTGCTTTTCAGACCTTGAATCACCTGGAGTCCACCTAATGTTTAGGTAGAATCTTTTTTCCTGTAGCCCCAGTCCATGGCTCCAAGTTCTAGTCTCTGGAGCAGCAGAAAACAAGCTTGCTCCATCCTCATTATGACATCCCTTCAAATAGTTAAACAGGTATATCATATCACCTCTTAACCTTCTCTTCTCTTCTAAACATACCCAGCTACCTAAGTCTCTCATCATACAGCATGGTTTACAGACCTTTCACCATTTTCGTCGCCCTCCCTCTCGACATGTTCTAGTTTGTCAATATCCCTCTTGAACTGTGGTGCCCAGAACTGGACACAGTTTTGAACTTTAAGCTTTTATAGTGGTTGTAAGCTGTCTTGTAGGCTTTTTAGTGGCACTACAAAATGCACGTTGTCCCATTGCTGTCCTCAGAAAATTACATCTCCGGAGACAAAAATATATGCATCTTCATAGTTCCCAATATCATTGATGCTACTCTTGGTAACTCTTAATCCTTTTTGAGACTTTATTCCCACAGTTCTTGGGAAAGACACTCTGATAAAAAAATTGAGACAACAATCTAGTCAGGACAAATAGGCTTGCAAATTCCCGTAACACAAAATGTTTTGCATTTTTTCCTCCTTAAAATCAATGTATTACTTTTAAATACAAACATATCTGCTTCCATGTTTATTAATGGATCCTGACTTTTATTGCACATTGTTGAATGAGACTTATCCTTTTCATCCTCACAATGCATTTGCAGTTCCTTAGAAAGAAGTTTCTCTTTCCAGAGAGCAATTTGTGGTGTAGGCAGCATTTCTCCAGCCTTCACATAAACTAAAGGATGAAGCAAAGGAAAACAATAGAAAATAATTTACACAATTCCAGCAGGCCTAACTGTTCCTTCCATCAACGTATATGGCACCATCAAGGCTGAGAGCCTTTCTGGATCTGGATCTGCATTTGTGGAATAGTCTTTCTTTGCACCTCCAGCTGGAAGAGGATCTTACCCGCCTTCATAAATGGTTGGAAACCTTCCTCTTCAATTTGCTGGACTGATTTGCTGAGTAAGCCCAAGGTGGTTGAGATAAGTGATTGATAAGAAGTTTGTTTTTAGCATATTAGTATATTATTTTAGCTTTTTACTATTTTATAGTGTTGTGATTTATCGTCCAGTTTTGATTATATACGTCTGATTATTATCCGGTTTTGATTATATTATGTCTAATGTTGGCCCTGTAGTGGAAAGGATGTTATCAAAAAATGTTGTTGTTGTTGTTGCCACATATAAGGCTAGATGGATTAGAGAGTAAAGTGGGGTCAGTGCTTCCAGGACAGAGTACACTCTTGCCTTTCACCAAGGGATAGTTCCTTTTTTATAAGAGTTACAGTACTGACATTGACTCATGGATAACTCAATTCACTTTTTGGGGTCTTTTTTTTTTTTTTTACTGAAATGTTTAGACTTATACATGAGTATATACAGTAACTTAATTGTGACAATATCCTTTCTGGTGACAATATAACAGGAAAGGAACTACTGTACATTACCTTGCTCCTGGGACAATGGTTCATGGAAGATACCTTCAGCAATGCCTTCATGGAGATGTTCGCCAATGATGCTATGATGCCTGTCCTAGAGGATAGCTATGGAAGGAATGAGTTACATCCAACACATGTAAGGACACAGCAAGGCTACATTTCAAAAATAACATGATGAGTCAGAACAAAATCACCTCATTTGTGTAAGGGATAACATTTCCTAATTAGTTTAAGAAAATACCTTCAAAGGGATTTTTAAAAAAAACTTCTAGAGGAATTCTGACAGGTTTCCCCCACCAAGTTTTATGTTATTGTCATATCATTCCTAAGGGGCTTTAAAGAGAAAGGCAACCAAAAAAATAATAATTAAAATACAGTAAGCAATACATTGAACATACAATGAGTCCCTTTTAAAACATTGGAAAGAGTAATGGGCATGATAATAATAATAATAATAATAATAATAATAATAATAATAATAATAATAGTTTTTATTTCTATCTTCCCGCCTCTCCAGGTGGATCGAAGTGGGATCACAACAAGTTAAAATTACAATTACAATAGAACAATAAAATCACAAATAGAAGAATAAAAACATAAAAATATAAAACATAAGGAGCTAAAACTATAACAGCAATCAGTCACGGATGGGGGGGCTGGACTCATATCTTCATAAAAGGTCAGGACGATAAGCACAACGAAAGAATTCTGTCTTTATCGCCTTCTTAAAGGTTTCTAGGGATGTGACAAGGCGAGTCTCCTCTGGGAGACCATTCCAAAGTCTGGGGGCAGCTATACTGAATGCCTTTAAATAAATAATAATAATAATTTTATTTATATACCGCCCTTCTACAAAACCAGGGCGGTGCACAACATTCCATAAAATACAACACTTGAACATTATACAATCAAAATTAAAATCCAGTAAAACACTTCAGCCAGCTTGCTTTAGGGAAGTAGACACATGTTTGGATGCTGGTGTCTCCAACAAGTTCTTCCTACTTGTTCTAAGAGTGTGGGGCGGACTGTATAGGGAGATGCAGTTCCGTAAGTAACCTGGACCCAAGCCATGTAGGTCTTTACATTTCAGGATCTTTTCTAATTCTTTCATAGCTGTCCTTCCCATTCTTATAAGTTTATTGCATGCCATTTCCAGGCCATTCTGGGCACTGGGTGGGATCGGCATGGAACGGGTCAGAATGGGTGTTACCACACAGGAGAATGCCACTGGGAGTCCCCAAGCCGTTCCCCATCTATGCCTATGGAGTCGATTTTGAACTGTTCTTCAAAATTGGCTGCCATAGCATGAATGGGGAACAGCCTGGGGACTCCCAGCATCATCAGCTGCATTCTTCTGTGCGGAAACATCTGTTCTCACCCATTCCATGCCAATCCCTATCTAGTGCCCAGAATGGTCTGGAAATGGTGTGCAATAAACTTACTATTCTTATTTCTTGATTGCAGTCTCCATTCTGGTCAGTGTTTGATCCTAGGTATGGGAATTTTTTAACTATTTCAAATTCCTGATTGTCCAGACTGAATATATGTATTTCTTCTGTGGTCATTATTTTTTATTTTCTTTATGTTCAGCATCAAGCCTGCCCCTGTGCTTTCATCCTTAACCGTCCTTATTAGCTGTTTCAAGTCTGTGCTGTTTTCCGCCAATATTATGGTGTCACCTCATATGGTTATTGATGTTTCCTCCTCCTATCTTCACTTCTCCTTCTGATTCGAACTCTGCTTTCTTTATGATATTTTCCACATATAAATTGAACAAACAGGGTGATAGGATGCAAACTTGCCTGACCCCTTTGCTTATTGGGAATCATTCTGTTTCTCTGAATTCTGTTCTGACAGTGGCCTCTTCTCATTGGTCTAGATTTCTCATCAGGACTATCAAATGTAGTGGCACCCCCATGTCTTTGAGTGCATTCCATAGCTTTTCATAATATATACAGTCAAATGCTTTGCTATAGTCAAACGCATGCTTATTTTTTTCAGCATTCTTTGGTGTGCTCCATTAGCCATCGTATGCTTGTGATGTGTTCCCTGTTGCCTTTTTCTTTCCTTGCACCTCTGGAATTTCTCTTTCCATACCCCTACCATAGGACTCTGTAACATCAGAGCCAAGCTTAACATGATAAGAAAATAAATTTTGAGAATTATAATTTGTATAGTGGATAGGTACTATTTATGTCACCTAATTAATCAGTTCAGCTTGTGAATTGTTCAGTTAACATACTGTGGCCCGATTTAAATGGGCCTTTGCACCCTGTCACGTGCTAGGGGTTGGCCAAGGACGTAGCGTCCATACCAGCCTCACCCCTAGCACGTGACAGGGGTGTCAAAATGGTGGCACCCTGTACATACAGGCGCCGCCATTTTGACGTGACAGATGCACAGCATCTGCACGTCCCGGTGCCTTTGTGACGCCACAAGTGCACCATTGGTGCCTTGTGGCGTCACAAAGGCGCCACAAGAAGAACCTGCTTTTTGTGGGTTCTTTTTGTTCCGCAACAGAGCTGCGTGGTTTGTTTGCTGTGGCTCCCTTGCAGAGCAAACCAGGGCGGCAGAAGACCGCCCTTTTTGGGCAGTCTGTATCCCACCTGTGCTATCTTAGATTTTTCCTAACTATACACTGTTCACATAAGTTCGGCAAGGCCTTAAATGGATAAGGCAAAGAGCAGAGGAGAAGTAGGGAGCTCTGATGAATATCTGTGCAAGTGGAAGATATCCTCTATTCAGGCTTAAATAAAGTTCCCTCACAGACTGAATTAATGTACCACTTGATATAACTTTTTTATTTTATGCAATCCAATACTATCTCAGCCTCTAAAAAAACTTTAGAATTTGGAAAGTTACTTTTAAGAAGAATTAATACAACAGGCTGAAGTTATGTATAATCAGATAGACTGGTGCTAGGATGAACTAGTACAGCTCAGTGAATGGTTTTAGTAATCCATTATATTTATAATCCTTAAAAGTCACTTTTTAAAAATCTTCTGAATTCTACATGATATTTTTGTCAAAGTGAATTTTGAATTTTATTAAGAAGCCTACATATGTTCACTGATATTCATCCCTTAATAATGAGCTTCCTAGAATTATTGCTAATACTTTTAGTTCATATATTTGACAAGATCTTGATATCCTGATTATTGTTTCATTCTATATGATTCATTTCTTAAAGAGATCTTTCCCTCTTTGGAAATTTATATTTCCCTTTCTTCCTAGAAATTCAGGGACATATTTTTCCCCTTTACAGATTTCATGTATTTGTATATATTCTGTTAATGAATTTTAATATTATCAATGTTTAATGTTTTAACTTCTTTAATTGTTTTTTAATTTTTTATTTATACTTCTATTAATTATTTTGTATTGCTTTTAATTAGTATTATTTTAATATGTAGTTAGATGCCTTGAGTCCCATTATTGGGGGGGAAGGTGGGATGATGATGATGATGATGATGATGATGATGATGATGATGATGATGAGGAGCATGGAATAACCAACATTAAAATGCCACATCCTGCCTAGTAATTATATATTTAAAGTATAGCATTTGTCAAACTTTCTTTTTATCAAGGTGGTTAACAAAGAGTAATTAGCAATATACAATCTCCTCAAGGCCTTTAGCTGTGCTACCAGAGTACACGTGTGCCAAGTTCTACCCTAGTGGTTGAGGAAAATACAAATATTGCATGTACTCTGTAAGTACTTTGCAATCAGGACTGTTTTCCTCACTATCACACGCACTATACAGCACTATAATAAATGGGGATGGAAAAGGAGGAGGGGTTCTGGGGCAATGAGGAAAGTCTTAGCTTCTCTGACAAGCCCCCAGTAGAAGATGGGTTGAGGAGAGTAGTTTATCTTTAAAGAGGGAAAATGTCTAAAGGTTTAGCAAACTGCTGCAGCCTCGCCTGCTTATCTGTTCTTCCTCGTTCCTAACTTTTGCCATCTTGACCACGCTCTGATGTTGCTTGACTGCACATGTCTCCAGGTTATTGTCTGTGAAATATTGAAGGGAATGGAACTATAGAAAAAAGCACCTAAACTTTGCATTGCAGTCCTTCCATGGTAGAAGCAGGGTTGGAGAAGAGAGCTTCCATTATAAGGCCAAACTGAAATTGCTGCTTCTTCTCTTTCTGCCCTGATCACTGGAGGTGTTTCCCACCCAAAGCACAGCCACCAACCAGCCCTGACCACTTCAAATCACACAAGGATTATTGAACTTTCGCATGGGAAATCATAGCACAGCAGAGGCAGGATGATTAACACATTTTTTATATTAAAAAGAAGCAAGTTTTAAATTAGATAAAACAGGAGAAAAGCAGAGCAACAATGACATCATAGGGGCCCGTTACAAACGGGCCTTTAAGTACGGACTCAGTCCGTACTAGGGTTAGGAAGGGGCGGTGCTTCTGCACGCCTTTAACCCTAGTATGGACTGAATCCGTACAAAATGGCGGCGCCCCTTCCACATGGGGGCCGCCATGACGACGTCACGACAGTGCCGCCTCTATACGGGGTGGCGCGGACGTGATGTTGTCGCTCCGTGCAAGGGCGCTTAATGCGCCCTTTGTGCGGAGCAGGAAGGAGCTCCGTTCCAGCGTGCAGTAAAATGGGGTTCTTAGCCCCATCCCGTTCCATGCGTGCCTGCGCACATGCACGTTTTAGAACACACTGGGCCCATTTCAGGGTCAGTGTGATAAACTTCAGTAAGTGAGTGAAAAAAGAACTGAATGAAAAAAGAAATGTGCTGTTTTCATCCTCTCCTCAAATACTTTGAAATAATAATAATAATAATAATAATAATAATAATAATAATAATAATAGTTTTTATTTATATTTCCCATCTCTCCCTACAGAATAAGATGGGATTACATCAATAAAAAATACAATTCCATACAAAAAACAGTCAATAGATTCTTTACAGTACTATTAATTCGATAAAGAGCCGACTTAGATGCCACCGTTGAAACAGAGTCGACAGGTGAGGCGTCCAGTGACTCCGCCGATGTAGTCATACTGGATCAGCTCCAATCTGTGAGTACTGATGACGTGGACAAGCTGCTTGGTAAGGTGAGGAAGACAACTTGCCCTCTTGACCCTTGCCCATCATGGCTGGCCGTCCAGGGGGGGGATGCATTGATGAGATTCCTCACGGATATCATCGGTGCATCCTTCAGGGAAGGACATGTTCCATCTTGTTTAAAGGAAGAGGCGGTTAGGCCGCTCCTGAAAAAACCTTCCCTGGACCCCCTGGATATGAGGAATTATAGGCCGGTGTCATTGCTGCCATTTTTGAGCAAGGTGATCGAGAGGGCGGTTGCCCTTCAGCTCCAAGCTGTCTTGGATGAAGCCGATTATCTAGACCCATTTCAAACTGGCTTTAGGACAGGCCTTGGGGTTGAGACTGCCATGGTTGCCTTGACCGACGATCTGCGTCTGAGCATCGACAGGGGGAGTGTGACCCTGTTGGTGCTCTTAGACCTCTCAGCGGCTTTTGATACTATAGATCACGGCATCCTCTTGGACCGCCTGAAGGGGTTAGGTATCAGGGGCACTGCTTTGCAGTGGTTCCGGTCCTTCCTCTCGGGCAGGTCTCAGAGGGTGCTACTCGGGGACTGTAGCTCCAGTAAGAGGTACCTCACTTGTGGGGTTCCTCAGGGAGCTATTTTGTCCCTAATGTTATTTAACATCTATATGAAGCCGCTGGGTGAGATAATACGGAGTTATGGTGCTGGGTGTTATCAGTATGCTGATGACACCCAAATCTATTTCTCCGTATCTCGTTCGTCGGCCTCGAATTCCGATGGCATCTCTTCTCTCAATGAATGTCTTCAGGCAGTAATGGGCTGGATGAGGAAAAACAGATTGAAACTGAATCCAGACAAGACGGAGGTGCTCATGGTAGCGGCCCCGAAACCAAGAATTGGGTTGCAACCTCCAGTCCTGGATGGGGTTACACTCTCCTCCAGTGACTGTGTTCGCAGTCTGGGGGTGCTCCTTGACTCGTCGCTCCTGATGACAAATCAGGTAAATGCGACGGTCAGGAGTGCCTGTTATCAGCTTCGGCTGATACGCCAGCTGCGCCCTTTTCTGGAAGTAAGGGATCTCGAGACGGTTGTGCACGCACTGGTAACCTCACGCCTTAACTTCTGTAATGCACTCTACATGGGGCTACCCCTGTGCTTGACTCGGAAATTACAGCTGGTTCAAAACATGGCAGCCAGGCTTGTGTGAGGTACATCTAGGAGGGACCACATTACTCCGGTTTTGAGGTCCCTCCACTGGCTGCCTATCAGCTTCCGGGCCCAGTACAAGGTGTTGGTTATCACCTTTAAAGCCCTAAATGGCTTGGGCCCAAGCTATCTTAGGGACCGCCTCCTCCCGTACAATCCTCCCCGCGCTCTCCGGTCCTCTGGGAGGAACTTACTGCAGCCTCTAAAATCTAGGCTTGCGGCAACCTCCCAGAGGGCGTTCTCTGCTGTCGCCCCCAAACTCTGGAACGACCTGCCGGATGAGATCCGTCAGATAACATCATTAGACAGCTTTAAAAAAGCGGTCAAGATGGATCTCTTCCGGCAGGCCTTTCTAGATTAACCATCCCGGCCCAGGTTCCCAGGTTCCCTGATTCCCTCATTCCTCCCGTGGCCCCATCTTAGTGATGGTTGAGGATCAACAGAGGGATATCAGGGTTTTTAGTTTTAACTGCTGTTTTTATGCTTGATATTGTGTTTTTAATATGTTATACTGTTTAATACTGTCTTAAGGGGGGGAGGGATAAAGAGTTTTTAATTGTCATATTTTATATTTTACTGTTGTTAACCGCCCGGATTGGTTTGCCAGAGGGCGGTATACAAATAATTATTATTATTATTATTATTATTATTATTATTATTATTAAATAACTATATCTACATCTAATTTCATATAATCATGCTCAGAGTGGAGTGTCTTCTTATGATCTATTATAGAAGATCAGGAAGGCAGGCCCACTGGAAGAGATCCATCCTAAGTGCCTTCTTAAAGGCATTTAAGGTGGTGATAAAACAGATCTCTTCTGGTAAACTATTCCACAGTTTGGGGGCCATGGCAGCAAATGGTCTGTGGGAAATTGTTATTAACCTGGTCTTTGGATGCTATAAGTTCTTCTCAGATGTTCTGAGAGTGCGGGGCGGAATGTGTAGGGAGAGGCGTTCCCTCAAGTAACTTGAGCCCAAGCCAGGGAGAGCTTTAAAGGTAATAACCAACACTTTGCACTGTGCCTGGAAGCTAATTGGCAGCCAGTGAAGAGATTTTAACGCCACTGTTATGCGGTCCAGTCTTGATGTTCTCGTGAACAGTCTGGCTGCAGCATTTTGAACTAGTTGAAGCTTCTGAACTTGGTACAAAGGTAGCCCCATGTCGAGTGCTTTGCAGAAATCTAAATGTTATAAAGATTGTAATTAAATAAGAAACAAGTATGTATTTTTTTAAAAAAAAAAAATAACAACCCAATAGCCCAATTCAGGGCATTACGGTAGACATTATTTTTATAGCAGCCGCTAAAATTTTTGTGAAATGTTTGTTTCAAAGTACAAGGAGAGACGAGACACACAAATCAGATGAACAGCCTGAGACAAGAGGGTAATAAAATGTTGGGTTCTTAGACAAAATTTAACCACTGAGTGTTGGACTGTGACTCTGGAGATCAGTGTTAGAATCCCTGCTCAGCCATGGAAAGCTATTGGGTGACCTTGTGCAAGTCACACTCTCAACCCCAAAAGAAAGCAAAGGCAAACCCCCTCTGAACAAATCTTGCCAAGAAAACACATGCCTTAAAGTCACTTTATGTCAGAAATTGTCCAGGAAAGCAGCCAAATGGTTAATAAGACCAGCTCAGTTCCCAAACAAACAGTGCAAAGCAAGTCTAGTAGCACAGAGGCATTAACCAAGAGGATTTGTCCAGATAAGGCAGTCCATTGGTCAAGGGTTCCAGAGAGTCAAGACGGGTCAGCAATCCAAGAAGCAAGATTTCAGTCCAAAGAGCAATGGGAACCAAAGAATACTTTCCCCAAGAAAGTCAGATAACCACTGGCAACTAGACACATATCCCACAGCTGCTTATATGGGCAGGCTGTAGGCATTCAGGTATGTCTGATTGCCAGCGCGTTTCTCATAAAGCCTCTGCAATCCTCAAAGGCACTCTCTTTCAGCTCAATGCTGTCTGAAGGTAGGCACACTCCCTTGATCCTCCTCCATATCCAAAGCCTCTGCCACAGTCAGACTTGGCTGCTTAACCTACTGAGAGGCCACAGACTTTGCTGGAGCAGAGCTAGAGCTAGACTCAGGCTCCACAGCTGCAAGTTCAGGTCCCAGAGGCTCTGGCTCATCCTATGAGTCCTCCTCCAGGCTAGGCATGACAGAAACTACTTGAAAGCATACAACAACAATAACAACAAATACAGTTTTAATCAGTCCAGGTTTACAGCTGTTATCATGGATGGGCTACTAAATGCTACAATAAACAATCCTTGGACTTCCTGAACTGTTTTGACATTATACTTTTACAAGTTATATGTGAAGTGGTTACCAGTGACATATGTCATTATTCAGCATCCATTTAGACCCCTATGTTTGCTTAATAATGTGTTCAGAAAAGAGAAACTGAAAGTGGATGTCTAACCATCATATATACCATTTGCGAAAGCTATAACTGATCATTAGTTTCCTTTAAAAGCTTCCATTAAAGGAAACACAAGTGGTAGTGAGAACCATTCAAAACAACCTCTATGGTCCTAAGGGAAAGGGATATCAAATTAATACAGAGAGGGTACTATATCCCAGTGAAACTGTGGCGGGTTACAAACTGCCATACAGTACGTGCTCTGCGCGTACTTGGGTTAGGAAGGGCCGTATTAGGGTTAGGAAGGTTCTTACCTTCCTCTCAGCCCTTCCTTCCAGTATGCGTGGAGTGCGTCGTAAATGGCGCCGCCCATCCACATGGGCGCCGCCATTTTGACGTCTTGGACATTTTGTTAAGTTTTCTGCTTGTTGATGGCTCTTCTGGAGTTTGTCCAATATTGGCAATCCACAGTAGGTTTCACAATACTGAATTTCTTTGCCACACAGCTCTGTTCTTTGACATCTCTAAACTAGATTGCTCTGTGAAAACAAAGTTTCCTTTTTTCATCTATAAATAAGAACACTTTGGATCATGGTGGGAATGGTGCAGCCATCCAAATGCTGTCAGACTGCAACTCCCAACATTTCTTCACCACTGGCTGTGCTAGCTAGAGCTGATGGGAGCTGCAGCCCAACAACATCTGAAATGCACCATGATTTGCACTGCTGTTAAAGATCCTGGACCACCAGACAGTAAAAAGTGCTTGCCCCTGGATATGTTCTACTTATTACTAACAGATTGTACTGGATTAACAAACAAGCAGTTTGTAAGAGGTTGTTATCATAAAGAGCTATTTTGCTCATTTTTGTATTGTGTTTGCACCTATTTTTATGATTAATTTAAACATTAATAAATAGACATCTGAGAAATCCCAGATTGGGAAATTCCAACTGATCAAGCATCAACCTAGATCAGTGTTTCCAAACTCGATCCTCTGGGTGTTTTGGACTTCATCCAACTTGGCCAACAGTCAGGAATTCTGGGAGCTGAAGTCCAAAACACCTGGCGGACCAAGGTTTGAGAACTACTGGCCTAATGAACTGGGCACACATTCTTCAGGTAACTCATGTCACACCTACGTTGCACATAAGGCTGAGTCAGCATGGAACATGTAGGAGTACACATTTTCGAATGTGTAGAGTAGTCCAGCCATGTTGGGCAGATTCTTTGTTCAGAGACACTCCTAGATGTGGGGTAGGAAAGGCTGGATTCATCATAGACCCTCAATAAAAATAAGCCTCAAATTCGTCAAAGAGAATGCTAGGCAGGATTATTCATTTTTCAATTTCTTGAGAGAAGAGGCTTGTAATAAATAATGAACTGGGAAAAGAATATTACGCCTTCCTTTTAAATGCTCTGTGCAAAAGAAACAGAAGGTCTTCTTCAAATCAAAACACACATTAAATAGTAATTGAAATCTATATATTTTATAATGCTTTCATTATAATCACAAAGTTTTTATAAATCGTATTTGGTATGTTTTATGATGGTTTTCCAATTACTTTTATTGATGTTTTAAAGTTGCAAGTTTACAAGTTTTTGCAAAGTAATGTTTAAAAGAAGATAAAGGAAAGCATTTTCTTGGCCATTAGAAACTCATGATCACAGAAAGACCCCAAATCTGAACTGTGTGCATAAATCATACTTTTAGGAATAATGTATCACAGAATATAGTTACAAAAGTGATACAATTATAAGGATGTGAGTGGAACGTGTTTGTAGACCATGAATGAAACATGGTTCAGATTCCACAAGCTGTCCTTCTGAGATTGTCCCTCCCAAATTTCTAGCATTACAGAGAGTGAGAGATCAAAAATCATTTGCACCTAGAACTCTTACAGTTGTTGTGTTCACACATTCCCTTGGAAAGTTTGTCCCTCCCTTTTTTTGGGGGGGGGGGAGGCTCAACTGTATTTTAAATGCTCAAATGAAATTTCAAATCTCTACAGGCCAGAGCAGATGGCCAAAAAATGATGCCTTCACGACGTCATCCATGAGCGGTGTTTAGATGCCACTTGCTGTGATGATGTCTTGAAGCCTCCTGGAAGCCAGGCAGCCACCCACATGAGGGTGGGTTCATGACGTTCTGGTGGTGCAGTGTTTAGACACTGCATGCTACCAGAGCGTGATGAAGCCAGCTTCTGGCCATGGTGCAGGTGGCAAAGATGACTTTTTGCTGGCTGAAAAAGGAGTGGCTCTTTGCCACTCCTTTTTTGTCTGGCTTCAAGGTGGATTGGGACCACAGCATGTGTTCACTGCCAGTCTGTTTTGCCAGTACAGTACTAGAAATTTTGGAAGTGAAAGAAAATTCCATTTGGGTAAGAGTAATGCACTCATTTGGCTGCCCCTCCTCCAGTAGCTACATCCCTGGTGTAAGCAGACATGCTGGATCAATATATACTGTATGCACACATGAGGAACTATGGTGAGTACTTGTAATCCAAATGATTAACTGCTTATATTCCAAATGACTGACATGGGCAAGCAGCAAAAGGATAAAGGCATCATACAATTGCAGGATCCACCTCCCAGGTTCTTCCCCTACTTCATGTTTTGCTTCTGTCTCTGGGAGAAGTCCTTGGTAAGCCAAGATCCCAATCTAAAATTGTGTCCAGCATAAAACAAAGTAAAGATAATGGAAATAGAATTTGATGTAGCTAGTTCAGAAAAGTATGAAGAAAAGTCTGCACGTTTATCCTGCCTTTTTCCCAAGATGGGATCCAAGGCAAGATGCATTGGATAACATCAAAAAATTTCTGTAGCTTTCCTTCCACCCTAGAATCTTCCAGAATGTGCAGTTTACCTAAATGTGAGTTGGTTGTGGGGTTACTTTTAAAAGCATTTTGTGTAAATAAGAGGTGGGTGGGGTTTGTACTTTTTAAACTTTTTCTTACTTCTCCCAGAGCATATCTGCACATGCCAGGATACTCCGGGAACGGCCCAGAGTATCCTGGCACTGCATCTGACCTCCTGCCATAACCTGGCCCTCTGTCCACCACCGCCACAAGTCACTTGCTTCTGAGGCCAGAACAAGGCTCCTGGTGACAAGCGCATGGCATCATCCTGACCTCAAAGCAAATGTGATGGGTGGCCCATGCAGAATGCCACTGCAGCACAGGAATGGTGTGCTCTGAATCTTCCTGGAAGATCTGGAGTAACAGGTACATTTTTTAAAAAAAACATTTTAATGGTGTTATTCCCTGGTTATGGTTTGGAATGCCCAGGACACCATCCAGATTGCTCTTGCCAGAACCAGGGTATGGGATGGAGGGATAGCAGATCAGGCGTTTTTCTCTGTTCAGGTAAGGTCCCAGTTGAGATGTTTATATTAAATTATTGTTTAGAAGAAATCTTATTAATTGGCTAAGATCTCAATTTTATTTTCTCTCTAAAGAGCCAATTTGATATCTCTTTTTGTTACGATGATTGCTCTTCTTTCCTGACATGAAAATTCACATAAAACATAATACATGCAAAGGAGAGGTTAAAATATTCTCATCTCTGAAAGGAATCACAGCTGAAGCAAACAGGGGAGCTACTGAATGAGAAAAGAATTTATTGTTACTGTTTTTCTTTTTATTTATACAATGCCATTAGTTAATGTGGAATTTTATAGAGTTTTAGAAGCAAACAAGATAAGCTCCTTTAGACAAAAGCCTATGATCTTAGTTTTAAGAACAAGAAGACAGCTGAAGAGTATGTCAAAAAACATGAGTGGCAAGGGAAGATTGTAAGTAAATGCAAATACGTTCACATTATGAAACAAAAGAGTTGGTCAAAACTGGGAGGAGAATTCAGGGGAATCAGAAGCCAGAAGCCATTTTTACAGAGAAAATTGTGGGAGAATACAAGCTTCAGGTCCATCCAGACCAGCCAAATATGTCCCAAGATGACAGCTTTTATTGCTGTACATTTCACTTCTTTTCACAGTATCCAAATTATTTTTTGCTAATTACAGGTTGGTTTGTGCTTTTCTCCCTCCTATCTCAATTCTTGTTATTTCTAACAGAAGAGCCAGTTTTTTAAAAAAGTCTTTTTGGTGCATTTGTGTGTCTTTTGTTTGACTGGGATATTCATTACGGATATAACCACATCCTTTACCCACTCTTTCTTTGTAGTTGTTCTTTACAAATCATGGGTTCCTTTTGTTTATGCTTCCCAGTTCCATCCCTTTATAATTTTATTTTGATATTTCTCAATAACATTATCATTAATCAATACATTCCAATGGTGTTATTGCTGTGCTGGGATGAGTTCAATCCCCCCCCCCCAACATATACAAACAACACACACAAACAGAGCAGTGTTACATGAATCACTCAAAATAAATCAAAGGACTTCAGGATACAAGAGCAAGAGGGCAAGCAAGGTTTCCAAAACCCTCAAACAAAACAACAACTAGACAGAGAGTGAAAGTGGTTTTCAATTGAAACAAATGTTAAATAAGCAAAAGAGGAAGTGTGTGAGATCAGCAGGTCTCTCTGTGAGAATTGTATCCAACTTGTGAATGAAGGGGAGAGGTGGCAGAGGAGATAAGAAAAGGAGGCGGTGAAGAAAAAAAGCCACCTGTAGGACTCCCTTTTCTGTTCAAGGAGCCACATTGTCTGGGATGTTCCAGACCTACATTTCTGGGTCACACACAACAAAATGGTCCATGTAAGACTGCTGTGACTGCATGAGAGTGAGGAATGGTCATGTCCAAGCATAGCCATAACATTATTGGCACCTACTGATAGAATGATAGTACTGTACAAAAAAATAATTTTAAAATAAAAAATAGGCTTGGGAGGGAGGCAGGAACGGAAGGAGACTGTGCAGTTTATCACACGGAGGGCGAATTGGTAAAATCCCATGCAGAAACGGGATTTTAAAATCTGGATGTTGTTTGTCAGATGCGTTGGCGTGAAAGAGAAATAACACGAAAATAATTCAAACAGAAAGTTCCTTTGTACTTTCAGAATTTAGTGAAAGCAAAAAGAAACTGGTTTTGACGACTTTGCATTCGGGTTATTTTTGCGTTATCTTTCACGCAAATGTTGTCTGAAATATATCCCCAAATGCGGGCTTTTTCCACTTTCTGTTTGGGTTAACCCCACATGTCATCTGAAAAACAACATGAAAATGCAGATTGTTTTCAGTTTAAATTTAGTTTCTGCACAGGATTCATCCCATGTGATAAACTTGTGTGTGTGTGTGTGTGAGTGTTATGAACAGTTTGGTTAGGGAAGTTCCAAGAACTACCAAGTTGTGAATAGTGTTCTACAATATTAAATAGTAATCCACAAACCACCAGTCTGGATTAATCCTTCCAAAGCTTTTTAGAAACATGTGGCGGTGGAAGTTCTCATGATAGCTGCTATTTCCTCTCCAGAATTCCATGAATAGTCTGAGGCATTCTGGGTACCTCCCTGGCATTTTAGGTTCCCATGTAAAAGCAAGAATTAAATGGACTGCAGTACAATTTTCTACTGTCAGCTTATCCAGCTACTTGTGTTTCATTCAGGAGCACAGATTTCTTGGAAAAATACTATAAGAACACTTATAAAAAAATCTTCTCTTCATAGAAAATGAAGAAAAATCAAACCAAATGGCAGGTGATGATAATTTCTTGAAGGATGATATTCCACTAGACTGTAAAGAAATTCATGTCTATATTCCAGTCCACTGAGATTGGTCATCGTGGTAACAATTTTTACAGAAAAAACTGGAATGTGTAGTAAGAGAAATGAATATGAAAATACAAAAATCCTGCTTTATTCCTTGATGCAAAAGATTTATGAATGAAACTGAACTGTTGAATCTACAATTGTCCAATAGAATTAAATTAATTACCAGATGAGAAGGTAATCTTGATTAATCAATGTCCAGTAGTGTACATGTAGAATATTAGATGTGGTTTATCTATAAGTAAGCTTTGACAGACATTTTTAAGCCAATGGCATCATGCCAGAGGAAATGAATAAGCTGTATTCTGATCTCTTGGCTGCTTGCTGGGAGTGTAATATGGTTAATGCAAATTCTATTACATATGCAGCAGGATGGTAATAAGGTCAGGTTCTTCTGGGAAAAAAAGTGCTCACAATTGCAAAAAAGCCACTGGGTATGCATTGCCTTTGACCCCCAGTCATATGACTAGGATATTTAAAGGGGACAGTACATTTGAGAGATACGGAGGTAATCATGGATTCATTAACAGCTACACTGAGTTTGCAGTCTCCAAGATATTATCTGACTCCAAAAATTAAAAAGCCTTTCAGAGTTTGGGTCTAGAGCAGCATGGGCATGACTGATATTTCCCAAGTATGACAACAGGTATTTTATATCATTTTAAATATTTGTGTGCCACTATTCATACAAAATTGTATGCCTCTACACCAAAATTAAACAATCCAACAAATCAATGCTTCTTTAGTCACCTACTCAATTAATACTTGCAATAAAATACTGCAATGCAGCACAAGCTAATCCTAAAACTGTCAAATAGTAAGCAAATAAATACCACCAGCATAAAAACTACAATAAGGAAATCCAGGGGACTGGACAAGAAGCAAAAATCAGGCAGCTCTCCAGATATTGTTGGACTGTAGCTGCAAACATCTCTCACCACTGATTATCTTGGCTAGGCCTGATGGGAGCTGCACTTCAAAAACATCTACAGGACTGTGTGATTGCCACTGTATAGGAGTACCTCAGATTAATGTCCCTGACAATAAAAAAAAGCAAAGAGGGTATCCGAAAATGGAGGATTAGACATTAGGAAAGAGCCTTTCTTGGAGGAGAGTTCTAGAGCACTGCAGCTGATACTGAGATGATCCTATTTCTATTAGAAACTAATCTAGTCATTCTGTGAGATAAACTCAAGAGCAAATGTTCATCAAAGATGTAGGGAGAACTCATTCTCTCACATTAAAAAGAGCCCAGCTATTTAGGGCTTTAAAATTAAGAACTACTAGTATGAATAGAGTTGCTTGAGAATAGCTGTGTCATATAATATTAGTCAGCATTGCTATTAATTGCTTGCTGCTGAATTCTACATTGCTGACATTTATCAATCTTCTCCCAAGGCAGCCCCTCATAGAGCACTGGCAGTCCAGCAGGAATGCTGGGTTCAGCAGTACCCCCCCCAAAATGTAGACTTGGCCTTTATATGCGAGAATGAAAAAGACCAGACAGGCCTATTTCCCAGCAAGCTTTTGTACTACTTCTGTTTTGTTTGGATTAGGATTCACAAATTGCGATTTGCCACTGATCACAAATAGAATTCAAGGGCCCTGCTGTTTCACCTGAAACTGATAAGTGAGAGAGAAAGAGAAATATTGTTGAGGCTTAACCGTAACATCCCCACCCAGTGGTTTCATATAGATATGAAACAGTGTGGTGAGTATAACTCAAGGAACCCTATAGCATAACTCTCAAAGAAACAGACACTTGTGTTTTGGAATCCACCCGCTGGAATAGTGGACTGCAGTGGACTCACCACTGATTATATTGACAAATAGTCTAATGGGATTTGCAGCCCACCTCATCTTGAAGCAGCACTAGAAGTTAGCATGGTTGCAAGCAATTTCATCACACTGTGCCAGTGAAGCCAGATCTGAAACTAGAATGACGTGGATCCAAATGATCAGTTTCATCGAAAAGCACCTGGAACTAAGAAATGATCATCCTGTCAAGCACACTGGGGAGAAGAAAGTCAAAGCAGAAGCTTTCCAGTAACACATTACTTTAACAGGATCCGCTAAAATCTTGGCCCCATTCCCACTGGCACATTTGCGCTGGAAGGAACTGGGAAGCTTTGATTTCTCCCTCCACGAATCCCTCCAGAAGCAAGTGCTGACTACCAATCAGGGATATTTTAATCCAAATGCCCTCTTGGAAAAATTGAGTTTAAAATGAAGGCGCCTGGCTGTCAATCAAATTTCACTTCCGCGATTGGCATAGGTGACATTTCCAGCGCTCACTGGGGCATCAAAAGTGTTTCCCCCCTCCTTTTTTTTAAAGAACCAGGCACCAGAATGTGCACATTTTGTCAAATTTAAAAACCTCGTGTGTGTATGTGTGTGCGCGCGCATGCGTGCGCGCCCTGTGGGCATTTGGGTCAGTGCAGGTTATGATCTGCCCTTGGCCCCATTTTCAACCCCAAAATGCAAACTAATGCCATCTCTGCATCCTGTATCCCCCCATCTTACCACCCCAGAATGCCTCATACACTAATAATAATAATAATAATAATAATAATAATAATAATAATAATAATAATA